>NC_047529.1:87236071-87539848 GCF_012275295.1 Melopsittacus undulatus | reverse complement strand
GGACAGGTTTACTAACTCTTCAGCTATGGAAACTGCTTCATGATTAAGATCTGCAAGTTAGCAAACCAACACTGAAAAACCACATACAATCTATGGTTTACTTATTAATTCTAATATTTCACTGAAAATGTAAGATAATTTCAGCATTTGTAAAGGGAGACTTGAAAGCTAACCAGTTTATTTTAACTATGCAAGTACAATGGTAGTCACATTTCAGATGAGGAACTGAATTTATAAGATTGCATTTTTAGCGATAATGTAAAATTACAGAGTAAAACCAGTTAAAAAGTCACAGCTGCTTTTTACTGAGATTAAAAGACTACACAGCAAGTGGATGCAGCTTGAGTTAAATTACTTGTTCTTTACTTATATCAAATACTTTTAAAAAGTGTAATAAGCATTAATAATTTTAATTCAGTAAGAATCAGTACAGTAGTAAGAACATTTGAATGAGAACACTGTTCCTATTTTATCAATTTTCTGTGCTGACATACAGCATAACAAATTCACACTTCGCATTTCAATATAATGTAATATAATGAAACATTTATGAATTCACATTTATAAATATCCAAAAGAAACCTTAAAATGGTAATTGCATCTTTATTACAGTAAGTGCTGTTTCAAAGCATATCAACAGCTACAGGACCTATAATACATGATGATTGGAATGTTATCAGATTGATCTGGTTCCCAAAAGCCCTATCTCAGTTATGTGAGCAGATACGCCAGTGGCAAATTGATGACATAGCACAAACTACATCATGACAACCACTGACACCAAGATTCCTCATATACTGTTACTGCTTTAAAAATAGTAGGAATAAACCAAAACAGGTCTTTAGCCAGATAGATGAGAAGATCTTAATCTGACACTTCAATTCCTTCCCTGGAAAAAAACATTAGTGCACTGAAGATGTGTCACCATTCTTTACTCTGTTTCAATACTACCTTCCCAGTAAGATGCAGGGCACTCCTGCTGGGACCCTTGCAGCTAGAACTTACTGATTTTGGAAAGAACTAGATTTTCTAAAGGCAAACTAGATGACTGTTACATGAAAAAGACTCTCATCATCAAAAACCTGGAATATATAGTTGGAGTCTTTTAGAAGCAGTAACACTACACATTTCAAATTGTTACAATTATTTCAGAATGTAGTATTTTTTGATTCAGTAGTCAATGAAACTGCCTATGTATTAAAAAAAATTTCACAGAATCACAGAATCATAGGTTAGGGCTGGAAAGTACCGTAAGATCATCTAGTTCCAACCCCCCTGCCATGGGCAAGGACACATCACACTAAAGCATGCCACACAAGGCTTCGTTCAACCTGGCCTTGAATACTGCCAGGGATGGAGCATTCACAGCTCCCTTGGGCAACCCATTCCAGTGCCTCACCACCCTTACAGTAAAAAACTTCTTCCTTATATCCAATCTAAACCTCCCCTGTTTAAGTTTTAACCCATTACCCCTTGTCCTGTCACTACAGTCCCTAATGAAGAGTGCCTCCCCAGCATCCTTATAGGCCTCCTTCAGATACTGGAAGGCTGCTCTGAGCTCTCCATGCAGCCTTCTCTTCTTCAGGCTGACCAGCCCCAACTTTCTCAGCCTATCTCCATACGGGAGGTGCTCCAGCCCCCCGATCATCCTTGTGGTCCTCCTCTGGACTTGTTCCAACAGTTCCATGTCCTTTTTATGCTGAGAACACCAGAATTGTGTACAAAACTGTGAGGTCTCAAGAGAGCAGAGTACTACTTGCATGACTGACTCATCTAATGCCAGTGTATATAGGTACAGGTATCTTTAAGATTCAATCTTAGAACTGTGAAAAATGCATTATTTTCAACTGTACTTTTGGACAATGAAAGAATAGAAAATATAGTATGATAAAAACTTGCTAATGGTTCAATACTTGCCTGGAAATATATCAAGCTCCTCTAAGCTAACGAAGATCACGTAAGGTCGATGTACTAAAATGCATTTATTTTGTAGAAGATACGTCTGTAACAACTGACCCAATCCTGCAGTTAAAAAAAGCAGCATAGCACAATATCTAGGGAGAATACCATAATATATTAGAAAAGCCTATTAAACTTAACCTTTTATAAAGAATCAACATTTCTGGGTTGAGGATAAAGTTTGGGATTTTCTTTTTATCTTTCAAAGGCCACCCAAAACCCGGGTTCCCCATCTCTTTTGAGTAGGGGTCATTAATACAATTGCATTCATAAGCATGAAAAAACTAGGCAGAATTAGGAAAAAAAGCATCACTGTATTCTATACTGGCTGACTGTTGCTCCTCCTCTCCCATTCCTCTGCCTTTCATTCTGAGTTATGCCTGACTGCTCTGACAGACAATGAACTAGGTTTCAAAAAAAGACTTTCAGCTTTCTTGTTTTTCCTGTTAATAAAAAATACACTGGACCTAAAACTGACCAACTTTATAATGGCTGAAGTATTCTATGGAAATCTCTTCCCAAATGAAGCAGCAGCAGCAAAGAAAAAATGTCAGGATACTGCCAGAGGCCTTAAAACTTGGTTTTTTTTTTCAGTACAAGCAGTACGTTTTACTAATGGCGGTTAAAGCACTCTCAAGTCTGACTGGTAAGAAAATAAGGTTCTTTTTGGGGACTTACTTTGCAGGAATTTCTTTTGGGGATGCAAACCCATGCCACAAAACATTACGAAGATTCAGACCATATGGAGATCCAATGAAGACCCTCAGTACGTTCATCTGATTAAAAAAACAAAGTGGTTACTGCCTGAAGTAATCTATTATTTATCACCTGTCTCTTTCCCTGACAGAAAATTTCAGAAGTTACTGAGAAACTACAATATCTATTGTCAAGATAACTGGCCACAGCTTGTCACAGTAATAGCAACTCTTTATTTGCAATTCCCAGGGTTCTCTAAAAGACAATCTTTCAACTTAATTGTAGATGCTATAGAATATAACACAGGAAGAACAAAACTAGTTATTAGTCATTCCAAACAGCTATTGCACACAAACAAATAAGATCAAGGTTAGGTCTTACTTCTTGTAGTGTAAATCCACTACAATTTAACACAAATTAATAAAAATACAGAATTTGTGTTCAAAGCTGCATCCTCAAATCACTATCAATCAAAAAGGGAAACTTTGTTTCTATTTTCTAACTGTAAGAATTGAGCTATTCCACATTCTATCAAAATTCAATAAATAATCCTTGTAACAACAATAGTGTCTAACAATACAAGCTTCTACAGTTCATATTCAATATTTTGTTCTAACAAAGAATTTGTGTTTGCAAAACTGTATGCGAATGACCACCTACTCTGCTTACACAGATTGGAAATTTAATATTTTAGTCTTATTATTATGCTTTTGCACATGAGGATGAACAAACTAATTTCCTCTATTTTGAAAAATTTTAGTGTCGTAAACCTTAGAAAGCATCTTACTACAGTGATGGTGAAGGGGAACACAGCTTATCAGAAACAATACAAGATGTGTATTTTCAAGCTATGCAACTCAGAAAGAGGCAGACAACTCTGCAGCATGCTCACCTCCTTGATAGATACGTGACATTTTACACATACGGGGTTTTTTCATGTAGAAAATCAAGAAAGAACTTATAATCTTGCCTTTAAAATATTTCAAATTACAATAGTCACTATTTTTCCCATATATCCCCAGACTGTAACATGTATAAAATGAAAGCTTTTCCAATATATTACAGAATTTGTAAACTCGTCTTCAGTGAAAGCAAAGGCTGTGCTTGGAAATCTGCCATTTGGCAAGAAGAAAACCAGTTCAACACTTATTATTCATTTCAAAACTATGCACTTACTACAGCTTGTCCAAAGACAACTGCAAGCTGCTCAGAAGCAAGCAAGTCTCTTAGAAGGAAAGGGCAATCTTTACCAATCAGTAAATACACCTATTAAAAAACAAACAAAGCAAAGCAGATAACGTCAGTAATTCAGTATACTTCTCTGTATTTCAAACATACAACTAGACTATTTTACCCATGCTGCATGCTCCTGCTTTCCTCACAGAAGTTACTACACCATCAAATCTTCTGTGAAAGGTATGCTGCTCCCTGTGTTAAGCAAGTCAGAGCAATAAGGACCTACTATACGTACACTGATTCAGTAACTTTGCTCTTTTTAAATCACACTCACACAAGCAACTCTAACAGCCCAGGTGAAGGAGTCCCAGATGTTTCCATTAGCAAAACTGGATCCAGAAAATAACGTGTGTCCTATTAAAAATGCAACTAGGCTACTAGTGTACTACTCTAGTACAGTGTCACTTCACTTTCTCAACATGCAACTAAATGTAAGAGCTTATTCTCTTCTTGTAAACCCAAACCTGAGATTGACTTCTCATGCTGGCACTTACATCACCCAAGGCTCGTTCCAGGCATGATGTTAGCTTCATTAATCCAAGGGCAACTCCTGTAGTTTGTGTATATTGTAGAACATCAAATATTTCAAGAAATAACTGTACGATGGGGGAGGAAGAATGCTGTGTTAAACAGTCAGAAGGAACAATCGAACGATCAAAAGCATAGAGAAAATTAAATATTCCTCTGTGACAGTTGCTATATAAATGTAGAAAGAAAACCATGACAACAACATGAAAATGTAGATGCCTGGAAAGAAACTGCCTCAGAGTACCTCTTGTATTTTTGGTTACAATGTATCTAGTGCCTTACATCTATGAAAATTATCAACAATAACTTTACACGGTAAAACTTGGTACTAAGCACAAATTATTAGAAAAACAAAATCCTACCATCTTAGGTTAGAATAGGCCCAGCACCTTATGTTCTCTGATTTAAAACCTAATTAGAGAGTCAGGAAAATTAGAAGCAACTATGTATAAAGAATGATAATCAGTTACAAATTCTAAGTATTTTCTTACATTGATAACTCTTCCATGTTCTGAAATTAAACTTCCCCAAAGGGTTCACATACCAAAATACAAATTGTCAACAGAAATCTCCATACCTCTGTGCAGTTGGTCCAGTGGAACCACAATGCATACTGAATTACAAATTGCTCTTTGGTCAGAGATTTGAAGTGCAAATAAACAGATTCACATACAGGTCCTAATGATCGTATACTTTCGATATAATCCACACTGCGATCTTAAATTGAAAAACAGAAAGTGATTAGAGTACCAAACCTGCCAAAGATCCAGTATTTTAAAACTCACAGGGAGTAAAACCTTGTGTGCTTATTTATGACAAAGAATTTTACCCAAACTATTTCAGCACAACTAATACAGTACCATTTACTACCCAAAACAGATAAGATACAGAAAAGTAAAAGTGTAGGGTGAAACCAGGTAAGATCAAGTACCTCCTTCAAAAAAAAAAAAAAACCAAACCAAAACCAAACCAACAAACCAACCAAAACCCAAAACACCACCAAAATCAACCAACCAACCAAAAACCAAACAAACTCCCCCTCACCACAACAAAACAAAAAAACTCAAAACTTAATGGAAGAGGGTTATTATGTTCTGATTTTGTTGAAATGGGAAGAACCTACCAGTGCACATAAATTCCACATCAAGATGGAAGCTAATGCAGGCTCAGAGGGATCAGTCAACTTGCACCACCTATACCCTTTAAAGAATGCAGATGGACATGATACCTTACAGAGTGGTACCAACTGCTCCTCTTTGGTGGGACACTTTTATAGGGAAGGAAATTCTTCTGATTTACTGAAAGATACTGCATGAGGCAGAAGCATGTATCATTTCTGGAAATTAGTAATAGAGGTTGTATGATGCAATTTGGCAAATTAAAATTCAATTAGTTCATCAGGGCATAAATACTTTGTTTTGATTAAAACAATTAACAAAAATAATTATAAACTGTTCTACAAACAGAAGGGGAACCAAACGGTACTTCCGTACAAGCTAAAGTCGGGGAAACAAAAAAGAGCCTAAGCAACAGCAGGAATACTGATGGCACCAGCATGTTTTAGATTTACTGGAAAAAAAAAAAAAGGGAAAAAGATATAAAGAACAGAGAAGGAAGCAATGATGAGGTAGGAGAGAAGCAGAACTGAACCCTTTATGTACAGGCACAGGAAGCTGAGAACCAAGACACATGAGAAAGCAAAGGAGCAGCTACTTATGTAGTACAGATTACGTGAATCTTTGGAGCCAGCAATAACCAAATACCAAATGTGGATGAAAAATTTAAAGCTACTTGTAGATATGAAGTGTATGTTTTCTAATCTGCAGCAAACCTAATGCTGTACTGTGATAAAATGCTATTACCAAGCTAGGATTGCTATGAACTGTACTGAGATTCTGCATTCATATATCACCAACCTGATTCAAGGTAAAACACATGCTCTGTAACAGCTTGCCAACATACTTCGCCATTTTCAGATAAAATATTATTAATATCATAGGTGTCTTTCTTCTCAAATCCAACTTTGCAAATCAGATAATGCACAGGTAGAGAAAGACAAGTAGTGACGGAGTCTGACAACGCCATCTACAACACACACACAGATAAATAAAGTCTTTGAATTAAGAAAGTATATGAAACAAAATTATCATTAAAGCATACCCATAAGCACAGACATACATATATCAATACAGCATCTGTATGCAAGTTGTTAAGGTTAACAATGCAACTTTCATCTATGCATATAATGAAAGGAACTCTGAGCAGAATCACTTTGTGGGAAACTGAGGGGAAGAACCACTCTACTTGCGTAACGCCAGGATGGTACGTTTCTCACTGTTCGATCTACTGAACTGATACCAAGATGGATTGAAGCAAAAGATCACAGTTTATATGTACCTGTTATGTGTAATTTCTGGGTTTGCAGAGAAAATGATGTTATTTCAAGTAAAACCAAGACCTTCAGTCCTTATGAACAGCAAAATCAGCGGGGGGAAAAGAGGGAGGGGGGAGAGGAAAATGATAAATTAAAGAATTTGCAAAGATAGAAATACTTATGCTAAAAAGGAGGAAACCCCTTCTGACTTGGTAAAAACAAACCAAACCAAAACAAAACAACAAAAACTAATAAAACTCATTAATTAAACAGAAAAAAAACAGAAATGGTTTGAAAATCAAGTATCACAATGAATATAAAAAGACTCCATTAAACATTTTTTTCCTCTTTAATTAGGTGGTGGAATTGACCCTCACAGTACACGATTTCTGAATTCACGGCGTTAAGAAGACATTATACATATATGTGGATAACAACACACAGTAGGTATGACAGTTCGTACCAGGAATTGACATTGGTTGCCATCAGGAGTATCCTATCTACTACTAAAAAAAAAAATACCTATAACGTTCACACAACATATAATCCACCTCTCCGCCTTACTCTGC
Organism: Melopsittacus undulatus; assembly: GCF_012275295.1. NCBI lineage: Eukaryota > Metazoa > Chordata > Aves > Psittaciformes > Psittaculidae > Melopsittacus > Melopsittacus undulatus. The sequence goes on along the minus strand of NC_047529.1, from coordinate 87,532,486 downwards.
GCCCCGCTCCCCATTTCAATGTCAGAGACAGGAGGCAAAACATGATCACCGCCGCCTTTTACTGCCTAGAACAGACCCAATACGGAGCAGGAAGCTGTTGTTTTCAGGAGCCGTGACCAAGCCCCGGGTTCCACCTGTGGCTGACACCCCCCTCCCGCAGCACCAGAACGCTCCCCACAGACCGGCAGCAATCCCGGGCCCAAAGCCCCCGATCCGCCCTCTCCCTCACAGAGCTCACCCCGCCATAACGCTGTACCACAGTTACCTCCGCTACTGCTGCACGCAGTACTACGTCACGACGCCGCGGTAGTGGGCGGTGTCACGCCTGGCTCGCGCGGGAGGAGCCCCGCCTTGGCCGAGGGCTGGGTGACTCCGCGGCGGGTGGGGGTGGATGGGCTTCCCGCACGTTAGCGGGAGCGGGTGGAGAGAGGAGGGGAGAGGCGAGGCGGCTTAGGTGTTCACTTCGCGGCCCCTCAGGGGAAGTGGTGCTGTTTGCTGCAAGCCCCAGAGATGTACTCCAAGGCGCAGAAGCTCGACGTTCTGGTGCGGCAGGGCTTGGTGGATAAAGGCAGCAAGAGAGGCCCCCTGGCAGCCCCGGCGGGTGAAGCCGTTGGCGGCTGCAGTATACCGGCTGTGTGGGAAGGGAACGGGTGTGAGGGCAGCGGTAACGGCGGCAACAGCAGCACCGTGCGCCTGCCGGGTGGCCCGAGCGCGGGCTGGGGTGGGGTACTGTGGCCCGTGTCCTCCCGCTTCGTTGTGCTCGCCTGAGGCAGGGGCTCTGGCTCAGCCTGTAGCACTTCAGCTGCTGGTGGAAGGAAGGAGTGCTGGGGCTTGGGTCCTTAGGAGTGCCGATGCAGTGGGCGAATGTGGGGCTTGGTGTGCGCTTAAAAGGTGCGTGTGATCTTGTGCAAACTTGTACCAGAAATGCTGCTGCCATCTGGTTTATACGAGGTTGGGAAAGCTTGTCCCCTTTCCGCTTGGTCACACGGCATGTGCATGTCAACCTTGCAGTTGGTATGCTGCCTCACGCATTGGGAGGCAAAGGTGTTAAAAACTTGTGAAGGTAAAAAGAAGGCAAGAGTGGGCCTCCCTTTAGTGGCACAGTCTTTCCAGCTCGGGGTGCTACTTTAGGTTCTCTATGTTAAGAAGTGTGCCCTCTTTTGAAGAAATAACCAAGAACTGTTTCTTTCATTATAAAGCAACTATTGATTGTTAAAACAGACTTACCACCAAACAGCATTTCTTTCAAATAGCAAAAGCTTTCTTCTCTTAGTATGCTTATTTCTTTGCGTCCAAGGTTAAGCCAATCTAGTAGAATACAGTAACATAAGAACAGACTTTAGTACAGTTATAGAATCATAGAGTAGTTAAGATTGGACCTTCAGATCATCTAGTTCCAACCCCCCCTGCCATGGGCAGGGACACATCACACTAAAGCATGTCACCTAAGGCTCTGTCCAACCTGGCCTTGAACACTTCCAGGGATGGAGTATTCACAACCTCCCTGGGCAACCCATTCCAGTACCTCACCACCCTTACAGTAAAGTTCTTCCTTATATTCAATCTAAACTTACCCTGTTTCAAGTTTTAAGCCATTACCCCTTGTCCTGTCACTACAGTCCCTAATGAAGAGTCCCTCCCCAGCATCCCTATAGGCCCCCTTCAGATACTGGAAAGCTGCTATGAGGTCTCCATGCAGCCTTATCTTCTCCAGGCTGAACAACCCCAACTTTCTCAGCCTGTCTTCATACGGGAGGTGCTCCAGTCCCCTGATCATCCTCCTGGCCCTCCTCTGGACTTGTTCCAACAGTTCCATGTCCTTCTTATGTTGAGAACACCAGAAGTGCACACAATACTCCAAGTGAGGTCTCACAAGAGCAGAGGGGCAGGATCACCTCCTTCAACCTGCTGGTCACGCTCCTTTTGATGCAGCCCAGGACACAGTGGTCTTTCTGGGCTGCAAGTGCACACTGAAGCTGGCTCATATTCATTTTCCCATTGACCAACACCCCCAAGTCCTTCTGTGCAGGGCTGCTCTGAATCTCTTCTCTGCCCAACCTGTAGCTGTGCCTGGGATTGCCCCAACCCAGGTGTAGGACCTTGCACTTGGCATGGTTAAACTTCATGAGGCTGGCATCAACCCACCTCACAAACGTGTCAAGGTCCCTCTGGATGGCATTCCTTCCCTCCAGTGTATCAACTGAACCACACAGCTTGGTGTCATTGGCAAACTTGCTGAGGGCACACTCAATCCCACTGTCTGTGTCACCGACAAAGATGTTGAATAAGACTGGTCCCAACACCGATCCCTGAGGGACACCACTTGTTACTGATCTCCAGCTGGGCACTGAGCCATTGACCACAACTCTTTGCTTGTGGCCATCCAGCCAGTTCTTTATCCACTGAGTGGTCCATCTATTAAACTGACATCTCTCCAATTTAGAGACAAGGATATTGTACAGGACAGTGTTGAACACTTTGCACAAGTCCAGATGGATGATGTCAACTGTTCTACCCCTGTCCATCGGTTCCATAGCCCCATTATAGAAGGCCACCAAATTGGTCAGGCAGGATTTCCCCTTATTGAAGCCATGCTGGCTGTCACCAGGCACCTTGTTTTTCATGTGCCCTAACATGCCTTCCAGGAGAATCTTCTCCCAGATTTTGCCAGGCACAGAGGTGAGACTGACTGGTCTGTAATTCCCCGGGTCATCCATTTTCCCCTTGAAAATGAGGATTATATTTCCCTTTTTCCTGTCATCAGGAACTTCACCTGATTGCCATGATTTTTCAGATATGATGGACAGTGTCAAATGCAAATGCTTTCACAAGGGATGCAAATATATAGAAAGGTAATTGTTACGTTGTGCTAAAACTTAGAATCACCATATTTGTATTGTGAAATAAAGAGGTAGGTTTATTTACAAGCCATTTGTGTAGAGGTATCAGTAATGTTTTTGGTTGTCTCTAATAAATTGCTTCTTGCACATGAGCAAATGATTATGAAGACTTCTGTTACTAATAGTAGTAGTTAAACTTGTAACTAACAGCATTGTTAGAAGTAATGTGCTATAGACATGAATTTTCTGCTGTCTGTACTGATACAGCCTGAAGGTGTTGTGACTTATGCTAAGCCATGTTAGCAAAGAATTGCTGCTTGCATTTTTCACGGGTTCATTTCCATTGACATGGATTGGAATGCTCATTTGAGCAGCTCAGCTGCAAAACTTTAGGTGTTTTTTATTCTTTTAGGAGACCTGTGATGAGCAAGTAGGGGTTGTAGTCTTTATAGATCTGAGTTTCAGTTAGAGGATAACAAGTATGCACAATCTAAGTGCAAATATGTTTGTTCCTTGCATTTTTAGTGCAGTGTAAGTACTATTTGGAGTTTGCATTGTTGGCATGGTATCAGCAAACACCTGCAGCTAGTTTGGCAGTCCTAGTGCAACATCACTAGTTTTCAACAGGTATCTAATGGTAAGGAACTAAAGGACAGATGTAGATAATCTCCACAGTGTTGACAGGGTATGTAACAGCATGTATGTGATCTCATAGAGAAGAAACTGCATTGCTTCCCTTATTCTCAAACTCCTCTGACTGAAGGCCTTGTGAGCCCCTGAGCAGTGCATCTTTTCCCCAGACTCATATTATCCGTAAGTGTATGATTGTTTTATTATACTTCTTAGTGTAAGCATTACACTGTGGTGTTATATCACCTTTGTGTTCTTTTCTGCTCTTCTGAAAAGGAACTGATGATTTTCTCTCACCTAAGTTCCAGCTGTAGTCAGGTAATTGAGCAAGAGACTGAAGAGTTAGCAGAACTTGAAAACAGTTAGTTAGGAAGCAGATGGTATGGAAGACCACAGTCTGTAGCATTTGTTGTGATCTCATAGGTTCCATGTGCTCTCCTCTCTCTTTTGTTTTGTTATCTTTTACAGTTCTGTTTTAAGCCAGCCACGGAGGAAAGCAGGTGACACATTTTGTGTGCATCATGACTTGCAGCTTGCATTCACAGAGGGCCAAATTTGATTATGATTGTTGAAGAGAATGATCATATACAAGCTGGATGGGAAGAAAATGTGGATCTTCAGAATTCTGATGACAAATAAAAAGAACTGCTCTGTTTTTAAGTTCCACGTAAAATTACAAAGCTCACAAACTGGAGCATAATTCCCTCCCCCCTTTATTTTTATTAATGAAAAATCAAGTCATTAATACAGGATGCATTTGTTTGGTAGCTTCATAAGGAATGAGGACAAGAATGACCATATATTAATCGACCATATATTTTATGTAGGCTGTTTGAATTAAAATCTTGAAGTTGTGGTTTACAGTTTTGGAGACATGTTAATGTCTGTGTGGTTTTACTTGGGAAGGGGAGCAGATTCAGAGTGCTAGTATGGTGTGTCTGATTGAGTTTAAATGCAAACTTCATTTGGGTTTTGGTTGAAAAGAAGTCAAATTTAGGCAGAAATTAACTACCGTTCTCTTTTTTTTTCAGTCAAAACAGTAGTGTCAAAACAGCCAGAAAATTATATTAATTTTCTAGCTTTTCTGTAACATGTTCCTAGACAAATTGTGGTGCTTTTTTCCTCTTAGCTGTAAATCATAAAGTAGTATTTAAACTGTTAAATGCTGAAATACTGACATGTGAAGTAGAGTTTTTTTATTATTTTTCACAGGTGAAAGGAAAAACGGCACAGTCTTATTATGAAGTTTCAGGTCTGGCTCCAGTGGAAGAAGAGCAAGCTAGTGATCCAGCAAAAACTAAGCTAGCATCCAAAGCTAATAAGGCAAATATAAGATACGCTAATACTTACAGGCTGGAGCCGTACAACAGAGTTCAGGACTACTTAGTAAGAAACAAAGCTCAAGCAATACTAACGGTATAGTATTTATTTAAATTGTCTGATTTTATTGAAAAGTAGTGTGTTTTGCAAAGATTATATTAATGGAACAGTGTAAGTTGCATAAACTTAGACATATGATAAGTCTGCAGACTTTGGGTTTTGGCACACAAATGTAGAATGAATGTACTCTGTTTTGTGAAGTGCTGGTGGCCCTCTGCAAGTTTAACACAGTGTGAGCACATGCTATTAAGATGGAGCTGAAGCTTCTTAAACTCTTAGCCATTTCCAAATCAAATTGAGCTATAGCAAAGTTCAGAGTATGCTAATCTATATCCAGTTATCAAAAGATCCTCACCTTGAATTTATGGGATTGTACTCCTTCAATTAGTTATACTACTATCACATGACCACAAAATATACTTGGTGTCCCTGACAGTCTGACTGCCATGGACAAAATTAAGCAACAATGAAGGAGAACAATCTGTTACAGCATCATAGAATGGTTTGGGTTGGAAGGGACCTTAAAAGATCATCCAGTCCTAACTCCCCTGCCATGGGCAGGGACACTTTCCACTAGACCAGGCATCCACATTCAACCTGCCCTTGAACACTTCCACATCTTTTCTGCAAAACCTCTTCCCATGTCTCACCACCCTCACTGTAAAAAAATTCTTCCTTATATCCAATCTCAATCTACCCTCTTTCAGGTTTAAATCATCATTCTTTGTACAGTCACTGCAGGTGCCGGTGCAAAAAGTCTTCTCTGTCCTCCTTATAAGGCCCATTTATAAATTGAAAGGATACATTGAGAGCAGCCTAGCAAGGTCTGTGAGCAGTTTTGTATTGAGCAGGAGGTTGGCCTGGCTGCCTCCAGGGAACCCTTCCACCCTAAGTCCTTCTAGGAGTCTACAAAAATTGCTGTGAAATTCTGTTTAGGTTCAGTCTTCTGCCTTTTCATGAGTAAAAGAGAAAAACAGAAATGTGGCCAACACAAGGATGTTCCTTTCTGCTGAAGCTCCAGGTTGTCCTTGGTTGTTCACCACACTGGTGGCAGAGGACAACATAATGTCTTGAGATATGTAGCTGTTAGTGATACCTTGAATAGATAAACCCAACTCTTGTAATTCTGCTGTCTGGAAGACGCGCCTTGGATATTTGGAACAGGTATTTGTAGTGCTGTTTTCCAGTGAACCAAGTTCAAATGATAGAGAATACACTCCTGTTTGATAAATAGAAATTGGCCATCTGTGTTTGTCACTTTCAAAAAATAGATAAAACATTTAACAGTAAAAATAGTGCAGCCTTTGCTGTTTGAGAGCACTGTCTATGTTGATTTTTGTATTAATTAGTTCTTCTAATGCTCTTGTAACAGAAATGACTGTAAAAGTTCTTCAGCAAAAGATTACCAGGATGAAAAACTTAAGATTTTTCAAATTGTTTTTGATAGAGTAAACTTCAGCAAGACAAATATGATGGAGCTTCTAGTCTATCCTTGTGTGCTTCGATCTCAGAAGAAATATTACAGGCTGTGAAGGAATTGAACTTTGATCGCTATAAGTATGTGGTATCGGTACTAATTGTGGAAAAGGCAAATCAGGCAGTGGAAGTGAGCAAACATATTACTCATCTCTTGCAAACTGAAAATAATTTTTAGAATTGTTGCTATCTCCTAGGCATTCATCTACATTCAGCAGCTTTAGTAGTTTGAGGTGGTCTTGGAGCCTTTGGGTTCTTTATGCGGAGCAGTAGGCCAGGGGAACAGTTGAAGGTGCTGCTGCAATTCTGCCTAACCCTTGTGGAAGTTGTAATCTGAGACTGGCAACAGTGGTAAGCAGCCCATGCTGCACTTCCCCATCAAGCGGTTATTTCCAGTGTGTGCTGTGCCAGTGCAATTGCACAACTGCAGTGAATTTCTTTTTCCAGTGTGTTTTGATCTCCACTTGGGTTGTCACATTCATCACAAAATGCTGTGTGGCTGCAGCTTGAGGTGATACAGAAAGGAAGGGGTGACAAAGAAAGGGATGGGAACTGTTTCAACTGGAGCCGCCACCAGACATGCTCCTGGAATTACAAATTAACATCAATGAGCTGAACTTGGCACACCCAAAAGAAAAGTATACTAGCTATTCCTATGCTTGTATATAAATGTACATGTATTGCAAGTTGCTGCTGGCATTCAGAACACCTTTAGGTATCTTGCAGAGTTTCAGACCACTTTTATTTGGGAGCGTTTTGACTTCAGCTCTTGAACCTGATGAAACCTGATGAGACTATATGTGATTTTAGTGGGTTACATGAAACAGTCTCCAAAGGGTTGTCATCTTCAGTACCAAAGCCAGTCTGGGGAGGTGGGGGGGGCCTGCTTTTTCAACAAGCCAATAACATTAGGACAAGTGGAGTGTCTCATGGCATGCTGCCCTGAAGTTGTCCTTTGACTGAAGAGCTGTAGGATAGAGCAGGTAACTGAAATGGTCCAAGTTGTTTTGTTTGGTTTGTTTTTTTTTTTTCTGCGGAGGAATGTGTTTATTCCAGAAGCCAATTCACACCTTTTAGCTTTGAAAACAGTTTTATCAAAAAAAGCTGAAAGCCCAGTGAATGGTCTGAGATGGACTGGAGTAAGCTGGAGTTGGAGGAGTGGGAGAAGTGACTTCTTTGTTACATGTTCCACAAACTGATGTCTATTTACCTGGCTTTTGAAGGGGTGCTATTATGGTACGCTAAAGTGCCAATAAGAGAACATGAGAGAATTGAAGTTTTGCTGTAGAGATTTTTGGATCTGTTGGGGTGTGAGCAAGAATGTGTATTTTAACATTGAATAGGACCTGTTTATTCTCACTGTGATTTTGCAGTTGTTACTACTTGTAAGTCTTGTAATGCAATTGTATCAGCATGTATATAATGTTGTGTGTTCTACAGAGACATACACAATCTGTGGTGTATAGAGATTCACAGATAGCTTTTTCTTTTCTTTCCCTTAGGTTGCCAGCAGATGGGTCTGGGATGTTCAGAGAGACACTTGGGTTTCAGCTGAATATGAAACTAACACATTTTTTGCATTGGCTTTGGTAATGGCTTGTTATTACGATTAATACTCTAAAAGCCACACCTGGTTTTGGTATATTAAAAAATTTCCAGAATGTCGTTATTTTAGCACTAATTTTTGCCCTAATGTGCTTGGTTTGTTGAAACTGATATACAGCTGAGATAATTTTGCTCATTTTTGTGTTAAAAAAAAAACCAACCCAACAAATGAAAGGATAGTTTTGAAATGCATATGAGTCTGTGCATATGAGCTTCAACTGCTGGAATGTTCTGCTGTGGGAGTTGAAGCAGCTTGGTAGAAGACCGAACTTTGCCAGATTTTGGATGTTGCTTCTCACATGCCTAGGGTTGATAATAAAAATTTACAATAAATGGCAGGTATTGCTATTCTTAAAAACATTCTCTTTGTAAATAAAGGCCAGTGTTTCAGTCTTTTTCTAGATGTACCTATGGTAAAATGCCAGTTTGTGTAGAAACCTGGCCGGGAGGGCAGCTATGCTTCGCACACCTAAAAATTTGTGGCTATTTCCAGTCGTTTGCCTCGCATGAAGTGTGAGTTCAGTCATCGGCTTCCCTGATGTCTGAACTTTCCTGATGTGCCCTTCATGTCGAGTGTCAGCTGCGTTGGGGCTAGTGACTGAGTGCTTAATCAGGCAGGTTTGATGATCATTTTGATCTTGTGGCTTCTGATGGCGATGGCAGGATGATGGTGTCAGTGTCAAGGTTATTGATAACGGTGACCATATTTTGAAAAACGAGACTTTAGCAGATCTGTTGGGTGTGCAGACATCTGCTTTGGAACGGCCGTCCGTGGAAGCAGAGCCCCAATACCTTTTCCACACCCCTTGTATTGTGGAGAGCTGCAAGTGAGCGTGTTCGAGCACCAGTGGGCTGTGGTGCTTCTGAGCCCCCCTTGGCCTGCTCGGGTTTGGCCGCATACCGGCAGAAAGCGATGGGAGGGGGACCGGCCCGAGGTGCGGGCGGCGGGTTGCTGGGTGGGCGAAGCGAGCCCGTGGGGGCGGTGGCTGGGGAGCGGCTTCGCGCTTTGTTCGCCGGAGCGGGGGCCCGTGCGCGGCCACGGGGCCCGGCGCGTGCGCGCGCAGTAGGCGGTGGCGACAGGACGGGGGTCTTGGCTGCCGGGGAGGGGGTGTCCGTGCTCCGCCTTCGCCCCGCCACTGCGGCGGGAGCGGGACGAGGCGCCGCCCGGCGCGCAGCTGGTTCGGCGCTTCCGCGCAGCGGCGGGGCTGGCTGCGAGCGCCCTCCTCGCAGGGGCGAGCGCGCCCCCCGCCCCCCGTGCCCCCCTCCTGCGGGGGCTGATGGTTCACAAACGTAGCTCGTCCCCGGCTGACGTTCCCGGAGACGGGAGCCTGGCGGCAGAGCAGCCCAGCCCTGCCGCGTGCCAGCTCCCGCGTTGGTCAGCGGCGGCGCCTGGCGCTCACCACCGCGGGGGGATGCTGCCCCTGCGCCCCGCGCTGCTGCCCAAGCGATACCGGGGCGGCTCGGCTCCGCGCTCGCGGCCGGGCCGCGCGGCCGCCCGAGCGGCGGCGGCCGCAGGAGGAGGGCGCGGCGGCGGCGGCAGCAGCAGCACCATCAGCATCACGGGTGGCGGCGCCCCGGCGCTGGGCCCGCGCGGCGGCGTTGGCCCGGGCCGGCTGCCGGTCCGGCGGCGCGGGCCGGGGTCGCCGCGGGCTGCCCGGAGGGGGGCGGAGCAGGAGCTGCGCGAGCCGCCGCGCTCGTGCGCGAGCTGGCCGGTAGGGGCCGTTGCCACCCCCCGCAGGGGAAGGGGGGGCGGAGCCGGGCGCGGCGCGAGGCCGGGTCGCGGGGCGGCCGCGCTTCTCCTCGCTCAGCCGCCGGCGGGCCCCGCGGCGGTCATGGCGGCCGTCCTGTCCCCGCGCCTTTGCGACAGCGACCCGGCTACGCCAGGCGCACAGTCCCTCAAGGTGAGAGCGGGTGGCGGCCGCGGCTCTGCGGACTCAGCGCGGAGGCCTGGGGCGGCGGTGGAGCAGCCGCTTCGGTGGGAGGCCTCGGTTGCTCCCCATTACTCCCGCGCGAACTCCGTGACCCCCTCCTTGGGTTCACCTCTCGCCTCCCAGGGGATCCGGGCGGCGGGTTGGCGATCTCCCCTCCGAACTTGCGCTGTTTGTCCAGGCTGGTAGGGGGGAAGGCCCCGCTGGGTGCCCGGAGCCGCGCTCAAAGTCCTGAGGCGCCTTCCTGGTGCGGCGCCCAGGAAAGTTTGTGTCTAGTGGCAGGCTCCCTGTGCAGGCCCGCGGAATCACACCAGCGCTTCCCAGGCAGCTTGGCTTGCGGTGCAGAGCACTTGCTGCTCGGGTGCGGATGGGCAGTTACTTTTTGAAAGACATCTTGGTCATTCAGGCTTTCCCATTGCATAATAAGGCATCGTTACGTAGATTCTTGTAGTTGATAGGCGTACCAGGAATGCGTAACGTAACCTTGTTTTGGAAGGGCTAACAGAAACTTGCGCTTTCAGAGGAAGAAGAGGCCTTTTTTAGCAATGTTTGACTTTCGGTGTGAAGAAAGTCACAGACCGTCCCTAATTACTAGTCTTGTTTACAGTAGCAGTGGTTGAAGTACAGTGTGTCTTTCTTAGACCGCAACGCAAATGTTTTCACCTCGTTCTGCAAAGTCCTTTGCAAGAAGCTGCCTTATTTCCTGGAGCGTTTTATTTGTGAGCCTGTGTGATAGAGTTTGCTGACGTTTTCAGCAAATGAGAAACCGAAAGTGGAAATGGAGGACATTGCTCTTTCCTGCGGTGTGGATGTGTACATTTTTAACAGTACTGGATTTAATAAAATTTCAAAGCAAAAGGAGAAATTGATGTGAGGCACTTCCTCTTAATTGTTGAGTTTTATCTTTTAAAGATGTTTTGAATTTTCTTGGAAGCTTTGGTATAGCAAAGCTTGGCTTTGGCCCTGCTCAAGTTTTTCTCTGTCAATTGAAAAAGTTTGGCATGCATTTATATTCTGTGTGGGAAGTAGGGATGAACTACTGATGAGGCATAGCTGTGTCACAAGTTACCCTGGTGCTATACTGTTTTGATTGGGGATGGCTGCTTGGCTTGTCTAGTTGGGTTTATACAAGGTATTCTCAGCAATAGTGGGAAATAGTTCTAGTAGTCATACTGGTGGAGATGCTACTTACCTGATTATTTAAGTATAGCTTCATTAAATTTTCATTCCAGTTTTTTGTTATTGTATGAAATATACTTATAAAATACATTATTGCTAGACCACAAGAAAGAAAGAAAAAGTATGAAAAACATTAAATAAACTAAAAATACAGGAAACAAAAGCCTGAGGCCTGTCTTGGTTATAGTACTTTTAAATGTTCTTTATCAAAAGTAATATATTCTCATATTTCAAGTAACATGTAAAACATACTAGAATGAAGACATTAGCTAAGGTAGACCTAATAATTGTTCTTGTTATTTATTAAATAAGTATAATTTGGCTTCATCCATTTATTTCTGGTAGGTTAATTCTTTCTTAAACTTTTCTCAGAAGCTACAAAATGTGACTCTTTCATAGTGCTCCACTTCAGAGTTTCTATTACCTAAAGAGCTATCCTGTTCTTGGCTCTGCTACTGGTTACAACCGGTGATTCGCTTGAACACTTCTGCCTTCTGTTTCTCAATTATAGTCACTAAGTGCTTTGAGAGTTGATGATGTAGGTAGGAGTTGTATAGTGTTATTGGACAACAAAGCAGTAAAAAAACAGAATCCTCAACTGAATCTTGGTCTGTGTGATTTTACAGAACTCCTTGTTTTGTTTTGTTTTCTTGTAATTTTATTCTCTTTCTTTATATAGATCTCATGAAATCTGAATAGTGACATCTGTAACTTAAATTCTAAATGTTTGCCTGTAATAGATTTGTTCTCTTCTATATCTGCTGCAGTACAACTTTTTTGTTTTGTTATTTTCCCCACTAAAGACAAGTCTTTGCTGTTTGCTGTAATCATATCTTTTTGTAAACTGTGTACTAGTCCTTTAATTTTAACTGTGTGTCCATAATATTTTCCTTGATTATGTGAGCATCAGCTCTGAGCAAAGGCTTGGTGGTTTTGCTTTGCACTCGCTTTTGCGAACTAGTTTGATTAGGTGAATTAATCTTGTCTCTAGCTATCATCAGTGAGGGAAGTGTGCTGTGTCTACAGCTCTCTGGCTGTGCTGATGCCAAGGTAGTTTACATCAAGAACAGTGAACTTGGTGGTCAGAGCTACAGCTCTGTCTATTCAATGCTTCACCTACATCACAGGTGACAAACTACCTAATCCTCCTTCTGTGCGTGTCAGACAGCTAGTTCATAGCAAACAATAATTTGCTGTGTAAACTGTTCTATGAGTTGTTAGTGAAGAGCATTACTCAATAGCTTGGTAGTTCAGGTATATGTAAAATCTGTATTGCCTCACAATATTTTGTGATGTTTTACATTATCTGCTGATTACTCTGAATTTTTTTAATGTTTATCTTTATTTTCATTTTAGGATGACACAGAAGAAAATTCCAATGATGGCAGCCAGCCGTCCAAAAGACGACGCATGGGCTCAGGGGACAGTTCCCGGAGCTGTGAAACTTCTAGCCAAGACCTTGGGTAATATCTTTTTTTTTTTTTTTCCCCAAAGAATTCCTACTTTTTTATTGCTAGTCTTACTGTATTGTTTGATATGCATGAGTATGAGTTCCTCCTCCTTTGCTTGTCTTTGTTTTTCATACACGTTACTGAATTGAGGCAGTGTCCTGTGAGTAGCCAGCTGTATGTTTCTCCCAGCGTATTTTAAGAAATTTTATTGTAAAACAGCACAGAATGCGCTGCATCTAATTTACAATCAGAGGCACAGCTTACATGTTTTAAAACGTTACATAATTTTTAAACAATTCTGACACTTGAGTAGCTGCTTTTCCTGGTGTCCTGTCTGCTGTCATGGGTATCCCTTTGTGTTCTGTCCCTCAGCATATTGATGAATGCTGGTTTGGAGAAATATAAGTGAAGTGGAGTGTAACAAATTGACTTTGAAATGGATGAACAGGATGCAGTGTCCTAAAGTGCTTGTCCAACTTAATATAAATAGAAATTACTGAATTTCTAGAAATATAAGTGTCCCTCTTAAGGATTCTTTGATTTGTTCTAACATTGTTCTTAGATACAGCTATTTTCCTGCTGAAAACTTGATAGAGTACAAGTGGCCACCGGATGAAACAGGAGAATACTATATGCTTCAGGAGCAAGTCAGTGAATATTTGGGTGTGACTTCCTTTAAAAGAAAATACCCAGGTATTATTTTTGAAGCCTTTCTTCTAAAAAATCTTTGTATGTTTTGGATGTAATCTGTGTCTCTTTGACTATGTAGCATGAGCCAACTGATTAAAAAGACCCTGAATTATTTATGTTTGTATTTTTATCTTATAATTTGTTACTGGAATATTGAAAATGTATCCCATGGTTTTCAAAATAATTTAAGACTTCTTGGTATTGCTACTGAAAATCTGTAAACAAGTCTGATTTGGGGGTTAAATCAGCAAGGGTCTTTTGAAAACTGACCTCAGTTTCATTTTTTGACCTCAGTTTCATTTTTAAGTATTCTGTTGGTGATTTCTTACTATATAGCTGTATCTCTATATTCTGTTTTGTGAATTGTGGCAACAATTAGATGGGGACATTCTAGGATTTGAGCCTTCGTTATTCAGAATTGTCAAATCTGGTTCTTCTGTCATGGAGTTAATTTCTAAAATGCATATTAAAAGAAAAAAATACTGTCAGTACTTGATAATATTTTTCATGTCTGAGCTCATGTGTCAGGTTTCTTTGGTATTTCTTGAAACCATAGCAGCGGGCAGGGTACTCAGAAAAATTGACCATGTCCCTGCAGTACATGCTTAATTTAAAAATAACTTATAAGATTAGCATGTTTGTAGAAATAGTAGTATAATACAGACTCTCATGGCCTGGAAATAAAATTGTCAAGATACTTTGACCCTGCTTATGGGTGAGTTTGAGTAAGTGCATACATTTTTACAGTTCTCTTTTGTTTTCTTTGGAGATTTAGAAAGACGAGATCTATCTCACAAAGAGAAACTCTACCTCAGAGAGCTAAATGTTATCACAGAGACTCAGTGCACACTAGGTAAGAAAACAAATTGTTAGATTCCTTCTTAGCATATTAAAAATATGACACACTGAAAAAGTGATTCAGTTTGGTAAAGAATTGCATCACTCTTAACTGAAAACAAATTTTGAAATGAAAACTGAATTATTATGAATTTGCATGAATTCGCCACAGGGTATCAGGGTTCCAGATTTATTGTAAGAAATAAATTTTGGATCTATTTTAATTACTAAGCAAAATCCCTTCTGTGTTGGAAATTGAGCTTTAGAACCTTTTTCTAGAAAAGAGAACACCATTGAGTTTTCAAATTGAAAAGTGCATCAGTCTTGTTTTGTTGAGTTAGTTGGAACCCAGCAAATATTGTGTATCTTACGTGGTTCAATTTATATGTTTGAAGTTAGAAGGGTGTTTATTAAAGCACTTTAATGTACTTGAAATTGAATGATCCCATTGGTTTGGCTTGTATTGAAAGAGCTTGAAGTATTTTTTTCTTCTCTGCTAGTATACATGCCTTGGAGCATGTTAAAGACTGAATGATGCCCATCGCATCTTTTTTTCTGTAATTGATGGGTCTGTGTAAATGCAGTGTCATTTTATATACTGGCAGTCTTTGGAATACCACCTTTATGTCTCTTCTGCCAGCCCTCTTGATTACTTTTTTTTTCCTTTAACTTAAATATGGGGGAAAGAATAGTGTCTGATCTTTATCAGTAGAAGTAAAATACTCTATCCTGCCTCATATATTCAGTAGAGATGTGTGCTGAGTTAACTATCCCTATTTTTTAAGGTTATATTTATAATTGGTGGTAGTAACATAAGTCATCCTCCATTCTATAGTTAATAATTAGAGAATAGTTGTGTTTGAACCTTTAAAGGAGTTCTGCATTGTAGCTACAAACTGAGGCATTTTGCCTTCTGAATTTCACATGATTTAATTTGGAGTCAGAAGTCTGTGTGTGATTTGTTGCCCTGAATTGCCCTCACACTGATTCTTCCTTGATTTGTATGCAGAGGTTATCTCTTAATTTCAGTTAAGGTTCTGCAAGTTACTGAAACTTAACACCTCACCAATACTGGAAATAAAAGCTACGTTCCATTTTACCAGGTCCTGCTCAGAACTAAAGTTCTGCCTCACACAGGAGTTCAGTAGCTGCCTGAGTCAATGTTCAGGGTTCTGTAGCTGTAAGGAAGAAATGAATCTTGACTCATTGGGTAGAAGCAAACCCATAATCAGCCTTGAGAACTAAATGGCACAAGTTCACTCATACTTCAGAGAGAGAGAAGCACTGTGCAAAGCAGGTGGTTGTTTCTAGCTGCTCAAAAAGTTAAGCTGATCATTGTGGGATATAAATAACCTACAGATAGTTTTGCCAGATAGCATCATTATTGCTTTTATCTATTTTAGGTCTAACAGCTTTGCGTAGTGATGAAGTAATTGATCTTATGATTAAAGAATATCCTGCCAAACATGCTGAGTATTCTGTTATACTGCAAGAGAAAGAGCGTCAGCGAATAACAGATCATTATAAAGAGTACTCTGTAAGTAGCTAGCATATAAGTGAACTAGATCTGCAACATGTGCAGTATAAGAAAAGGCTGTTCTCAGGCTGGTAGTGAAATATATGTGAATTGATAAAATTGTTTTTATTCCAGCAAATGCAGCAGCAGAACACACAGAAAGTAGAAGCCAGCAAAGTTCCAGAATACATTAAAAAAGCTGCCAAGAAAGCTGCAGAATTCAACAGCAATTTAAACCGGGAGCGGATGGAAGAACGCAGAGCCTATTTTGATTTACAGACACATGTAGGCAGATTTAAATTTCTTATCAATCTCAATAGGTATCTCCTTGCTTGTTTAAGGTTGAGTTGGTTTTCATACCATTTTTAACTATGATTGTCAAGGGCTTTGATTAGTCTTATTTCAGTCATGTAGTGACTTAAGCAGCTTTGCTGTTAAATGGGTAATACTGCTAAAAGCAATAATTTAAAGTACATTTAATGTAAAGTTTTTATCTTTTACTTTTAACCTGAAAACATTTGTCTTGGGAAGCTTTAAAAGTTTCAGTGTAACGTTGTTATCATCTGCAGGTAGTACAAAACTTAAGAGGGAGGCTTAAGTAACTAAGAAGTTTCTGTTACTGTTTTATCTATTTGTATGAATGGCTAATTCTGTTTTGAAATACCTTCAAAATTTTGTCTAAACGATACCTAGGAAAAAAAGTAAACTATTTATGCCCTAAGAGTCTGTCAATTTTATGCCTTTGTTTTTGTTAAGTGCTATATAATTTTTGTGTTAGATAGGTTTAATGCTTCAGTGCCTGATTTAAAAAAAAATTTGCTGCCATTTCGAAGCAGGACTGTCCTGCTCATGTGAAGACAGTAAAAATCTTCTCAGTGCAAATTATTACATGGTAGTCTATTATGTTTTTTTGGTACTGACCCATGTTAGAGACAAGATAGTGGATAGTTAGTTTTATTTTTTTTCTAAGGGAAAGAAGATGTCTGGTAGGCTTCTCCTTTCCATTTATTTTTTTTTTATTAGTGGTATTTTTTTAATGCTGCGATCTGGTTTCAGAATTAGATGGATGTGTTCTTGCTGCCTGCTTCCAGTATGGACCAACAATGTTAATTCATGCTAAAGATGCCAGTCACAAAAGTGATGTTTACAGTTTCAATTGTTGGATTTTAATTTTAAAATTATTTTATGTAATATATTATTAGAAGTAGTCTTAACTAATAATTGTTCAGTTCACTAGATACTCAGTGATTGGATTTAATCTGTCATACTGTTTTGTGAGTGGGATCTCTTACCATTTTAATTAATTAATTTCTCATGGGAGAGCTTGGGTGGCTGTTGAAATTCAGCAAAACTGACTAGTCAGAAAATGTTTGGGGGAAAGATGGTGAGGAAGGCTCAAAAGTTTGTGTGTGAAACAAAAATGTCTTTGTTTTGTCTTAAACAATACAGATTATCCAGGTGCCTCAAGGAAAATACAAAATCTTACCTACAGAGAGAACAAAGGTTAGTCCTTATCCAGTGGCTCTCATACCCGGCCAGTTCCAGGAGTACTACAAAAGGTATTTTAAAAGCATCTTAACTGCTGATTCTGTTGCACTGATCTGTTTTCTCTGTATCTAGCAAATGGAAAACATTTGAATGTATTTCCTGTAAGGTTTTGAATTTTTATGTTTGAGACACTTGCTAGTCTAAGAGATGCATAGTGTGACAAGAACTGTCAACAAAACAGTGCTAGTTGCTAGGGGGATGTCCCTATTGATGTGTTGCAGTGTGTGAGGTGTGGCCTACTCAGATTTTATTGTGATAAAAGGAGACACTGGTTTCATTCTTGCCACCCTCATGTGTTTACTGATCATCTGCATGAATGCTAAGATTAATGTTACTATATCAGAATTTTGTAATGCTGGCTTGTGATCGTGTTTTCTGTGTGACAGTCTTGCTGTTCTTCTTTAGAAAGTTCTTAATTAAAAAAGAAAACCAACCCTGATTGTTCTTGTGGGCTAAGTTTAATGTTGGGTTTGTGAGTGAGAAAGGTATCACTAGCTGGATCTTTGTATTTCATGAAAAATGGGTACCTGACTGTCTACACAAATCTAAGACTTTTCCAGTGGTATGATCCCATTTGAGAAATATACACTGATTTGAAAATTGTTGCTTAAGTCTTACCATCCATACAACAGAGACACTACTCATCCTGTACCTGCACGGTTTTCTTGAGAGAAACTATCTGTAAATGCCTTGCTTATTCCAGTGTGTGTGCACCACCCCAAATTTGCATGTTACAGGACATTCTGAAGGACTTACTTTTTATGAAATTAATTGAATTAAAGATTTTGAATTTAATTTTTAATTAAAGATTAAATATCTTACTTATTTTGCACTTACAAGCTGCAAGTGGAACTGCTTATCCTTGTTAATGAAGGACACAACTTTTCAAAATACCCATTAAAATAATATCCTATTCCTTACAATGTCTGTCCTTAATAGTAAGAGGACTTTCAATTTTTTCTTAGTGTTCCAGGTTAAAAAAAGAAGTATATTACACCTGTTAAGCTGTATTTGTTTATAAGCAATGTGATTAGGTCTTCAGTCTTCTGAAAATGTATTTTCATATGCACTTTTTGCTCTCCTTCAGTAATAAGGAACTTGGATGTATAGCTGTATTCTTACGTACTTTGCTTTGGACCCTAGCTGTTCATGTGCCTTGTGTTAGAACTGTTGTGCATATGATATGTGGACACTGTACATTTATAAATGAAGTGTATCGCTGCGTGATATTTAACCAATATGGATTGGTTAAAAATTTTTAGGTTTTCTGTGGTCTTTTATGATTATGTAGGTTTGGAATATTGCAGAGATACTCTTCCTGCATTCCACAAATACCTGCTATACAAAGAAGGCAAATACTATAAGGTACCACATTTGGAAGGAGAAATTAATGTTTCCTTTATTTTCAGAATTGCACATTTTTACGTGCTTCCCTGCAAAAAAAGGAGCTTTTCTTGCTCTTTTTCACTGAAGTCCTTGTACGCTGTGTGACATAACACTGATGTGTCAAGTACACGTGAATTAAATTTATTTATCTATTAACTTTAGATACTCTCCAGATGAACTTCGTTATTTGCCATTAAACACAGCTCTTTACGAACCTCCTTTGGATCCAGAGCTGCCTGCGTTAGATAGTGATGGAGATTCAGATGATGCAGAAGAAGGACGAGGGGATGAGAAACGGAAAACCAAAGGCAATTCGGTGAGAGAAATTGAAAATATTCTTCAGCAGAAAAATCCTTTCCCTTCACTTTTGTTAGGTTCAGTAGAATCTTTAACATTTGCAAAATGAAGGAGAATCGTAAATTGAAAGTGTACTCCCTGTTCTAGTGCTTCTTTTTGTTCTTATAACATTGCTTTCCAGCTTTCTGTTCTGATCCGTTTTAAAGTAAATTGAACAGATACTTGAAATTTCAGGCTCTTTCTCCCTTGTTTTTAAAGAAATCTTGAAAAGCCTTCCCAAGTCCAGCTCTGCTATGCCTTTTTCCTCAACGGGAAGTTACTGGCATTTCTGAGGGGAATGAGCCTTGTATTTCAGGCCACAGTAAATTTTGCTATTCAAATCCCACAGAATCTGTCACTAAAGCCAAGGTGTTGGTAGCCTGGTAATTTTTTTTCTTGTGAAGTAGAAGCAGGAAGTATTCAATACAGAAACAGATACTTTATTCCAATTCAAAAACAAGGTGAAAAGCACTAGTTTTTTTTGCTTTACAGCACATCTTAAAAAGATGCTTGTATTCTCTCTGTGTATGCAAATGCCAAATTAACTGTCGCTGGAAGTTAAGGGAAACTTTCACATGCATACCTTGGCAGTGTTGTAAATGCTTAAGAGCAGCTGAGCTTCAGATGAGCTGAGTACAACTAAACCATTGGTCTGTCGGAACAGTTAGTATGTTGGTGAAAACCATTTTCCAGAAAGTTAACCCTAGTTTTAAGAGAAATAGAACATAGAGTCACTGGTGCATTGAACAATTGCTGGTTCAGTTTACAAACATTTTAGATGGTGGGTGTATTTAGTGCTAAATTTTTCCATATAAACATTTATTTTGTTTGAATATTCATACGATGCTCGTAACTAAAGAAGAAAAGAAAGGGTAAGCTTGTAGCCTAACAAAGGAGAGATTAGTGTTAATACACCTTTTTTGCTTGCATTTTTTGGAGAAGGAGTCATATAAACTTAGCAAGCTAAATGTCAGCTCAGAATTTTGATTTCACTACATTCCAGCTTTTTTACAGTTGGTCTTTAACTATTTCTTCCCAGTCCCTTTTCCTGTAACTTTCATTCCCCTTAATGGTAAGGAAAAGTAACTGGACCACACAGACTGTGTTCTATTTTTTCAGAGAAGCTCGCAGTTTTGGTGACAATGCAGAAAGGAAAATATGCTTGTGTTGGAAAAGCATAGGGAAAATTTGAAATGAGATTCCTGTGGAGTGCAGTTTGACTATGGGAGTAGGGGTTCTTTGCTAGTCATTGGGGCATACTGTTTGGGAAAAATACCTGTTGAACACAGAAGTGGGCAGCTGTCAGGCCTCAGTTTTGTGCTACCTACCATTCGTCAGATCTCCCTGGTGAGTCCTACTATATGCCTTATGCTTTTTCCTTTCACCCTGCCCGTTGGAGTCAGGTGGCAGTTTGCCTGTTCTATAGTCTTTTAATGGAACTGTCATAAATAACCCCCTAAAATAATGATGAAACATACCATTTCTTCCTGCCACAGTTTGCTTGCTTTTGTATTATACTCTTCCCTTTGCCCCTGTGTCTTTTGTCTGTTTTGATTTTTAATCTCTGGGATGTAGGCTGAATACTGTTATGTTTGTACAGAGTGCCTTTTACTGTAAGGCACCATTGTTATTTGGCCTCTTGGTTTTTATTGTAATCAGTGTTATTAATTATATTGCTTTCTTCTGGAGCTTCTTGGAGGCCTTTGTTAACGCTTTTCTAAGAAAAATCTTGTGCTGCTGCTATTAATTATGCTTACATTGATCTTTTACCTTCTTTGAACCTCTTTCAAGCCCCTCTTTCTTGCCTCCTCATTCCTCAAAACAACAACAGCAAAAAAGCTTTAACTGCAGCATATATTCATAAATTCTATTGTTTGGTTCTGAATTAAATATTGAATTGTGTTTTGCCTTTGATGGCACTCTTCTGCTGCAATCCAAATTAAATATTTAGATTGCTCCTGGTGAAAATAGTAGATGAGGGTGGCAGAAAAAACCTTCACATGTTTAATTCAAACCAGTGCTATTTTGTAGTACACTTAAATGCATGGCAAGGGCACTTTTAACTTTTTGCTGGCCCTTTGCATTGAAAACGGTATCTCACATATAGTTGTTTTCTTGCTGACTTTTAAAGGAAAACGGTTCAAAGAACTATACTAATGTGCTCCCACTCTGGTATCAAGACCAACTGGAAGGCATGACTTTTACTGCTGATGCCAGTCTCTGAGCATAAGAAAAAAATAGATAATGAAGGTTATAAGCAAAGGTGTTCTAGATTGTAATGTACCCTATGCTTTTGCAGAAGGAAAGATGTATCCTTCTCTTACCTTAGTTTGCTCTAAGGGGCATAGGAAAGACTTGTCTGTCTATCCAAAAAATAAAAAAAATAGCTATGATATTTTTATTATAGGACAATTCGTCTGGCAATGTATCTGAAGGTGATTGCGCCACAGAGAACCAGGAGGATTCTTTTCAGGGAAGACAAAAAACAAGAGACAAAAGTGCTACTCCAAGAAAAGATGGTTCCAAACGTTCTGTATTATCCAAATCAGTTCCTGGGTACAAGGTAGAAGAAAAAAGCCCCTGATGGAACTTCTTTACTGACCAGCCTCTCCCTGAAATACACGTTTTTAAAATAATATGGAACTTCTGCTTGCTGTATTTCACTAGCTGCTCTCTTGTGTGCTCCACCTGTTTGCTTCCTTACTTTCTTTTTGCTTTTATTTCATGTGGGCCTTTCCTTTACCCTAGCAATACAGTGGCCTCTGTTTCTGTGAACTTCTCAGATTCCCAGGCAGTAACATCAGAAAAATCCACTGTGGTTTTATCACTGGAGCTCTGCATCTTTCTGGCTGCCTTAACATAACAGTCAAAATTACTTGCCAGTTCAAAACTAGCATTCAGTATCATATTTTTTTCTACTGTTTAGTATGGCAGTATACCAAGAGATCAGTGCTGTAAAGTGCAGCTATGTGGCTGAACATATTGTTATGATGTTCATTTTAAATACAGCCTTTCATCCTGAGATGTTGCTATGTATAGCATGGAAGGCAAGAAGCTTACTACAGTTGTATAGGCAACACTACATAACCACTTTAACAGTATATGGAAAATAGCTTTTTATGTAGTTCACACTATGTAGAAGCATTTGTGGGCAATATGCTTATATCCGAGCTAAAGACTTGGTGAGGATGTTAAGACATTTCAGCTGTCAAGAGGTGGTTGCCAAACTTAGGGCCCAAATCTTCAGTATTACTGTATAATAATTTCAAAAATTAAGGTAAAATAATAATTTTCAGAGGAAATGGGAATTGACAGGCATTATTTGTGTTGTTTTTCTGCATATTAAGGGAGGACCTGAATATATGTAATGTATGAATATAATGTAACGCTTTTGAAGCACATTAGTGCTAGTTAGGTTCCAATGAAAGGAATGACAATTTTCTGTTGACTTACATGGGAGAAGGAATAAACATGTATGTAAAGAGGTAAAACACTACATTAAGATAGGGCTTAGTATTTAGCAATCAGGAGTGCTTGTTAAGAGAGGTTATGGGACAAGGAACACCTGGGTCAGGGACAGGATCATGCATATGGAGAAACTGTCTTAGCAAAAGCAAGCTGTTGATCGCTTGCATTTGATGTTCATAAATATTTACTATCGGTATTTACCAAGTTGATAGTAAGTAAACTATCACTTATGTTAAGAAGGTAGTTTCCAGCAAGAATTGGACAGCTCTGATAAATTTTCTTCACATATGATATCTATACAAGAGAAAGCACCAGCTGTGTTTTCTCTTTCCCGGAACTTACTCAGAAATATGCGAAAATGGAGATTTAGACTGTGGTACTATATGTATATTTTTTTATATGTGACTTTGCAAATTGCTGTAGACACAGACTGCATACCAATATTCCCATGAACATGAAATCCAAAGACGGAGCTCGAAATTATTTTTTAGCTTTGTTTAACTTAACTTTAGGGACTGTGTGCCACTGGTTTATTACAGAGGTTTCAATTAGCTATGAGATGTCAGAGTGCTTGATCAGTCCAGTGTATTTAGTTGACATTAAGAAGGCATAGAGAGAACTGGTGGAGCAGAACTTCCTGTAAGGTTCTGAAATTCTAATTGTAGAAGAGCAATGGTAGCATTCAACATTGCGTTTTGAAAATGGGATGTGGTAGCAGTTGCTTATTGGTTTAAAATCAGTGGCTGTGTTAGTGTTACAGTAACAAGGTGTTACTGTAAATGTACAGTGCAACATCTTGCACTGTGGCATGCCAGGCCTGCAGCAGTCATCAGGCTGTTGGTAAGTCAGAGGTGGTGATGTTGTGTTGGGAGGGTGAGAGAATTGGCTTTCTTCTTTGTGGGAACGTTTGAATGCTTTCAGTTATCCCAATCACATGAGCTGTTTTAACTGGTAAGACAGATTCTTGTTTGTTAGTCATAAAAACGCCAGATACTGATACACCAAACGTGCCTAAATGTTAAGGCACTTTGAGCTGAAGGCTTAACTCATTTAAAATGTCATCCCTATGAACTCTAAGTCTTTGTAATACTTCTGTATTGTTCTCTAATATTTGACTATTTTTGTAGGACAGTAATTTTTCATTACATGTAGTTAAAATTGAAGGATAATTGCTATGGCATCAACATGCAAATGTATAGTTATAGCCACATTATAAGTATTATAGAATTCACACATTTCCACTGAGTTATTTTTGAGTAAAAGAATAATGTATTTTATACGGAGGCATTATTATTGTCAGTTCTTTAACAAAGAACGGCTAGCATGTTTTACATTTTATCATGTTACAGATAGCGAGTCTTTGTTGCTGCAGTACTCGCTACTACAGTTGCACACACAGGGTACTGTTGAAAGTACAGGAGATTTTTTGCACATAAAACTGAAATGTATTGAGAAACTATATTTTGCAACACTTCTGTTTCAGGTCATTATATATGAAAATGGAACGCTTTGCATTGTGAATAGGACCTTCTAAAAGTGGTGTAGTTGGAATGCTTACTTTGAGAGCTGCAGCACAACATCATGGAAGCAAAACCTTAAAGAACAGGCAGTGGTCACTTTGTGCATTCATTCCCTCTCCATTCCTCATCCCAGTGAGATGAGGATGTAGAAAGCAAAGTTTAATTTGATGGGATATTGTAACTTCCCATTTGGATTTTATAGACTTTGTTCATAGTGTTTCTAAAAGCCATTTATGGTGGTAGAACTTGAACTGGTTTGAAATGTGAATAATACTGCATTCTTTTAAATTTTTTAATTTTTGTAAAAGTACTTCCATTCTGTTGGAACTATATTATTAATAGGCTGTGATTCTCACCCCCCCCAACATGTACGATTTCTAATGAACACAATTTAGTGAAGCAAAACTAGAAGCACTGTTGGTAAATACACTTGGGAGTTCTGTGTACCAGAGTGTTAACTCCACATACGCTAACACAGGTTAACAGTGACCGAAAAGCAACTCACTTTAGCTTTCCTTAATTACCAGGGAGTATGCTGGTGTGTATTAAAAGCAGTCAGATATAAATCCGTAACAAACTAGAAGTCTGATTAGAAAAGTGCACTTGCTATTCTAGAAAGGCTTGGTTTACTTAGAAATAGATAAAAACACAATAAAATTAGAATTTAGCCTAATCAATGGAAGGGTAAATGCTGCAACACTGACGAGGTTTAAGCATGTGCCACTTTTGTTGGGAGGAGCAGGGTATGAAGGTATACATGTAGGACACATAGTAAACCGTAAAGGAGTTTGTGTGGTATTGCTTTCATTATATTTATTATTTTGTAGAGATGTTTGTGAATATTAGACTTTTCTTATTGTTTTATTATATTTATGTATAAAACAGGTTGACTCTGCTTTTTTAAAATAAATAAGCAAAAAAAGTCTGCTTGAATGCCTCTGTCATCTTTTGAGGGAAGTCACCTATAAACATCTGGTGTGGTGTTCTGGTTTCATAAATAAACTGCTTCAGACAATTTGGAGCAGACTGTAGCCATGTTTTATCTTCAAAAGCAGAATGAAAGCTTCAGAGAACTCAAAGCAATGTATCCTGACTGCTCTAAACATGAGTCAAGATACTAATTATCTTGCTAGGTGCTAGAAAAACTGCCTGGGGATATAGGCACACTTACAGGTAAGTTGTAATGCAGAAGATCTCACTGATTTTATATATTTATCTCTATATATATGCACATATATATTTGATTCTGCTTCTAAAATTTATTTTAAAATTAAACCTCATTCATCTCCCCACACATGGTTAGTAGTTGACTGGAACTCTTCTTGGCTACTGACAGACAGGCTGTTTAGCTCCTTTGAGAACAGGTTGTTCCTTGAGCTCCTCTGTTAGCTACATCTTTGCAGCAACATTGGGTTTTAGAACTCTGGCACCTAGTCTGTTTAACACCAGTGAGTACAGTGTTAATTTTAAACCACATTTCTCACGGATTTCATTATGCAGTGGGCAGAGCCGAACAATACATTTCAGAAACTTGCAATGCCTTACTCTTTCCTTGTCCTCATTAGGGTTTTAAACTCCCATTGGTTTACCTCTTGGGTTGGCATACAGAATATGTACACAGCTGTTACTCACTGCAGCAGCCTGCTGTTTCTCCTTCTAAATGGATCTCAGGAACCCAAATACACTCCCCGTGATAATTTAGACAGATGATGAATGTAACATTGTAGTTAAATGCAAGGCTGTGTTTCTTACCACAGTTATGGCTGGGTACAAGATAGAGTGGTAAAACAACCAGCTGTGTGCAGCAGACCTAACCAGGTATTTTGAAATTAAAGATAGAAAAATAAAGTTTACTGATTTTTGTAATTATTTTTGTATATTCAGGGACAGATGTATTGCAAATGGAAAATTTTATTTCCTCCATAAATGGGAAATCTGCAGGAGTATCCTATATTGGAAAAAAATGACTGTTTCATCCTCTCACAGTTAATTTACACTGAGGAGAATGTTAGCTGATGAATTCATAGGAAGAAGCAGGTACATGCTTTTGCTTCAACTCATCTACATATAATTTGCCACATGTGCCAAATGCAAAATCTTACATAGTTAACTACAGTTTTTTCAGTGCCACTGCTTGTCAGTGATTGTCCTGTTTTAAGGTTCACACATTCTAACAATTAATTTTAA
This sequence comes from Melopsittacus undulatus, assembly GCF_012275295.1. NCBI lineage: Eukaryota > Metazoa > Chordata > Aves > Psittaciformes > Psittaculidae > Melopsittacus > Melopsittacus undulatus. The sequence goes on along the minus strand of NC_047529.1, from coordinate 87,506,509 downwards.
GAGTTAAGGAGTTCTATGACATTTCCTGTTAAATCTGTCAATTCTTGCGGAACGAATTTATAGCCCTCTTCTACCCTTCCAGCCAAAGGTCATTCCAAATGCTATATGTGGAATTTGTCTGAAGGGTAAGGAGTCCAACAAGAAAGGAAAAGCTGAAGCTCTTATACATTGCTCCCAGTGTGACAACAGCGGTAAGTATCTGCATACACTAAGCAGATTCCTGAGAGAGTCTGTCTGTCAGATCTGTTTGTGGAAGTACTTAGTGTACTGGGCTTGTGTGCCAACGGTTCAGCTGCCTTTTCTGTCCTTCGTTAAGACTCCATCTCTAGTTAACATTACGTTCACCGGCACATTGGGTGTGATATGGGATCTCACCAGGAGGTGAGCCAAGATTCAGCTTCTGTAAAAGCAAATATTCTAACTAATTTTAAATTTCATTTCAGACATAGAAGTAATAATACTGGTTTTAATCTAGGCCACCCTTCTTGCCTTGATATGACCCCGGAGCTTGTTGCTATGATTAAGACTTACCCTTGGCAATGTATGGAGTGTAAAACATGCATTATATGCGGGCAGCCTCACCATGAAGAAGAAATGATGTTCTGTGATGTATGTGACCGTGGTTACCACACTTTCTGTGTAGGACTTGATGCCATCCCTTCAGGTAATGAGTTAATTGTTCCCACTTTCTTGGAGTTCTGGGCTTTCTCTGTCAGAGTTAATATACACTTTGCTTTTGAAAGAATAGTTTAAAACAAGCATGATGGGTAGGAGTGAAAAGTGCTGTAGGAAAGCACACCATAGGACACAATTTTTTTTAATAAGCTTTATCTCAGTATATTTGGTTGTGCACAGTTTAACCTGGCCATTCCTGTATAGGAAATAGAATTGGCTTTTACAACAGAATCCAAACAGACTCACTCAGAACTGGGGTTTTTTTTTCCCCAAATCCACAGAATACTGAGATTACCTCTCTTCATAAAAGAAACCTATAAAAAGGCTGTATTGCTGCATATTGCTGGAGTATAGCTTTCACATTAACAAAGTGTTTGTGCTATCACGTCAGTTTCTAAATTAAAAAGTACACTCAATTTAGTATTTGTAAATACCTTTTTAAACCCGTTCCTTCCCTTTTTTCTTAAACATCAAAGCTGGAATGCAGTACCGAGATGTCAGGCAGCCAGTACCTTTAAATTAGTCATTTATTATCAGCTGGCCAGCGTAAAGAAAATAACTGGTGGTACTGTTGCTTTTTGTGTAATACTAAATCCATAGTAAGTAAATTCATGAATAAGTACACAGTGCATGTGAGTTGTGCAGAAACAGAATCCCCTGTAAGTACTCCAAATATGTGGTACCCATTCTGGGAAGCACTGACACTAGCTGTCCCCTTAGTACAGGTTCTGTGGCTCATTTCAGGCTGACCTAAGGACAGAATCTAAACAAAACAGATTATATGCCTGCTAGACAATGAAATTACCAAAGCAGCCCTTATGATTCCAGCTGCTCTAATACAAAGAGTTAAATGCTTCTGGTCTTTGCTCCACCCTTTTTTGAGGGTCAGTAATTTTCAGTACAGTGTCTAGTGATGAAGCCCTGCCAGCAGTTGTCTGTGGTGCCTGACTGCACTCAGATAACAGGCACTGGGGTTTGAGGAACAGGACCCCATACCTGCAGCAGGAGAGCAATGTTCCCCGGCTGCTGTTCGCTCATCCTGGGCCATGGTCATTCATGTCAAAACAGAATTTGGAAACTAAGCATTGTTTGTCAGGTTGTGTCCTAATGATCCACCTCCTTAGTAGTGCTTGTGCTTCCTGAGGTCCACAGATTGGTGTAGCCAGTTGTTACATACCGGGAATCCACCAGGGAGGGCACACTGCACACACACTGCTTTCGGGACCTTCTCCAAAGGTGTTTACGTTTCAGCAAAGCACTGGCTGTTTACATTGAAGGAAGTACTGCAAACAGATGAGCACTGATTCAGAGTGGTGAAAGGTGTATAACTAGGCGGGTGAGTAACAAAGTTTCCCAATAATCGATAACTTTTTTTTCTTAGGTCGCTGGATTTGTGATTGTTGTCAGAAAGACTCTCCCGTACCAAGAAGAGGAGGAAGAAGAGGGAAAACCAGCAAGGAGGGCTAAAACCCCCCAAAACTTGCTGTCCAAAACTGCACAAACTGAAGTGATACTTTGGTGCTATTTAACCAACCACTCTAAGAGGAACAATACCACTTCTTTTGGGGTTATTTTTTTTTCCTTTTTACCAAATAAACTCTTAATTTTGTCTACATAATGACTTTTTTCTGTGATACAAATCACTAATCCTATCCTGTCAGATGTCTGGATAGAGACAGACAAACCAAATTCCCACTCAAAAGGAGAAGGCTTTTGGTAATGAAATTTAAATTGTACATGCACCATTTGCATAAAGTTATAGTAATGTACTTGTTTATCTCAGTGCACTCATCAGTAAGCTCTGTGAAAATTACAGAGCAACTGCAGTACCCACTGTTTGCATAGCAACTGGTTATTCTGAAAGACTCAACCAAGGCAAAAACTATTCCTGGTGAAACCGATTTTCAACAAAGAGTGGGCATAGCCTGACCTTCTTACACCCAACTGCACACTCAGCAGAAGGTTTCTTTGCAAGCTCATGACTTATTCATAAAGATGTTCTACTAAAAAAAGAAAACTAAACAATCAATCAAGCTATCAGGGGAGGTGTTTTTCCCAAGTTCAAGATACCTTATAGTGCATTGCTTTTAATGAGGAACAAAACCACCCTACTGACAAGTAACAACAGCTGACAGTGACAGCAGAGAAGTGACATGCACTCAGTTTGGATGGTGGCTTTGCAGAGGTGATGAGTGACCGGACAGATCTCTGCTTGGCATGATGCAGAGCACAAGCAGGCAAAATATAGATCATCTATCCCCCCCAGACGATTGAGAGGTTTTTCCTTCTTTCATCCTCAGCTTCAATACACTCAAGCCTCACTGCTAATTATACTGGAGATCCTTGCTCAGAAAAGATTTTTAACCACATGGTAGATTGAGAGTGGCCCTGAAGTGCAGCACTTAATTTCACTTTTCTTTATAAAAAAACAATAGAAAATACTGAATCAGAATTGATTTTTCTAAGCACCTGTTTAAAGTTAATTTAACAAGATCCCAACTGTACATTCATTTTTAAGCCCTGATCTCTGAAGAACACTGCAAATACTGTGCTTGCTGCTCATTTTATGTATAGGGGAGGATTTACAATATAAAATTAAATATGGCTTTTTCCCCTACTTCCTTTATGGTTTAGGAAAAGTAACCTGAATACGTCTTCAGGAACCATAACAAAGTGTATTAAATATCACAGCAAGTCATTCGTGTTCGATTTCACAGGCTGAAATGTGACTTAGCCCAGTGTGCGTCAATTTAAAAAAGGATTTCAAGTATTAATTTCAAGATTCCAATCAGTATAGTCCAGAAAACAGACTCCTCATCCTGAGACTCATCTTCTGTAGACTGCGAGTATTTCTGGTTGGCCTCCATCTCTTCAGGGTTGTAAGAAGCTTCACCAAATGGGTACTGTACAACTGTCCGATCATAGTACACTTTCATTTCAAACTCGCTCTCCAAGTGAGAGGGGTGGCCATAAATCCCTATTCCCACTGGGCGGCGGAAGTGCGCCGGTATGTGGACGACATCCTGGCCACAGGTTACAGACTGTAACTCATACTCGTCAAAGCTGGGGTGAAGTGTCATGTCAGATACGTACAAGTCTGCATCACCTTTTAAACTCCGCATCTGAAGTACAATCTTTCCCTCGTGATTTAGTCTCAAATAGCTGTAGTTGCCTGCTCCAATCTGACCTTGAACAACATGGAGAAGGACCCATTCTTCAGGTACATCCTCTTCCTCGAAGGCATTTACCATAACGAGTACTTGAGCTGCTACAAAAATGATGAGGATTCTTTTCCAGCATGCCGCCATCGTCTGGAGCTATATTCAGACTCTTCCTTTCTCCTGTTCTTGTCTCCTCCTGAATACAAAGCATAATTCAGATTTCAGTATATACCCTCCTTGGAAGGAATAAAATTTAACTTGGTAATTTTTATAAGTTCTCTCCACACAGTTAAACAACTTTAATTATGTTTATTAACTTTTCTGGTTTTAATAGTAAGAAAACCTCATTGCTAAGATTCAGAGCTCTGTCAGATTAAAGTGGCCTCAATTTCTTAATGAAGTTAAACAGGAATTAATCAAGCAGGTAGATGTTTTATAATCCAGGACTGACACAGAGCCATTAGTTTTATTCTACCTGCATAGCTGCTAAATTTGACCAAGATGAGACCCAATAATTATTTTAGCCTCAGTTTAAAAAAACCCCACGCAGTTAAAAAATGCTGTTGCGTGCTTGAAGAAATTCAATGTTGCATCAGATGTATGGGAGATCCTATTTGTTCCCCCATCCACTCATTTAACTTCCAAAGGCAGTAAAGGTGCCTAAACTTGGTGACTAAACTTGGCATATTACCCGTGGAAAAAGGAATTTCTTAGAGATCTTGTTGCCGTACAAGCATTCAGCTCTTTGCAGCACAAACTTAATGCAACTGTTCAAAGATGCAACTTGTGAACCCTGCTGACAGCTTCCCAAGTACACAGCTGACTGTGTACTTGACTGTGACATGCGGTCACACTCAAGTATGACAGCCACACGCAGACATACCCACTTCCAGGTTTAAGAGAAAGAATCTCATCCTTTCGTTCCTTCCATTAGGACACTAGAGTTATCTCAAACATGAAAGCCACAAGCTGTTTTGTACCCTGCTGGCATCGAAACAAACTGCACTGCTTCCACTGCGATGTCACTTAAACCTTAAGAGGTTTTACAGCTAAACACAACAAGGGAAAAAGCGTAAGAGTATTGCTCTAGCTCCAGATTTTCTGTCCCGGAAGCCTCTATACAAGGCCACAATTGAGCACGAACGGCATAAAAGAAGAAATTCTCACAACATTCGCAGAATCTGCATGGTCGACACAACACCCTCAACAGCGACATTTAAAACCACTCTTCTGCCTCCCCATATCGGGGGACCGACTCTCGGCCACTTTTAAACCGAAGCGACGATGAGATACCCGAGTGGGGAGCCGCACGGCTCCGCTCCTGAGCGGCGAACGATGAAGTTACCGAGGGACACCCGGCGCTGTTCCGGAGTGCAACGGCACCTGCGAGGGGCCGCGGTTTGGAGAGCTGCCCGCTCCGCTGACCCCCGCCACCCTCCGCCGACCGACAGCTGGGGCACGGCTCACCTCTGACCGGCCGAGGGGCTCCGGCACGGCGAGGCCGCGGCGAGGACAGCAGAGGGCTCCGCGGACGTGCGGCAGCGCAGCACGGCCGCGGCGCCCTGGAAGAGCCCCTCCCCGGGGCGGGCTGACACGGAGGCCGGCCCCGAGGAGCCGGCCGGCCACTGCACACCCCGGAGCCGAGCCCGGCCCCGCACTGGCGGCTACCAGCGGAGGAGGCTGTTGGAGGCGGCGGAGGGAGGCCTCCGCACCGCCCCCCTCACAGGCCAGCGCGGTACCACTCACAGCCACTAACACCAAGCACTCCAGCCCCAGCCCGCCCTCCTCCCCGGAGGAGGGGGAGGAACGTTCCCATCTCTCCCAGCTATCGCGAGAGCAGAGGGCCGGGGAGGGGCCATCCCCACGGCAACGCGGAGCACCCGACACACACGCACGGAGCCCGCGGAGAGGCGGGCTGTAGGGGTGCGGTTGCTCTGCCGGAGTGCGGCGGTAGGAAGGCTCTGCAGAGGGGATGTGGCAGGACTAGGTAATGATCATCCCTCTGTACTTGACACTGGTGAGGCTGCACCTCAAATACTGTGTTCACCCTCACCACAAGATAGACAGTGAGTTGGTGGAGCAGGTCCAGGGAAAGGCAACGAAGCTGGTGAAGGGCCTGGTGCACAAGTCTTACAAGGAACGGCTGAAGGACCTGGGGAGAGCTGGAGAAGGCTTGGGGGGACCTTATTGTTCTCTAGAACTACCTGAAAGGAGGATGGAGTGAGGAGATGGCTGGTCTCTTTACCTAAGTAACCAGCGATAGAGCATCTTTAAATAATGAGATTTATCAGGTTTAATATTTCAATGTGTACTAAGCAGTTGATAAGCCTGTTTGAAAGATTTAAATTGATTTTAATAAAACTCAGATTTAACAGAATCCACATTTGACAGGTTTATGCAGCCTGTTAGTTTGAGGTATGATTTAACAGAATGTGTTACATGGTGTTTATGAAGTTAGAAAGCTTTGGAGAATATTGAGACCAATGGAAATATGCTGTTTGACACAAAAGCATGCTATGATAACGAACTGGTGTTTGGCTAAAATTACCCTTTTTTTCACGTCTGTCAGTTCAATCTGAAATAGGTGGATAGCCGAGCTGAGGGAACATAATGGAGCCAAGATCTTTGAGCATCGTGTTGCACAGAAAAGGGATATGGCAGGAAGAGTGCTTTATGGGCATGTGATATAAATTTCTCACCGCACGCTCACACTGTCACTAGTATTCTGATGCAGCTGTCACCTAGTGCCAACAGGGCATAAATCTGCTTCTTGTTACTCTTGGATGAGTGCTGTCTTAGCCACTGAGAAGCAACAGCACCTATTGGAAAGGCAAAAATCAGTGATGGTTTGCACCTGTCTGAACCGGTGTCCATGAGATTGATGCTGCTGGCTGAGGGTCCAGCTGCAGGAAAGGAGCTGGTGTTCTAACTCCTGTTTGATCAGTCAAGAAATCGGACCAAGGCCTCAAGTACTTTTTTGGATCTTACTAGTTCCCTAGTTGTTAATGGACAGGGGGTTGTTGAAAGCATTGTAGCTACAATACTTTAAACATGAAAATAAACCATAGCGAAAAGAACTGGGGAGAAACATGCTAAGCTTCCCAGAAACAATTATGGACAAAGACACACCATGTTTCAGAACAAGTTCTTTACTCCGAGGGGTTGTTTGCCTGTCTGAACAACACCTTTTTTTTTTCTCTACCAGCATTTATCTTTCTATGCCTAAACTGTCATGACACGTTCATAACTGTATCAGTCATCAAAACTGTCATCAGCAAATTACTGTAATTTTTTTCGCTAGTATTCTCATCCATGAGTCACAGTTCAGAAAAGAAATGCTGTCCTATGCAGTGCACTGAGTTACTGCTGTGTGGTTGGTGCTCAATACAGTGGTTTTATCCAAATTCACAAGGACACATGAAAGAGAATTTGGACAGGTACTTTTTCCAGGCAAAACTAATAAAAGGAGATTGTGTTCTCAATGATAATATATATTAGGTGGTTGTGATAAACACATAAATGTATTGGCTTTTGCAAATCATAGGTGTGGTTATGTGGATATAACTATACAAGTTTATAGTAACAAAAATAAAACTTGATAAAGACACAAGATGAGCAAAATGGAGTTGCATAGTAGAAGAATCTGTGAAGGTAAAGAGAAGAAAGGGGGGGGGTGGTGGTTTGCATGCTTGATAGAAGAAAAGCTAGTGCCTGTAAAATATAGAGTTAAAGTACTTTTAAGTTAGGTTGTAGAAAGAAAACAATGTTTATGTTGTTAGCCTGTGGAATTTAGTGGCCCCACTAAATGTGAGTTAATTGTTTCACACTAGTCCTCTAAAGTATCTTTAGTTTTAAAGAACAATGTTCGTGTTGTAAGTCTGTGGTGAGATAACAAGATTAAGTGACCCCACTAAACATGAATGAGTTATTTCACACCATCCTTCTACTTACCAGTTAGTTTAGAGACAGAGCCTCCCAAACATCTGCTAGCTTGGGATACTCCTTGTTTGCCTGTCCTGCTATAAATTTTGCGGGAAGGTCACACTGTTTTAAATCTTTCCTAGTTATCAGAATCATTACAGATATGGCTGGTTTTAGCGAGTTGTGTGATTACTGGGGCATTCAACTGTGCCAAAGGTGAAAAGTACACTGTGAGGAAGACTGCCTACTTTATCTTGAAGACTCCTACTCACATGAGGAAGACTGCTTACTTCATCCTCAAGACCCCTGCCCACAATTATTGAAGAGCAGTGCGCAGATGCCAAGAGGAGGAGACTTACGATAATAAATTACTGGACTTAGTTATAATGTTCCCTGCCTATATGCAGGAATTATGAATATGTATGTGAGTAATTATGAATATGTATGTGAGTAATGGAATTGTGAAAGTATATAAACCTGTAACAAATACTAATCGTTTGCGCCTCTGGCTACGGTCATGTGCCCAGCGCTGTTTGCTTTTGCTTTATTGACTTTGTCCCTCAATAAAACCTTGTTACCTTGTTTAGAGGATTGAAATCGTATTTCACAGTGGTCATACAGTGCAGAAATGCTTGTACTGTTAATTATAGACAGTTACAAGTAAGACTTTCCTGTAGAAAGTATCTGTTTGAAATGCAGCTGAGGTGGATGCTGAGTCTGCAGATTGACCTGCACCAAAATGGTTTAAGTTGGTGGCTCAAAATCTTGATCATAGAATCATAACTTGGGATGAAAGGAACCTTCAGATTTCTCCAACTTCCTGTTCAGAACAGGTCTAATTAAATCAGGTTGCTCAAGGCCATGTCCATGTGACTATTGGAGAACTCCAGGGACAGAGATCCACAACTTCTCTTTAGAAACTTGTTCAAATATTCAACCATCCCTACAATATTTAAAATTAATAAGTAAATAAAAATTCCTGACATCTAATTGGATTTTCCCAGGTTCCAGCTTGTCTTATCACTGAGTGCCTCTGAAAAGAGTCTAGCTCCAGCTTCCCTGCATCCTTCTAATTAGGTAGGGATCAGTAAGGTCTCTTCTCCAGGCTGAAGGATGCAGCTGGCTGCCTCTGCTGCAAGGGTGGCTCATATTCAGCTTGTCCAGCAGGATCTTTGGATCATTTTCTGTAGAGCTGCTTCCCAGACAGCCAACCTCCAGCCTGCCCTCTTGCATGGTCTACCCTGTGCCAGACACAGGACTCTGCACTTACTCTTGTTGGACTCCATGACATTCTTGTTAGCAATTTCTCCTGTCTGATGAGTCCCTTTGACTGGCAGCCCTGCCACTGCCTTGGTGATTGCTTCCCATCACCCACACACCTGGTGAGAGCAAGAGGTTTGTTTTTCTTCTCAGTGATGCTGCTGCACACGCTCTCATGAGCTGGTTCATGTTGTGCCCACTAAAGAACCACAGAATGGTTTGGATTGGAAGGGACTTTAAAGCTAATCCAGTTCCAACCCCCCTGCTGCAGGCAGGGACACCTTCCACTAGACCAGGTTGCTCAAAGCCCCATCCAACCTGGCCTTGAGCACTGCCAGGGATGGGGCAGCCACAGCTTCTCTGGGCCGCCTGTGCCAGTGCCTCACCACCCTCACAATGAAGATTTTCTTCCTAATGTCTAATACAAATCTACCTTCTGTCAGTTTAAAGCCATTCTCCCTTGTCCTATCCCTACATGTCCTCGTAGAAGGACAGTTGGCCCAGGCAAGGGGACTTTGCCCGGTGCCGTGAATGGGCTAGAGGTCGCCGAGGGAAGCGGCCGCCTGGGCCCATCGCGGTCTGAGGGGGAGAGAGGTTTTGTCCCGCTCGGCGACCCGTTGGCGGCGCCGCTGCCGTGGTTACAGGCTGGCTGTTGTGCGGCGGGCCCGTGTTGCGCTGGCTGCCGGGCGTGGAGCCGGGCGGGCCCCTCCACCTCCGCGCCTCCCCGTGTAAGGGTGCCGCTACCAGGGGATCAGGACGCAGCCGGTGAGGCGAATCCGGCCCCATGTAGTGCCCCGCCGTAGGATGGAAAGCGACTGGGACGGATGTGCTTCTGGAGGAAGCTGCGATCCTGACGTTGTCTGCGAAAAACAGTTGTTTAGGTCCGAACTGTCAGAGTCCCTCGTTCAGCTGGCGTGCAGTCACCATCACTGCGCTTTCCCCTTGAATCAAAATGAGTTATGCGTCTGGAATACAGCGACTGCTCAGGTAAACACAGAACGCATCCCTCCACAGGCTGCTGTTTCAGAAAGTGGCTGTTTATACCTCTTAAGGAAGGTATAAACAAAGTATCTGAGGCCAGTGTAGGAGTGAGGGTTTGACTCTAGTGCTGTAAAGAGACTAGCTTTTGTTATAAAGCTTTGTTCCCGTGATGAGAATAATGTAAACTGTGGTGCCTGGCAGCTAAACCACCAGCCAGTCTCGGGCTTACTCCTTCCCAGCAGGCTTGGAGGGAGAATCAGATAGGAAAAAGTGAGAGGTCATGGGTCCCCATGATAAACGAAAGAAGATAGTTTAATGAGGAAGGAAAGAGGAAAAAAGTAATACAAAGGCAGTCACTCACCAGTTCCTACAAGCAGACCAATCCCCATACAAGTTTCAAGCAATGGCCACCTTAGAAGATACTCCCCTCCTCCCACCCCCTTCCTGTCCCCAGCACCTTCTTTATCTGATACCCCAGTTTTATTGCTGAGCACAACATCATATCATAGGGATTATCCCTTTGCCAGTTTGGGTCAGCTGTTAAAGCTGTGTTCCCTCCCTCCCTCCTATTTGCTGGGGCAGTTTGGGGCTGGGACAGAGTGGGAAAAGAGAAAGCCTTCATAAAGTCTTCATGCTGTGCAACAGCCAAAACACTGTTTCAGGTTATCAGTGGGTTTCATCACAAAATCCAAAGCACTGCACCATGCAAGCTGCTATGAAGAAAGTGAACCCCATCCCAGCCAAACCCTGTACACTGCAGCTGATTAAGTGGTTTTGAAACAATAAAGAAAAATAGTTGTTTTGTTAATTGCATGTACATGATCCATTTGTAATTTTGTATCGGTCATAACCTTTGTTATGTTACCTCATCTTTATCTACATTTGTCAGCCATTACTTTTGTCAGGACATCATTACTCAATTTCTGCATTGTCATTTGGAAGTAAAATCAACCCACTTCATGTCTGCTCTGCATCTCGTGAACGTGTGATAGTGTGGAATCTTGATAAATGCACACAGAAGGTGCAAGAAGGTAGAGTACTCTTTATATAATCTATACATGTTGCATATATATAAAAAAAGCGCAAAAGCAAAAACTCACCACCTCTTATAAACAGACCAAGGCCCAGACAGTCTCTGAGCAACAGCCACGTTTTAAGATGACCTCCAGTACCACCCTTTCTTCCAGTACTACTTGTATAAAGAGATGGTTATTTCTGAGAAGCATGTGCTAGCCACTCAGATTCAGCAGCCCCAGCACTAATAAAGAGTGCTTACTTCTTTGCTGCTCCTCTCCGGCAGTGCCAAGCTCCATCAGGGCAGCGGCTCAGCTAGCCTGCTCACCGTACCTTCTGGAACGGCCGGCGTCACCCCTGGCGGCCCCTGGGCGGTGCAGCCCTGCGGTGGACACCGTGCACGGCCGGAGCGGCCCTGGGAGCTGGCCGAGGTGCTGGGCAGGGGTAGGCGATCGCTGGAGACGGGCGGGGAAACGGGAGGGGGAGTCCTGCCACTGTGGAAAAACGGACGGGAAGAAAATGAATCACAGTGGCACTGCGTAACTGAACATAAAATGCCAGAATAACAGAATGCTGCCTTTTCTGGAATATCTGTAGAACTAGTGTTTTACATCCTGCTTTGCCTCTCCTTCTGCCTCTGTCTGAACACTGGTGTGTGTGTGTGAGCAATGCAAGGATCTGGGAGCAGAATGCATACATGAAAGAGAGTTGTGATGGCATTAAACAAAGAAAGCAGAAGTTCTAGTGTCCTGACTACTGTCTTGGTTTGGAGCCTCAGCCAATGGAGTTAGATTCTAAGGATAAGTTCTAACCCCTCTTCAAGTTTAAATTGTTTGGAAAGGAGACATGTAGTTTTAGGACAAAGACTTCTGAAAGCCAGAATCTCTGCTTCTGGCTTCCTTTTTTTTTTTTTTTTTTTTTTTTTTTTTTTTTTTTTTTTTCTACACAATCTTGGCATGTTTTCTCTGACCATATTCTTAACAACTGTATCAAGGTGTTTGATCCATCCTGCTAGATCTTGACTTATTAATCAGCTGTAGAAGCACTCCCTAGCATCTAGAATGAAACCTATAAAAGCACACCTACAGTTGTTGTGCCAGTATCCTAGTTAATTTGTTGCCTGTGAAATCCTGAAATTTAATGAGATGTCCAAAACCTTCTCACACTCTTAAATGTAGCATCCTAAAACTGGGAACTGAAGAAACCAGGCTGCTTGAAGCAGTGAGATGACCAGAATGAACCTGTGAAGAGAGAGATGAAACATGAGCCTGTTCTCAGAGCTAATCTTACCGAGTCTGTAATGATATTTAGTGGTGTACTTCCTCTTTCAGTGCACAGAAGAATTAAAACCAGGAAAAGGAAAGTCCCCCTTTCTTGATGGCTGAATGTCTGGGATATTGTACTGGCAGAAATATTTTTCAAATGTCTGTTTTCTTGGGCTTCAGTCATTTTACATGATGACACCAGTCAGGATTTCTTGCCTTTAAAATGAACATGGTACTATCAGGTTCCTTGGGCATATAACTCTACTCCAAAAATCCTGTCCCTGGCAATCTTCCATAGAAATATGATTTGATAGGCACACTTTTTATTGGTGTTTCAAAGTGTACTACATATTGTCCAGGCAACAAGGCAAATGGAGGAATCTTACTGGTACATAGTACTGTGCTTTGCTTTCCAATAGCCTGATACAATAAAGCTGTGGGTTGTTCGATACAGCCTCCTGACAGACACTGGGACAGCACTGTGGCTAGGCAAAAGTTTCTAAGAATCTCACTGCACCAGAGTTATATATTTCAGTGAGTCTCCCTAACAATGAAATTGCTGCAGGGTTAAGACCTCGAGGAGTTGTTATTGGAACTCTTCTGGGAGCGGTACTTCATGTAAGATTTAGTCCGGATGATCAACAAGTGGCAGTATGTGCTGGAAATCAGATCTACATGTTATGTGCAAAGGTGAGAAGCCATTCTTTGTAGATATGGTGCTGGTATTTTTTTAACTTACTTTCAAATAAAATCATGATACAGAAATGTTAGCATAATTAAACAAAAGCATTAATTTTTCTCATATAGATGACAATAAGTATGAACTAATGCTTCATAATGCATCATACACCAGGTAGAAGACTAGATTAAAAAACCGAATTGGTATTACAGTAACTTACAAGAAGAAAACATCCTGAGAAGATCTGAAAAGTTACTCCATTCTGAAGAAGAAAATGTAAATGTGTGGTTTTCCCAACAGGATAACATACAGGGCTGCATTTTCAATAAGAAAAATCTTATGGATATAATATTTGGTATCCAAATCTCACAATTTTTAGCAACCGTTATTAATTATTAAAACATTTAACTAATTCTAATTTTTAGTTTGAAATACAATCTGTTTTTATTTTGACTTATGACAGAAGGAAGCTGTACTAGCTGAATTGGATGGCCACCTGGCTCCAGTGACTGCTGCTGAGTTTTGTACATGGGAGAAAAGTATGCTTATATCAGTGTCAGAAGACAGAACCTTTAAGGTAAGGAAATTGTATAGTTGTACTTTAAAAGAGCAGGGACTGTCTGGCTGTGACTTTTTCAATCCCAGCTGTGATAACTACAATAATGTAGTGAAAATATTTGTGGAGAGAAAGGCTCATAGGAGTAACAATACGAGAGGAAAAATTTGTTTTTATTTAACTTTCTTAATTGACTATTAAGCACAGAATTCGTCACTTTGTCTTGACTTATATGTGTGTCTATAGATCATAATAACTACTGTTATTATGACCTCTTATTCCTGAGCTCAGTATGAAAACTATGAAATTATGCAAGGTTCCTGTGTGAAATTTAGAAGTAGTTCAAGTATATATTTTCATTAATTTAGCTTAAGTCACTAAGAGATCAGTGTAAGCAAAGATAAGTATTCTAAGTACTTTGTGTATCCATACCAGGTGAGTTATACCGTTTTGACTATAGATACTTATCAATTAAGCAAATCTCTTTGTAGTTATTAAAAAATGCTGAAAGAAACTCTTACCATGTTGCATCAATTTTAGTGGGTGCATTTTTCCGTTTTCACCACATGATGGCCTTTGAAGTTTGTTTTCCTTAAGGATCTAAGTAGTTGACTATATATTTTTTTTTTCCTAAAGGTGTGGGACTATGCTACCGGCCAGTTAATACATCAGTCAGGAGTATTAACAGGTAAGTTTTATTTTTATATATGCTTTTTCATAGAAAAAAAATGTTTTCCCTAAACAATAACACACAATTATTATAGAAGTATTTAGCTGTTTTAGTGAAAATAATTCTAGTAGACTAGGCAGTAGTAAACATATCCTTTAAAGCCAGTAGTAAACATATTTTCCTTTAATGTGTACTTCTGGGTAGATTTAGTACACTTTTATAAACAGCTCTCTTTGTACAAGGTGTGCATGTTGCTGTTGCCATTTTACTGAGATAAACAAATGAAGCTGTCTATTTGTAGGTACAGTTCCACTCTCTGAGTACTATGAGCTTGTTTTCTTTCAGCTTTATATATGACATAGAAAGAAATACTATGGCGTATGTAGATCTGTTAGCAGTGTCTGCAGCTGGTGGCATATGTTGACTTTAAAGGTGAAAGCTACTTTTATGGCAAGATAAGAGAAGAGGAGGAGGAGGACAAGCATTGTTTCTAGTGCAGCAGGGCTTCCTCCTCCAATAGTATTTTCCACATAAGAAACATGTAGTTTTCAATTGGACTTGCTCCAACTCGCCTTTGATTGTGCCTGATTGTGGTGCTGCTAGTGGTTATTGGAGCACACTCTGGGAGCAAGAGCTGTGAGGAGACTGATTGTTAAGCTTTGTGCATATGTATTATTGAATTATCTCCTGTAAACTAAAAGCTAACACCACATGGTAGGAAAGGAGAGGAAGAAGGGTTGCTTCCCTTGAAAACCTGCCCCAACTGCAATCAGGGTTTGCAGGTGGAGGCCATGAGAGTAGCAGCAGGGGAATAAAAACTGCCACATGGGGCTCTGAAAACCATACCACAGCAGCATGGATGACAGCTTGCAGAAAATCACTACCATGGCAGTGTGGGCAAAAAGCAGACTGTAGACCTGTGAATGGAAAGCCCTTAGCCAGACGAAGTATTGTGCAACCATAGGAATTGCAGTAAGAGGTTTTTTTCCACTCATTTTATAAAAAGGAGGATTCAATTTGAGTTGTATGTCTGATTTGTGTCTACATTGGAAATAATTCTATCTTTTTTTTGAACCAGCATTTCCTTTGCTAAGTCTGCTGGTTGATGAGGAAAATAAACTGATTATCACTGGATGTTCTGAGGGACAGGTGAGAATTACCCAGAAAAGTCTCTGTCAAAATAGTCTCTATTGTTAATGTATCTGTCTATAAAAAAGCTTCATAATCTGAATATTTGTTTTGAATTGTTACAGCAGTTACTTTTTTAGGTATAATTCAATGCTTTGAGCACAAACCATATATGGTATATAAGACTTCTATTACAAGATGGAAACGTTCTTCTGAAAACCAGGGAAGAACAACCCCATGTACCACTACAGGCTGGGGGTTGACCTGCTGGAAAGTAGTGAAGGGGAAAGGGACCTGGGGGTCCTGGTGGACAGGAGGAGGACCATGAGCCAGCAATGTGCCCTTGTGGCCAAGAAAGCAAATAGAAAGGGTGTGGTTAGTAGGGCAAGAAGAGGTTCTCCTGCCCCTCTACTCAGCCTTGGTGAGGCTGCATCTGGAATATTGCATCCAGTTCTGGGCCCCTCAGTTCAAGAAGGACAGGGAATTGCTTGAGCCACAAAGATGATGAAGGGAGTGGAACACCTCCCTTATGAGGAGAGGCTGAGGGAGCTGGGTCTCTTTAGCTTGGAGGAGACTGAGGGGTGACCTCATCAGTGTTTACAAATATGTGAAGGGTGGGTGTCAGGATGATGGAGCTAGGTTTTTTTCAGTGATATCCAGTGATAGGACAAGGGGCAATGGGTGTAAACTGGAGCATAGGAGGTTCCATGTGAACATCAGGAAGAACTTTACTGTGAGTGACAGAGCACTGGAACAGGTTGCCCAGGGCGGCTGTGGAGTCTCCTACGTTGGAGATATTCAAGGCCCACCTGGACAAGTTCCTGTGTGATGTACTCTAGGTTACCCTGCTCTTGCAGGGGGGTTGGACTAAATGATCTTTCGAGGTCCCTTCCAACCCTTGGGATTCTGGGGTTCTGTGAAGTGTTAAGAGCACAGTCAGTGTTTATATAAGAAGAGTACACTGACAGGCTATAAATATATGTGTTTAAAAGTAAAAAAGGTGAAAAATAGGACTCTTCTATTCTAGCTAAGGAATGAAATACATGACAATAAATGGAAGAAACTGTGATTTCAGCATGTTGAAATTCTAATAAAAATGGGATAAATATAAGTATGCATTTTACCTGCTCTTTAACTTAACGTTAAGAATATATTTACATAAGATTTTGTGGGGTTCTTGAAGAGCCAAGGCCACGTGGTGGGCAATCCTGATGCCCTGAGTCTTGTTGCTGTGGAGTGGGAGGATTCTTGGCAGGCATGGGCAGGGTCAGTTGTCTTGTTAGGCCTCTGTAGTTTTCCACTGAAAATGTGCAGAGAATGATCTCTGCCAGGGTTGTGGTTTCCCACTGTATTTTTAGGGTAAGGTATTTAATTTCAATTATAACAAGTTATAAACATTGGCTTTGTAAATGGTGGTAACCTCTAGACTGACCAATTGGAGCTCAGTGTCCAGGGCTGTTACATGGGGGTGTGGGGGTATAAGAGGAGCACTGTATCTGAATAAAGTTTGGCAATCGCTTGATCATATTGATCGTCTCCGCGTTGTTCATGACTCCTGCGTCGACAAGATTTTCCAGTTGCTTTCCTTCAGTGTTAGCATTCAGTGAATTGTGAAGAAATTTAAAGATTTAACTATAGTGCTGCCCAAAATCAGAGGTATAAATGACATATTATTGTACATTATTCAGTGAGCAATTACATGCAGATTACTTGTTATTTTTTAATGTGGAAAATAGCCTATGAGGCTTTTTTTCCAAAGACATAAATATGGGAATTAGATATGCATTTCAAATTTATAATGACTGCTTCTGCTAATATTGACTATATTCTTTAATAATCTTAAAAACACATATAATTGAAATTTTGGTCCAAGGTGAGATTACAGATACAAAAATTCAACAGTTACATGAACAGTTTTATATCATACTTTTAGTTTGTATTCATGTAAGCTTTATGTTTACTGTCAAAAAGTTATTGCTTTTTTTTTTATTGCAGCTTTGGATCTTCAGTTTAATCAGTGATCATAATTACCGTTGTGTGACACATATAAACTTAAAGAAAAAGCAAGAGAAATTCTATACTGAAGTGTTGAAATCTGGAAAAGAAATAGGTAACACATTGCTTTTAGAATGCTGTTTATGGTATAGTCTAGTTGTTATTGGCTACTGACTGCATGCTTTTTATACAACAAGAATTTTTTGTGATAGTTATGAGTCTCAGACTGTGGCATGGAATTCTTACTGAAGTTGATGTGAAGTGGGGTATTGACGTATCTGGAAAGAATTATGTGACATTTCTGGAAAGAATTAAGCTTGTATGCGTGTAATAAAATCTTGGGTAATGCATCTGCTTATAAAACATTGCAGAATGTGAACTATTAAGTATTTGGTTTTTATTGAATTCATTGCCCAAGACTTTAGTGAGAACAGAATGGGTGCCTAAAAATTAATCTGTTGTCTAAGCGGGATGCCATTTCTCAGCTACATTTGATACTTCTAGGAATCTTTCTTTTTTTCTTCTTTTTTTATTTAAATCCATACTAATGCCTCCATGATATGATATTTCTCTGGCTGTGGCATTTCCAGTGGTATAACGCAGAGTACTTACAAAAGACTGCACTTTGTCGTTTTAGCAAGGTGATTTCATGTTCTCAAATGAGGCATTCAGACTACCTGCACCCCACATGAAATGAGATGAGATCCTTCCAAAGACACGTCTGAATTCTGCCAACTCCTTTTCAGTACATAAGTAGGCTCTTTAGATTTTTATCTTTAGGTATTTGAAAGAACACTGTACTAAAAAACCATAATAATGAGGAAAGATATTTCAAGAGAGCTGTCTTAGGCTATATCAATCTGTTGAAATAGAAACTTCTGGAGTGTGGAATTAGTTCATGCTACCTTGTTACTTTATAACTTTATTTATAGTAATTTATTTTTCTATTTATAGTGCTATATTTATTTATAGTACTTTATTCCTTCAAATTCCCTATTAAATTCTAACTCTTTCCCTTGGTCCATTGTTTTTTGATAGCCAGTGTTGATTGTATTTCTTAGGTGAAGGGCAAAATACTTCCAAGCTTTGCAGAACAAAACCCATGAGACCAGAAGGATCAGTGGAAACATCGTTACCTATCCTTTTAATTGAACACTGTGACTTTTTAGTGTGTTTCCATAATGAAGAAAACATGTAAGTCTCTTAAAATACCACCAAATACTTGGATGGAATCTATTTATAGGAGTTCCCATTGGTTCTTGGATTATTTTCATTGCAGCTTACTCTTTTAAACATGCAATAGGAAGAATAAAAGAATATTTTTAGTGATCTGCAAGTTTTGATGGTCTACTTTGGGCAGATAATATACACAAAGTGATACACAGTTAAAACTGTTTTTTTGTTTGCAAAGTAATTTTATAAAAATGGCATTGAGAATATCTGTTTTAACATCTATTGATGCCAGTTGATCAGGGAAATACCAATTAAAAAATAACAAAGAAGCCCATTAGAATTAAAAAGCCAAAATTAAGTTAGTTTGCATTCCTATGGAAATATGTCTGATGCAGTCACTGTGTGCCTATGTCTGTTTGCTTTCTAAATTTAAATAATTTCTCAATTACATAACCTGTTCTAGGCAAACTTTTGCCAGACTCAGTTTCGTTTCTTTTTCAGTGCCTTTTTCTGAACATGGTTGCCTGAAATTGACCCCAGTAATAGGTTAATTGAAATAAGTTCTGAGTTCAGAAAATATCAATTTCCAATACCCACCTGATACTTCCTAGCATTGTACCTCTAAGGACTATTTACCCTTTCAGTTATTGCATCACAGTTGGAGGTTTTGTTCTGCTTATAAGCAACCATGACCATAAAATTCTTATTATTATTCCCATTCCATTGTCTTCTGGTTTTATGTTTTTGTTTTTAGAACATTTTTCTGTTTGCTTTTAAAATTACCATGCATTACTTTTAGCAGGTGGCTCAGATTCTTCTGAACAATCCCTGATTTACCACTTTTCCTGCCTGAAATGAAATGTAACAATGAAATATTTTTGCAAAACCGATGTCCAAAAACTTATGTGTCTTCTATAAACTTTTTGACATTGAGTAATTTCATCACAGTCTTTCATTATTGTAAAGTGGGTGTGAGATCAACTTCCTCTATCTATCACTTTATATCGTTGTTTATAATAACTTCATAGTGCCACTTTGAAATAATTCAAAGGATTCACAAATTAAATCAGTCTGTTACCACCGTGCATGAAAGTAGCACAAACCACAAATAAAACTATACAGAGCACATGAAAGTATCACAGGCCAGAACTGAAGCTCTTTCCCAGTCTGCTTTATAAAGTATTCGACTGTTTCTCTTCCCTTTTTTTATATAAGGGGAAAAAAAAAACCAAACAAAAAAAAAGAAAAAGAAAAAAAGAAAAAAGCCACTGTGGTGAGTCTTTTTATGCTAAGTTTCAGCTTTGTATTTTTCCATACCCTTGCTTCTGCTCTTGTGGTCTGACTTTAGAAATCAAACCAAAAAGTTTACTCATTCTTATTTGGAAAATCTATTAAAATGTTGATGTTAATTTTTATTTGCTGTGGCATCAACATATTTTTGGATTTTGAGAAGGACAACTGATATTTTGTAATAACCATCTTCTGCTTGATAACATTTTTTTTTTTCTGTGAAGGTGTTGGCTGAAATTTTAACCGGTTGGTCTACTCTGGTGTTTGTGAAGACTGGGTTTCATTACTTAACAGCAGTACTACTGCCACTAAGCATAGACTGAGATAGATGTTCCAGGCTTGCCTGGTTTATTTCCCGCCCCCACCCCTCACCCCCCCCAGTCTTTGCTGTTTTTTCTCTAGTACTTTATGTACAAAGACACTTTAAATTTCATTATTTTTTATGTGTTCATATTACAGCTGGTAAAAGTAAGAATATATGTGGACTTGCCTCTTGTTTGAATTTACTCTCTGTATATAGAGTGTTTTTACAGCACCTCCCAGCTGTTAAAAACCACAGTAGTTTTTGAAAAGTATTTCCTATGCTGGTTTAGACTTGCCTTGAGCACTTACATAAAATCAAGGATTGTGTGCTGTTTTTAGCTTTCAAAACTTCATGAGCTTCGATTGAAAGATTTTACTTTGAGCTACAGATTTCTCAAAAGTGCTGTAAATTTAAAATCCTTTTTTGGTGTTTATCATTGTTTTATTGGGACTAGCTAACAAGTATTAAAAAAAGCAATTGCAATGCCTTATGTAAGGAAAGTTTCATCATCATACTTAGATTTGGTGGGTTTTTTTTTTCCTCCTTTCTTCATAGGTGTTCAGCCCTGAATACTAGCTACTTTTGGATAGGAAGCTCTACTGGCTTGTTAATACTTAATTTGGCAAACTTTGAATTAGAAGCTTATTTATCTTACAAAGGTATGATTATAAGATATCTGACCATACCATAATGTGATCACTTTGCTTTGTTACCTGATAGAAATAGTATAACAATTTGGTTTGCAAAATAGCAGAATACAGTAGAACTGTGTGGGGTTTTTGTGGTTTATGTTTTTGTGGGTTTTTTTGTTTTTGTTTTTTTGTTTGTTTTTGTTTTTTGTTTGTTTTTTGTTTTTTTTTTTCCTTAGATGTTCATTCTAATTAATTTCTGTATTTTTCTGGCACTGCTGACTTGTCTCAGAAGATGTTCTGGCAACTAGATTTTGGTACTGGCTAGCAATGAATTTTTATTTCAATTTTGCAGTTAATGAGTATTAAACACAAGGAATGTTATTCTACTACTTCATAATGTAGAAATAAGCTAGTAGGATGTACACTGAAGATGGTGGGTTATAATGCTGTCAAATTTGTATGAGTAATTTATTTTTTTTTCCACTCTTAGAGATGATAGCTTTTTCTTTTGAAATGCAAATGCAGTTTTATAGCACTATGTTCTTTTTGGTAAAGATTTCAGTGACCTCAGCATTTGGTTTGTCAGATCATGTGCATTAACAAGGAAGTCAGTTAATGGAAAGGTGAGTATACAATAAACAGCTATTTAACAAATGTTTACATTTCCATTTATTCTGAATAATTACTAATTATGCATTTTGTTTGCAGATTGATGCACACATTTCTTTTTCTTGATGTGAATTACACAGTAGTTTCTCTGGAGAGTGTTAATTCTTCTTTATGGGATCTTGTATTTTCAATAGCTGCATAGATTTAAAGCTGTCATAATTTGTGTACTGTCCAGAGTGATTAATAAGCAAAAGGTGTATTGTTTTTTATAGTGTTTGGTGTGTACCTTGAATTTCAAGAATGCCTCTGCTTCCCCAGTGGTCAATCTTTTAGGGGGAGAAAAAAGATATAAGCACTGTTACACCTTCAAACAAATATTAGGATGAACTGTTTGTGAATCCTTCCAAAAATCTGTGAAAATTATTTGAGTTGTGAAAAATGTTTGTGAAAAGTCAGTAGAAGTGCTTTTAAAGAATTGAAAGACATTCTTGTCTGATTAGTCCATTTTTGATGTTACAGTTTTCCTATAGAAATCTAGGCCTTTCTACGTATTTAACATACCAGTGTTTTGTTTAAGAAAGGATTTTGTTTGAAATTCGGCTCTTACCATGTTCTTGGCATGTCTCTGAATACAATCTTTCTTCCACATTTGATGCTTTTCCCACAACTCTTACTGCAGAAATATCTCTGTTGTGGAACATTTTGAAATTTCTGTGACTTCCAGATATAGGGCACATATTTAATCAACATAAGCATATTTTGAAGGACTTCTTACTCTTTAATGCTCTGCAAGATTAAACTCGTGGATTTTTTTGCTAAGTTTCATAAGTGACAAAGTGATTGAATTTTTCATTATAAATACTCCATATAATTCATACACATCCACACAGTGTTGAAGCTTCAATTATGAATTAAATACAGTGCTATTTGGTGGTATAATTGCTGCAGGTTTTATGCTTGGTCACATCAATGTTCAAAGATATGATTGCTGTGTTGGAAGTTAACCTTACTGCATTGGTGAGAACTCAGCAGAGGGATTTTCTCCTGTGTGGAAATGAGAAGAATCTATCAGTAATTGCCAGGTAATTTTTTTTTTTTTGACTCTATGCTTTTTTACTATGAGGGTGACTGAGCACTTGCACAGACAGGTTGCCTAGAGAGGTTGTGCTGTCTCCCTCCTTGGAGAAATTCAAAACTCATTTGGACATGGTGCTTGGCAACTGACTCCAGGTGGCCTTGCTTGAGCAGGGCAATTGGACAAGATGACCTCCAGATATGCCTTGCAATTTCAACCGTTCTGTGACTTCTCCCACTCAATACAACTAAGGCATGACAGAAAAAGAAATAAAATAAGGCCTTGTCAATAGATAGCAATGTACAAAACCATCTGATGCACTTTATTGTCAGGAAAGCAAATGCTGGGGAGGGACTCTTCATTAGGGATTTTAGTGATAGGACAAGGGTTAACAGGTTGAAACTTAAACAGGGAAGTTTAGATTAGATACAAGGAAGAAGTTCTGTACTGTTAGGGTGGTGATACACTGGAATGGGCTGCCCAAGGAAGCTGTGAATGCTCCATCCCTGGTGGTGTTCAAGACCAGGTTGGACAAAATCTTGGGTGACATGGTTTAATGAGACATGTCCCTGCCCACAGTGGTGGGGTTGGAACTAGCTGATCTTAAGGTCCTTTCCAACCCTAAGTATTCTGCAATTGAAGTGTGGATTTCGGTGCTTATAGTAAAATCATCAGGTAATAGTCGCAGAAATGGTATTTAACTTGTAAATGCAATGGTCTTTGAATCTTCGTGGGGCCAAGGCTTGCCTGTGCTGCTGGATATCTGAGCTGATCGCTAATACACTGTCTTATCTATATTTATGATATCTCACTGGTATTGCACATATACACAAGCACACAAATAACTAAAAATAATTTTTGACACTTTTTCCTGATATGATGCTTTTGTCCATTACATTGATTGATTTTTGTAACTGGTTTTAGGTGTTCTTTACTGAAAAGTTCTCCATTGTGTAAAGGTTTAAAGAAAAACATGAAAGAACCTTCTAGTAAAAAACTTGGTAAGTATAAACCAATCTTGAAATTAATTAATACAGTTTTTGTTGGTTTTCTTTTTGTTGTTGTTTTTTATTAAAAATAACTGAGTCACAGCTGGCTGGTGCCTAATACAACTACTATATTGATTTCTTGCATTATATTTTTATTTTAGTTGGAAGATTTTTATACTTCTAGCAGTGTTTCATAGCGTATATATATAATTGTAGTGAAATGATGGTAATAAGGTATTTTTCTTATTTAAAAAACAATAGTTTAAGAACTTTATGTGGATTTTAAATAAGTTAGGTTGTAGATGTTTGGATTTTTCATAAGTCATTCTTTTTCCATGGCATGCACTATATTTTTTCCCATATAATTTGTTGTTTCTTTCTTGACTTTGATTATCTGTTATGGTTAATTGCCCTGGATAGTCTTTTGTCAATACCTGCAAGTTTAGGAAGTTAATTTTGGCCTCATTGTCCTCCTGTCTAAAAAAAATAAAAATCCGACTTCCAGTTGCTGTTGAAACACGTGTAGCTTTTTTGCTTAGCAATAGTTAAGCAAAGTCCCAAAAATACTTAAAAAATAACTTTCATCATCACGGTTTCTTTAGGAGGGATATAAAAATACTAGCATCTGTAGACATATAGAAATAATTGATTTTTACTATACTGATTGTACTTGTTGGACCTGTTAAAATGTCAAAGGTTTTACCTTTAATGTTGTATGATATTCCAAGAATGCATCTACAGAGTTTGTCTGCTTTGGACACCCAGCACTGATACCTGTACTACGTGTGTTGAGACTTCATGCTCAGATACTTTAGGTGTTCTAAGGAAGTCCTATGCTCTCTTATGACAAGTGGTGCTGTGAGCTTCCCAGTAATGGAACTTTGCTGTCTCATTGATACTCAAAGAGAAAAGATAGCTTGTGGGAGTTGAAGGAGCTTCTATCCTCAGCATATGTAACTGTGTCCATGAGATCACTCCCAATGCACCTGAAATTTTTCCCCGGGAATATGAGCAAGATTTGCCCTTTTGCAACACTTATTTTATTAGTTACCTTCTGCTGGTATGAAGTATTCATAATTAGTTTTGGGCTAGAGGCTGCCCTTCAGGCTTCTTAGTACAGTAGTGTGAATGCAGACATTATTAATTACTTAAGTCATGTAAAACCCCAGGCATCTGTGTGTACCCACTGACAGTATTTTAATGATCTTTAGATGCATCCCATATTCCTAGTATAAGGTGTGAATACAGTATGGGTAGTGTATATAAAGTCAAAGCATAAGGTAGGCCTTGAGAAAACACATTTGTGAAGGAACGATGAAAAAAGTTCCTCAGAATTATATTCTTGTTAATTCAAAGTTTAAAGAAGTTCTTTCTCAGATATTATTGGAGGAGAGCTGTTATGCAGTGTAACAGTTCATATTTCTTTCCTCAGTAATCTTTATTTTAGAGTGACTGATAATAAATATGTTTTGTAACGTAAGGAGACATCAGATATTTCTACTGTACTACCATGTCTACATATCTGTAAAAATATGTTAACCCCCCCTCATTTTAATGTAAATTAAATTATTTTACTGTAGGAGTGAAAAACACAGTGAAAGATCAGCCGTTAGTTTTCCATAATAAAATTAAGTCATCAGGTTATACAGCAGCACCACGGTGAGTAGATGCATTACTATGTTTTGTTGGTATGTGATGTTTTGTCACCTTAAAGACACATAGTCTAGTGACTGTAAAATTAATCACCCATGAAAAACAGATATGTTATCAAACAATTTGAAAAGTATGCTGTAAAAAAAAATTTCATAGCTTCTGGCCAGTGTTCAACCTCCTTTCAATAGCTGTATTAGGTGTTCTGTCTCATTTGTATAATTAAACTCTTGTTTCTTCAGCTTGCAGAAAGAAGTACCTGAGAACTTTATGTCAAAAAAGTTCTTTGGAACTTTTTTGTTCCAAAAGATTTTGACCTTCAGAATGAATTATTCAACAAATAACAGGCAGAAAACAAAACTTAGAAACTTAGGTGCAAGTGTGAGCATTAGATCATTAGAAGGTTATGTTGTCATCAATGAGTACATTATCTTAATTACTGACATTACATGTAGACGTGAATAGTAAGAAGGAACCAGGATTGGGTTTTGTTTGAAATAAACTGTTTCTTTCATGCAATGTTTCGTATTTCATATAGGAGAATCTGTGTTCATTTTTTTGTAGAATGACCATGTTTTCCCCTGTTAATAATCTGAAGAAAAATAGGCTATCAAAGTGGAAGACCAGTTGTAAATGGTAGGTTATTTAACAATTCCATTAGAGGCGGTAAAAATTAAAATGAGGATAAATACAGGTCTGTTGGAAGGTCTCATTGGAACTTTTAATTTCTCTTTAGCATTATATAAAGACTTTGATCTATGTACTACAAATATAAATGCAAAGAATAATTAATGCCATCATTGTGCTCTTAAAAAAATAAACAGCAACCTGTTAGATTGTTAAAAACCACTCAATATCTTAAAACCAAGTTTTTGTAATCCTTGCACATATTAGATAAGCACTTAAGAGAATTTCAAGGTTGGTTTGTGCTATTTTATGATAGGTTAAGCTACTAAGTATTTTTTGTGTGGTGTTCTTTCAGTATCTTGATTAATCAATGTAATTATTTTTTTTACATATGATATTTTCATATTGCTTTTTGTCACAACATGATAGAGTTTACATTATTTAAATACTTTTATTAGATAGGTGTGCCAATTAAGTTTGATTTTTATGTACCAATCTATGTTAATTCTTATTCTCGTGAATTCATAATAGGAGTAATTTAATTATGATGATTTAAAATTAATCTTGCCTCTTATGTTGGATTTAACATATGTTTTCCTGGAAATATTTATATAAAGATGCTTAGAATAACACCCAAAACACATTTATTTCTTAAGTGAAATGAAAATTTACTGGGTTTAGATATCTTAATATTTTTATTCTCTTTCTCTTTTTTCCTTCTTTGAAGTAAAAATAAAGAATATCCATTGGAAAGATGTCCTCCAATCAAATATGAGAAAGAGATATCTGTAACCTGTAAACCAACCCCAATTTGTTGCATTCAGTATTCTGGTATGTATAGGCTTTATAAAATGTACAATTCTGTCAGTGTGCAGAAAGAAAAAAAAGTAATTGTTCAACATGGTTTATTAGGGCCATGGCACTTAAATTTTGTAGCCTTTTTTTGGTGAAAAGTGAAATTCTCCTGTGTGATGGATAACTATTTTCAGAATATGCCAGGACAATAAATTAATTGTGTACAAATTCCTACCAAATTCTGTAACATGAGTTTGTGATGACCATACAAAACAGGTGTTAAATGTATGAAATAAGTATCTGTTCTGTGTTTTGTTGAAGTGATGTGTGATTTTTATTATTAGAAGAAACAGCATATTAGGTCTTTTGCTTTCAAATATAAACCATCAGACACTTTTTTATAGGGGATGGAGAGATGCTGGCTTGTGGCCTTGCTGATGAAAGTGTGCTGATCTTCAGTTCCAATCTCACTGATACATATAATGTTTTTTCAGGTAGAGTTATGAACTATATTATTTAATAAATTATTTAATATGATTAAGTTTAACCTAAAATAGCATAGTAATCAAAAGTTTCCATTTATATCACCCTGAGAAAAACAAGGGAGGGGGGATACTGCAGATTCAAGATGTAGAATTAATTTCTGTGATTGATTAATTTTGTTCTAGAATTAAACTGCCTCCTAGGTTTTCCCATTTCTTTTTCTGGGGGGAGGTAAATAATAATCTATCACAATATATATTGCAATCTTCCTTGCATATGCGTATGACAATAATTAAATACAAATAATAAAGGCAGTTGTAATGATAATGCTTGTGTATATTACATTAGTTAGCATTGCAAATGAGCCTTAAAAATTAATTCTAAATTTCTGTGAGAACTATCCGTTAAATTTTTAAGAACAGTAAATCTTACAGTTTTATCTCAGTCCAATTAAATTAATTTCCTGTGTAATTTCATAACAGAAGATGTGTGTAATTTACTAGCAGACCTTAAAAAGGACAGAATTAGACTATTTTCAGGTTTTTTTTTCTTATGTATCACAGACTAATTTGAGCAAATTCATGGTGCAATTTTATATAAACAGCACACTGGAATGGTTTTGTGAGGTTTTATTGGAACAAAAGCAGTAATTTTATCCAAAGGGACCCCATATATCTTGAATATATTTAACATTATTTTAGAAGGTCAGGATTTTTTAAAAAATGCAATAAACCAAAAGAGGTCAAAAATTCTGTATTTCCTTCCCTTACTTGTTACAAGCACCTGTAAAAATAATAATACAGCAGTGGCACACAACAGATTAACAGTCATGCCCAAAGAATTTTTTTTTATTCAGATTATTAACACATTTTTTTAAGTAATCTGAAGAAACTAAAGCATAAATGATCTCCAAGAATTTTGTCTTTCTGTTTGTAGCACTGTAACTCTGAACATGAAGTAGGACATAAATTTGGTGTAAACCAAATTCTACTTCGTGCTTTTTAGGTAGCATAAGAGTGCAACCTGTGCATATAGTTTTTTTTCAAAAGCCACATAAATGTGACACTGTTAGATACTGTTCTGTGCGGCAGTAGGAACTGAAAACCACAGTTACATGCTTATGTCATTCATGTAGTTCTTCTGTATAGTTCAAATTATCATGAAATCACCTATTTTCTACTTAGATGCTTTTGGTTTTGAAGTGTCATGATAAATGTATTTTCTGTTCATTAAAAACAAGAATACATTACTCTTATTCAGAGCTGCAATCAGTAGTAATGTAAAACTTTCCTTTTCCAAGAAATGGCTGATATGTATTCTGTAAAAAAAAAAAAATCGGTTTTGAGGCAGCATTGACATCTGAATATAGCTGTTTATTGAAAAGCATTTTTATAGTGCACCTTAGAGCAGTGGTATAGCAACGACAGTTTTGCTATAACCCTAATCTATTCAGTTTTGTTCTGTGAAGTGCTCAGTTACAGTTTTAAGTAGTTTTGCATTCCTGTTCACTGTTGGCTCTTCAAGTGTCTGTGCCTTATAGTGAAATGCAGGTAATGCTGACCAGCTTTAAAAGAGCTGCAGCTAGTGTGGCCTTTTTGGAGAAGTCTTTCTACAAAGGCAGCTGCTGTCCTTATTGTGCTTGAGGACTGGCGGACCCTGAATAATGCCTGTTTGGAAGCTTACTGGCCTCTTGCAAGCCAGCCGGCATGCAGCCATCTCCCTTTATGTGCTTTGGGACTGGGGGTCCTGGAGTGTAGAGATTCTTAAGATTTTCTCTTTTTTTTTTTTTTTTTTTTGCACGGCTCTTCCATTTTCCAAATCTCAGATTTTCCTGAAGTTTCTCATGTTCCTTACCCCTTTGAACATTGTTTTGTATATTTTAGTAAGGGTTTTTTGTTGGTGTTCCTTGTTGTTGTTGGTTTTTTTTCTTGTTTAATGCAGATAATTCATGGGTTCCAAATGGTTTTACAAAACCAAAACTTCCAAACAAATGTTTGTGTTGAGAATAAAAGAAGTATAGTACGTACCTATATACTTACCAAGCACCTGTGTAGTTTCCTGGTGAAAATTCTACAGCACTTTGGCAACTGGGAATTAAAAAAACTTGTTTACAAGCCTTTTTTGTAGATATGTATTACCATAGAAGATCTTAATTGCTGAGATAAATTGATTAAGCTTCCTGTAATTTAAAGCAATATAAAATTTAAGATGACTAAAGAGAAAATGTGCACAAGAGGGCAGCATAAGAGCTTTGAATGTTTTAAGGCTAGGTGAAATTCATCAGACTTCATCTGGACAAATTTGCATAACATGGGCCAAAGTTTGTTATACTTGTTTAATGTATGTTGTTCTTCTTAACCTTTTTTATCAGTATCAATATCATTTTATATCACATTAATAATTTTAGCTTCTCAATGGTGTTTCTGGCTTTTGAAGTTCTTTCTTTGAAAATTTCTAATCTTGTTTTTAGTTGTGTGGCACCAAAGGGGGAAAGTCTGTTGCAGAACCTTTTTGTTATTAACTGGGGGTCATAATATTTTAAACTATGATTTTAAACAGGCAGTTATATTTCTCTTTTTTTTTTAATCTAATGAGGCAGTCCTACAGAAGCTGTTGTGGCACGTTCATTTTGTGTTTTTTTAAAAACCAGAGAACTCAGTAATAAAAGCCTGATGAATAAAATGAAGTATTGCAAGTATTTGCAAGGTCTTGTTTCCAGATCATGTTTAATATAAAATTTCATCATAATATAATACCCAGTTTCTCTTTTCAAGTAATACTGTATCTTTGCTTAAATCATATATCACAGATGTTTCTTGGAAATGCTCTTCAAATAACTCTGGAAAATGTCAGAATTATCATTGTCTGATTATTAATGAGAGAGATTTTTCCATAATTTTTGGTGGAAGAAAAAAAAATCAATACCTGGTTTACTGTTACCAGTTTTAATCCAACTATTTGAAGCCTGTATTTAAAATGTTTTAATATTTTGCATAATTATATTAAAACAATGTAATTAAATCTGGTGAAACATATAAACAGAAGAAACAACCTTTATGACATTTTCATTATTTTTTTTATTAGGTCATGATGGTGCCATTAACTCTGTTGGCTGGAGTCATGACAAGAAGTGGTTAGTTTCTGCATCAGAAGACAGAACTTTAAGAATCTGGTCAGTCTGCAGTCATGAACCTGCCTTAATTCTGGTAATGAGAAACTTTGTATGGTTTGGTTCATAGGGCACTTTATTAAAAAGGCACTGTTTTGCACTTTCATCTACTTCCATTTTAGCAGCTCTGCAGAAGAGCCATGCAGCCTCATTTTCAGAGCTCCTGAATAATGGTGATTCCAACTGATACTACAATCCAGGTGGTCTTTATGGTTTCAAATTCAGCTTTTATCATGCTAATTTATGAAAATGAGAAACCAGCCTTAGTGGACAAAACTAGAGGACATGTCTAGAAGTTTTGGGTTTGTTTTCTGCTCTGCTTATTCTACATTAATTGGCTCATCTGTACTTGACTGTGTAGTCTACTCCCCAATTCAAATGGAAGTTGAGTGTGAAGCTAGACTGTGTTAGATTCAATAAACTACAGATACTATTGACTTTACTGCCAACTAATTTAAGTAGAATGAAAACTTTGAGATTAATATGTCAGAAATAGAAAGTGCCACTAACACAGTAAGTTAACCTCCTGACATATAATCAGGATAAAAAGGGAGACTATGACTTAACAGTAGGAATCTCAGGAAAAATATTAATTGTCTTGGAATCTATTCTTAATAATTTTGTTCACATTTCAGGGTAAAGAAAAGTTCCATAAGACTGTACGCTTTGCACAGTTTTATTTTATAGATGCATTTATATTGCTGTGTTGTGGAGCTGAATTTCATGTATTAAGTTTCCATCCAGATACAACCAAGGATGACCTCAAAAGGTGGGTGCAATTTTTCATTAACAGACTAGTGAAAATATTTGTACTGTTTGATCTGAGATTCTGTGGGTGGTGAGATGATTGGCTGGGGGACAAGGATATTAAAGAAGGAAAAAATCCTCAACCAAATAGTAAAAGCTAATTGTAAAAATGTATTTGTTCTGGCATAATAGAAAAAACAAAGTTTTTTTTGTTATTTTTTTTTATAGTGCACAGCTTGACTGCTGCAAGTACTGTTTTACTATTAGTATTACCATTTGAGAACTTCTGAGCTTTACCTTCTGCCTGTTTACATCCCAATGTGAATTAATGTCTGAAGTTATGTTTTGAGTAGCTGTTGCAAAACTTTCTCTTGTGGGAATATTGTATATACTTTTTCCTTCAGAAACACCAACAGGCTCTGACACTTTTCTTCCTTCTCTGTAAAATGTAAGAAATCACTTTTTTGTAATTTTCACTGACTTTCCAACTGTTACATCAAATTACTTATTATCCTATTTTGTCTCTGTATTTCTTGATTGTGAGTCACCATTCATACAATTTTTCCTATTACTATCTTGTTCCTTCTTTCCCACTTGAAATCAGTTTATTGAATGTTTGATACATCTTTTATGTTCTTTTAGTTTATAACTGGAGCTAAAATTCTCCTTGTATCCTTTTACTAAGTTTCTCTTCATTTGCTCTTGCTGGTTTTCAGCAGTATTTGTGTACATGAGGCTTTATTATGTTCAAATATGTTTACACATGTGTATGTTTAAACACAATAACATTTAAAAACACCTCAAAGATGTGTTTGTCTGATATTATGACATCAGATTTTGACTGGAAGTACAAAAAGAATTAAGTTTATGATGCTGAAGTCTGTTAGTATTGTGAATGGTGTGTTCTGTCTGTTCATGATAGTAAAAATAACTGTGCTGCAGCCTTAGATGGAAAAAATGGCCTATATCCTTGGTAGTTTTGCCACTGCACAGAAAACTATACTAAGCACAGGGTTAAGTACATTTTTGAATAGGAGTGCTTTCTTGGACTGAGGTATGAACCTAGTAGGTACAATTTCACTGAAATGTTAAATGCTCATCAAGAAAACAAAAGGAGAAAAAATGGCAAATTATCTGCCTCCTTTAATATATACTTCTTAAAGAACAGAAATTCCTTCTTATTTGAAAAAGTAGCTAATAGATTATGACCTAAATTCTGTTTAAAAATTCTTCAAAATGGTTAACTAATTGTGGTTTTCAAACACCTGGTTGGTTTTTCAGTTAATCCACTCTCAGTTATGATTCTTTACCTTCCGTTCCTGGCCAAAATCCTTAATGGAAGGGGGTGTCGTTGCTCTTATTTTAGTGATATACTCTATTTGGAATGGGAATATAGCAAATAGGATAGAATATAAATACTAAGAAATAGATAATTTTCTGTTTTGATTTTATAGTATATACATTACGAGGGTAAAACTAATAGAATAAAATTAAAAAAAAAAACCGCAAACCGTGAAACCCAAAGTGTGACAGTACAGGAGGAACCTGGAAGGGAAGCAAAGTGATAGAAATCTATTCATAGTGCAGACAAGTAATATTTGGAAACTGAGGCAGGCAATTACTTCTCTCATACCATTCTTAAGTCTTAAAATTTATAGAGGCAATTGTGAAAGAACTTAGAAAAAGAAGATGGAAAACTGTATTCTGATCTTTTAGATCAGAACACTTTTCAGGTTTAAGATTTAGTTAATTTATTTTTTCCTTGTGTTTGTGTGGGTTTAGGGTTCAGTAAAGTGCTGATATTGCAGTATATAATGTGCTGGCTCTAGGTATCTTCTTATTTATTTATTTATTTATTTATTTATTTATTAACAAATACCCGTGCCGCTCAGGAGAAAGTATCCAGAAACCTGAGAAAAATCCATACTGCAATTACTGTTGTGGGAGATTTGTCTGAACCATCTTTAAGCTAGTTAGTTCAGAAACTTCAAGTAGTATGTAACTTGATGTGATTGTAGAATCCACCCAAGCGATTTTCCAAGGACTTGGGCAGTGAACTTGTACTGTGTTCTGTGTTGTTTCAGTTTCTTTGTTAGGACCATACAGAATCCTGGTTTAAAGCTGTCAAAGTATATATGGAGGGTTGTGCTTATGGTAGAATTTTGTTGTCATGCTGTCAGTATTTCTTGCTGTTATTAACACTACCTCAAAAAAGTACATTTACAGTCCGAGATATTAGTGTAATGCCAAAATACCAAACACACAATTGTAGGCATTACAACAAATTCACAAAATAGTTTGAGGCCTTATGTATATCTGTCTATAAAAAAAGGTATTAAAAGTTAATTTGCTTTGACATTTTCTTGTGAATTCAGTTAATTTCCCAGCATTTGTTTTATGGAACACTGCAGCATTCTTTCTTTTTTTCCTCACAACTCTTTCATTCTGCCTTCTGAGTCAAGTTTGGAAGAATGCTTGAATGGAACTGATTCAAGAAGATGCTACTTCTAACCCCAAAGCATGCTTTATACCCTTAATTAGAAGGGCATGGCAGTGCAATCTGGCTAACCAGTAGATTGCTACTGTATTTTGGAGGTGAAGACAGTACAATGACAAATCACTGTTTCTCTGTGCAGAGTTTTCAAAGAACTCATAAGTTGTTCTTAACTAAAACATCACAACGACTTAATAAAATGTTAAATATTGGTTCAGTTTTAAAGGTGAAACACAAGTGGAAAAAAGAAAAAAAAGAATGTTATATTCCTCATTGGCTTATTTAAATATATCCTTATTTAGAAATGCCATAGAGGAGATTTATTGCAGTCCTGTGAATAGGATACAGATACCCTGACTTCTGTTTCTACAATTAATCTGAAAACTATCCACAACCTAAATTATTTTCTTTACATTCTCCAAAATTACCAGCTATTGAATTTCCATACTCATCAGCAGTTGTGCATGCTGTTATGAAGTATAATGTGCTGTTTATCTTTTGTTTCTTAATTATTTTAATTCATGTGCGAATATGTGCAGAACAAAGCATATTTGGCTTGTTACCTCATTATTAGTTTTATATGTTCTTTTAAAGATCAGTATGAGCAAATTGAAAGGAGTTTAAAAAGGGGAAAATGTGTTCCATTCACAGAAATAATGCCTTTAAAAGTCATTTATATTTAGCAGCTGGTTGTAGTGATTATACATACAGCAAGGAAAGTAATGAGAAAATGCCTACACTGATTAAATGGGAAACTATAACAGAACATACGGATAGAGCAAAGGCCATGCTACGTGGGTTTAAAATGTAGCATGCTAATCATACATAGGGGAGTGATTATTTCAGGTACTTCTGGAAAGTTAATGTTTAAGAAGATAATTATTTTCATGCAAACCACTTTAGGTCAGTTTAAACTTTTTGTGTAATTGGGCTACACAAACTTGATTTGGCAGTATAATAACAAAAATATTCTGAGCTTGGTTCCTTTGAGCTTTAGCATTTAGATAAACAACTTAAACGCTCTTTGCTTTTTATCAGAGTGATAGATAAGAAGTACCTAAGTCATAAGACAAATTCTAACAAGATTCTAACAGTAACCATCTCTAACTGCTTTAGATTTCTTGGTGCTTATCTTTTATTATATATAAGATTCATTATATAAGGTCACTGAATGACATCCACTCTCCTCCTTGGTGTAAGAGAGAGAATAGTTTTTCAGTTATGATAAATTCTAAACATTTCAGAAGATGAAGTGATTCTTTTCCATTTTATGTAAGTGAAACTGATGGATTTAAGATTCAATATACATACATGATTATTTCAGTGTTTCATGCTGATGGAATATCTATCTAATGTGTATGAATATTGTGTTTCTTTTCATCCAAATGAGTTTTGTTCCCAAGTTTTTAATAGAGTCCAGCAACAAGTCAAAAGGTTTGTGGCTTTTATTTTTAATAATGAAGGAGATCATCTTGATTTGCTTTGTGATTCCAATAGGAGTTTACTGGTGGCCACAAATCATGACTTATTTCATTAACACTAGCAGTTATTGGATATTTTTTGCAGATACAAACAGAGAAGCGTTTGCAAATTGGTACAGACATTTCCTATGGCTTCAACAATGGAGATTACCAGCCTTTCAGCAGTAAATGAATTCTACTCTTGTATCCTTTATATTTCTTATTTTCTTTATAGCTCTTTGGACTTAATTATATGGAAATAACTTCAGCTAAAGTAATTGACATTTGGTTCTTTACTACTGTTTTTCTATCAGAGTAAAAAAGCTGTATTTTTTTTTGTGGTATTTAACTTCAGACCTGGACATAAATATTTTTTATGCTGTTCATAAAGCAGTAAATACAATGTAGTCTTGATACCTATGTATCTGTCTTGTTGTCTATCTGTGCTTTTGTACCTTTAGATTAGATTAACTTTAACACAGAGAACTTTACAGATATTGTACTTACAACTGGTAGCAACCGAGCACTGGAAGTTTTTGACCTCAATGCAGGCTGCAGTGCAGCAGTGATACCAGAAATTCATACTAGATCCGCCCATCAGATCTGCCAAAATAAGGTATACACTTTATTGAATTTTATTTGTAGTACCACTAAAACTCCATCAACGAAGAAATTGGAGGCTAAAAATATTGTTGATAGTAATAGAGTATTAATATGTTCAAAGGATGGGCAAGGTCATAAGTCTGTGTGATGAAGGCACACAGATCTCATTTGATATCTAATGGAAAGCAGGGAACAGTGAGAATAAATGAACAAGCTTGCTATCGGGGATTGGATATTGCCCCTGGCTTTACTTGACTGTAATACTGTAGTTCAGTGGGAACTTTTCCTAATGTAATTGTTCTCCTCTAAAGTTGAATCTGAAGTCATCTGCTTTACTCTGAAACTTCAGAAACAGCAGCCAAAAAAAAAAATTGCTTAGTACTGCACCAAAACAGATGACTTAAAATCCCTCATCCTTGCTTTTTTTTTTTTTTTTTTCCTCTCTTGCTTGAAGATTAATTTGAGTGTTTGGGGGGTCTCATGGTACCATACATACTGGAATGCCTACTGTGTTAGGTTTGGTTGAACATGGCTCCTCATGCCCATTTGGAAAGTCCTTGCTTCTGTGGGTTTAAAACAATTCCTTATTACTACTTTTGTAGAACTTTTGTGGGTTTTCCTGAGAATTGTGATCTGGTAAAACACTTAAAATTGTGCTAACTATTTCAGTACTGTTTGTAACACATAGGCTTAAGGTTCTGGCTTTTCTTTTTGCTTGGTCAGCTCAGTGGCTTCAGGTTATTTAATCAAGAAAAACTTTAAATCTGTGGGCAAGTATTCACTTGGGAAAAAGCCTAGAGGTATGTGGTATAGCAAATAAAACTGACAATTTTTTTTGGGAATATTATAGATCAAGGTTCTCTATTTTTTTCAGTTATATGAAATTAATACTTTAGATAAGTCAATAGGAAAATTGCACATCAACTGTTTTGTTACAGTTGTATAGTTTATGTCTGTTAGCATAAATATAAGCCAGTGCATTTACATGAAGAAAATACTCTAAAAGTTTTATCGACTTTGAAAAATATGCAGAATGTTGTGTGTAAATTACATTCTGTTTGAAGTGTGAAACATATTGGAGTCTAAGGCTAGGTAGTCATGAGGAGTTGTGCAATAGAAGCAAATCTGTGGAGTGAAACAGTTGATGCTGAAGACCCAGTGCCTACACAACAAAATTTATGAAGACTTTCCTTTTGAGTAGACCTAGTTTTGCTTTGTGGACTGAATGCTCATTGGTGATTGTAATATATATATTCTTGAAGTGCATTTTCTGGTTTAGATTCATTAAAATTAGTTCCCATGTTCCAAGATTGGCTTTTGATGCTACCTGAGCAGTAGTAAGTAGTAAGGGATGATCAGATTTATTCTTGAAATAAATAAAAAAAGGAAAATCTGTTTAGAAGGCCTTGTAAAACACTAAGGAAGGTATGTTCTGAATAAGTGTGGGAAAAACCTGTTAGCAAATTATTAAATACATAGGATATTCTGTAAACAGGTGAAGAGCAGGACATTCTTGTTAATTCTGGTTCTGGACAGCAGCATCTGTAAGCAAGTCTATGAATCTTACAATGTAATAACTTCAATTTTAAATTGTCTTTTGGTCTATTTTAGGGATTGTTTGCGAGAACTGTCAATATATACTTGATAATCTTATTATATAATTTTGAATGAGCTCTCTTCACAGCAGATATTGTCTGATATGTAATAGAGCAGTATTCTGAATCTTCTTCCAGAATAGTTTAGCAGGAGTACTGCAAATACATACATATATATACGCATATGTATACATATATATATATATTAAAGATTTGGCTGAACTCTTATAAAGTATATCTCTTAGAAGATGATGGGATGGGGCACCATTTTAATGGGTGTGTGCAATTCCTGTTTTCCTTTGTCAAAATCTGCAGTATATTTGCCCTTCTTTAAATCTGTGCAAATTATACTGGCTAAAATCATTGAGTTCACCCACACTGTGCCATGACTGTAGGTGGTCCAAACCATCACTTTACATTTTGTAGCACATCTCTTGTTGCAGTGACAGTTATAAGTGTGATGAAGCCTTTATCCAGTAATGGTATGCTGAAGATGATAAACCACCCTACTGAATCACTTGCTACAGCTTAGCTTATCAGAACAGGAATGTTTTAAATCTTCCTGACTGTAAAAAGGTTGTAAAATTGGTCTGTATCATTGCCTGAGATATTAAATCTGCAGTCTGTGTACAGATATAAGTAGAGTTGATGAATATTTGTTGCTTACTTGATGTTTGAATTATGCAAGGTAATCTCTCTTCTTGTTAACACTTTGTGATATATTGTCGATGAACATAGAGTATGCAGCTATACAGTATACGTTTGTAAAATAGGTAGATGGAGTGTTTGCTGTTGTAGGCTAGCAAATTGCTGCAATGGTTCTTCTTTTCAGCTGTGTCAAGTTGGTGGTGGTTCTGCCCATTCTTATTGACTCTTCACTGGAGACAAGAACAGTAGCAGCAACCAGATGGTGCTTCCAGCTTCTATTCTATCTTGTCACTCTTCTCCCTTTCTCAATGGCAACCTCCAGGATGACTGTACTGGCTCAAGCTTCCTTACAGTTTGCTGGAGCTTCAGAACAACCAACATATGGCTGAAGCCTGCACCTCTGATCCTGTGTTGCTTGGCCAGTTTACATCTCCAAACCTATTTCACCAGTTGAATCCAGGTGGTATCTCTATATCATTACAGGTGCTTTGCCTTTGCAACTGAGTCTTCACCTCTTAAAGGTGTCTTCACACACTCTTAAAGAGTCTTCACCTCTTTGCTTTCTCCTACTTCTCATGCTTAATTCCCTCACTCTGGTAAAATCTTTCGCTCACTACCCCTTCCCCATACTGTTCCTGTCACAAGCACACTTTATTTACTGTTGTTCCAGAGCTCCTGATTACATCTCATCTCCTTGAACCTCAGTGTCTTGCAAGGGTCCAGAGAACACATATACCAGGGCTGGAAGAAACTAGGTTTAAAGAGGCCATGAGGATCAGTAAAGCTCACTCCCAGAAGGTTGGGATTTCTGCTTTAGTATGGAGAATGAATCTAAACATATTTAAATTAAAAGCAGTAGCACAGTTAGAAAGTCACATTTTACACTCAGCTTTGAATGCAAAGGTTTACTTCAGAAACAAAAAAATCAACAGTATAATGCTGAAAACAAATTATAAAAATTCCATGGAAGCTGGGGAAAAATAGTTGGTACTTTGACTCAGAGCAGATGGAAATGTAAGAAAGAAATCTTGGCAGATAAATCTTAAAAATCAGTAGTTTCCGTATTTGCACAAGAAGCCACGCTATGTTGTTACATGTTTATAGTGAGATGAAGAATAATGAATACAATGGAAATATATCCGCACACTAACATCGCATCATAATGGAAAGTATACATTGCTGTACTTTATCTTTCCTTCTTTATCTCTGTTAACTGTAGGAATAGCCAAATGTCTTAATAGTAGCCTGTTTAATTTGAAAACCTTAAATTACAGCTGTGGTTGAAAGGAATGTATGTCTATATATACACACTGTATATATATGTCTGCCAAAAGTACATAAACATTTTCACACTATACCTTTCCATCTATAGTTTTCAGTGACTTGATTGCTTTCTTCAGGTCTTTGCTTATATTCTACAGAACAGTATTTTGTGTTGTGAATTTTTGTTATTTTGTCAACATGAGGGAAGGGAAATCAGAGCAAGAATGCAGCAAGCATATCTCTGATGGGAAATAGATGTTCTGAAACTTATAAAAAGGCCATTTTAGATCTACATTTATGGGGCTGTGACAAATCTAAAGTACTGGACAAAATAAATCAGTAAAAGGAAAAGAGAAAGCTGGGCAAAACTGTAACAACAAAATCCTTACCTAGAGAAGAAGTTGTTCTGGGTAGTGTGCTTACCACCAGATTTTTGTCTAAATATTTGTATTACATGTGGCACACTACTTTCCATTTAACATCTATTTTAGATTAGTACAGTTATTTAGGATTTTATATATAAAGAACCTTTAATCCTGGAATTACAATAATGCAATTTAGCTTATCAAAGTCCATCAGAGGAAACCACAAGATACATGCCTAGCTCTTGAAGCTCCATGTATGATTAAAGCTTACTCAAATTCCTTGCAGAACTTCAGGCCTTATACTGTTTGCTTAGAACATCTATAATCTTAATCTAATTAAGCATATTAATGTTCATTATTCTAAACCTCAGTGTATTTTAGTTTCCTTAAAAAGTTTTTTAGCACTAATTTCCCCTGAAATATAGGGCATACCATATGATGATGATACTAAGCTTTGTCTGTCTTTGTATGCAGGTTCTTGCAGCAGTAACAAAACTGACCGTTCTTTCTAAAGCTTGTGTTCTTAAATATCACCTTCCAAATCTGCCACAGAAACTTGACTGTTGTGTTCCTTATAGCCTTCAGGTCCCCACCACATGCACTTTCAGTTTTGTTCCCTGTGTTCCCTAAAGACTGCTCCCTTATCGCAGCCTTATCTTCTTGTGCTGTCCTTATTACTGGCTGACTGAGAGGCATGCCATACTTCATGCCAGTTCTAAATTATTCTTCTGTTGTCTGGTTAATGACTTGTCAAAGAAAATCACTTTTCTTAATGGCTGTGCTGGTTTTAACTTGTCTGCTAATTACATGTATATTGTGGAAATATTGTAAGACCATTATCCCTCTGTCAGATTGGTTTTGAATAGTGAAGCAGGTTTAAAAAATTCGGGATGGGAATCAGCAGACAGTACACTTGCATAAGCATAATTTAATTGGGAAAGTGGCCTAAATACATGGTCCTGTGGAGATGTGGTGGCGATATGGCTGCAGGTTCATGTAATAGCTTACTTCTCAGTGTGCTTAGCAGCTAGGGGAAAGAGGTTTATTGTTCCTCTCTAGCCTGAGGCAACTGGTGGAAATCTCCCACTTTTCAGTGATAGGCTGGTGTTGACACTGCTTTAAGCTGTTTTATTGATAGAATCATAGAATCAAATTCAACCAGTGATTTCCAACTAGTGCATGATAGTGTATGTTTTGAACTTTTTGTATTGGACTCTGGGGTCGTTGCTGACTGAAGAAAGGGATGGTGAGTAAAAGTTACAAATGCAAAACAGGGTGCTCTGTAACTTTTAATGAATACTATCCTTTGGACAACTACTGTCTTTCTCTTTTACAATGACTTTTTTTTTTTTAACAGATACAGCTAATGTGAAATTATGTAGACTTTGTTGGGAAATACGTTGCACAGTACATTTTAGTTCATCTGTTAAAGCAGGCTGTGGTAATCCTCAGTTTAGGAAGGAAACCCACTTAAAGCAAAATAAATGAAAGCTCCTATAGTCTTTTTAATGCTGAGTATGCCACTTTGTTTTGCCATTTGGGGAATTCTGTTGACTAAATACTAAAGTATTTTCCACTTATATGCCAGTTTTCATAACAAATAGAAGATTCCTGGCAATGAAGCATTGATTGCGGGAAATGGCCTTGAGGTTTCTGTAATGTATTCAGCCAGAACAAGAATGTGAACAGTAGGGAAAGGAAAGAAGGAGTTTTAACTGTTTATATTTAGTTTCCTGGAGAAGCAAGTTTATATCCAGCAAAAAGGCCAGGATTTGCCAATGTGGATGTTAAAAAAATCAGAATTTTAAAGATAGGCTGAGTTTAATTATTTAAAGGTATGAAGCCAAAATCAGTCCTGTTATGAATGAATGCAGTTGCTACTGAAGTCAATGAAAAGTATGCCCTCTTATGCTAAGGTTAAACATGGCTTATAATTAACTGTTAGACTACTGTTTGATCCCTCCCTCTTTCCCTGCCCTTATTTCCTGCTTTAAATAAATATTGTCTTGTGCAATCACAAAATTATCTTCCCCTGCATCCTATAAAGGATCCCATACCCGAATAGGTAGTAGTCCCCATCAGTTTGTGAGATGACCTGGAGAGTCTCTCCCCTTGACTCATCATGGTAAGTGTCACTCCTGGTCCAAAGGGCTCACATGGCTGTCCTGGGACAACACTGCAAAGAGTCGAGGCAGTGCTCCATTTCTCTGACTGCCTTACGGAGGTTTCTCCATAAGCTTGCTTGCCTCTGCACTCCTTTATTTGTGGGCAGACAAGCTTTTTTACACATAATCTAACAAACACTTTTTGTTTATTTTTTAAATTGACTAAATTCACTGAGACAGTGGCTGGTCACTGGAACAGACTCTCCAGGGAAGTGGTCACAGCACTGAGCCCATCAGAGTTCAAGGAGTGTCTGGATGATGCTTGTTCTCAAATGGTTTAGTTTTAGGTAGTCCTGTGAGGAGCAGGGAGTTGGACTTGTTGATCCCTATGGGTCCCTTCCAACTTGAGGTATTCTATGATTCTTTAATTCTATAAATATTTAGTGCCACAAGAATAGTTATCTGAACCTGATTTCATATTTTATAGGGGTCATCCTTCAGTACTCAACAACCCGAAGCTTATAATCTATTCATGACCACAGCTGCAGGTGATGGCATCAAACTATGGGATTTAAGAACTCTGAGGTAAGGCTGAATCAGATGCCTTGAAATAAAACTCCATGCTTTATTCAGAATTGTCATACTTGCTGTGATATACCAGTAGCAGTTTGGATGTGGAATAAAATCTACAGCCAGGTCTTTATAAAAGAAAATTAAAGACTAATTGGAATTTACTAATTTTAACAGACCAGATAAAATGCTGCTTCCTCAGGAGTAGTTAGTTTTGTACCACTAAATGTTCAAAATTTATCACCCATGTTTGCCTACCTTTGTACATCTAATTGTATATATAAAATACTATATTGAACTGAATGCTGGTGGCATGTCATTACTGCTAAAGGAGGTAAAATTTATGATCCAGCTTTTAAAATACAAAAGTAATTGTATGAAATGACAAATTATGTATGTAGTGCTATGAATTTGCATAACACATTATCATAAACTCAGAATAAAATGCTACACTGGCCAAAAACCTTTCAGTGTTGTACTTGGTAAAGCTGTGGAACAAAGAGAGATAGTGGTGAGAAGGGAACATTGCTCAGGAAAGGAAATAATTGGGGCAATCCCTGTTGAAGAGGCTGAAAGAATTATATTTAAAAGCAAAGGGGTTTGGAGAGGAGAATGTTTATATTTTAAAGAATAATTTTATATTTGATTTGTGTGTATGTAAGCATAAGTTTATTGAAAGATGTATTTTTTTTTTTAGTACTGAATTTTCTTTTTAGGAAATGCTTAATGAGTATTTAATTTATTTCCATCTTTCTGTGGAAAGAATACATTAAATCTATAGGGGGCATATATGTTCTTGCCAAAAACATTGCTGTATTACCTGCACTGAATGTCAAAAAGTATTGAAACTAGAGACTGCTGGGGTTGGAATCTGTTACCTTTTTATGTTTTTCTAATAAGCCACTCAAACTGTGTTGCTGAAGAGTAATGAAAAAGTAGAAAGCTTTTCACAGATCACTTATCTGTCTCTTTGTTTCTAAATGCTAATGTAAGTAGAGCAGGTGAATGGTAAAATAGTTAAAGTGTAAAATCTGGGCAATCAATTATATGAATATGTCCTGGGAAGAGAGGAATAATTTATGTATGTTATTGCTCTATATTTAATTTGGCAAAGTTGATGTATTCCAATGTCCACTGAGTTCTATTAGCCAAACTTCAATAAAGTAATTCAAGTCCTTAACAACATATATGTCAAGGGTGTTGGGTATTATGTATATGTGTGTGTTTGTTACGCATTACACAGTGGTAGTAACTGTTGTGGAGAAGAAATGATGAAAACAAATGATTACTTTTCCCTTTCACTTCACCTTTCAGGAAAAAAAAACATTTAAAACCAAAATTTTCTCTCACTGTTAAGAACAGAGATCGAGTCTTCTGCAT
The DNA here is from genome assembly GCF_012275295.1 of Melopsittacus undulatus. Taxonomy (NCBI): domain Eukaryota; kingdom Metazoa; phylum Chordata; class Aves; order Psittaciformes; family Psittaculidae; genus Melopsittacus; species Melopsittacus undulatus. The sequence continues at coordinate 87,463,178 of NC_047529.1, read as the reverse complement.
TTTAAGATCTATTCTTGAGTTCTCAGAAGGAAGAAAACTGCTCACTTTTTCCTAATGTGTTCACCAGGTGTTTTACACATAAATAAAATTGAAATGGCTGAGTTTGGAAAGATCTATCTGAACTTGGAATGAGTCTCCACTGAAGTGTTAGGTCTACTGTACAGTTACACAGACTGTTGAAAACTTTTCCTTTTTTCTTTTTTTTTTCTTTCTTTGTTCATAGTCTTGTCCAATCAAATCCAGTCCATCCCTTGCACTGTTGGGTGCTTAAAAGGGAGATTAGTTCCTATACAATCTTATGGTGGGCCAGTACCTTTAATCTCTTAAAGCTGTTGATTTGTAAAGTTGGTGTGTCAGCCATTGCTGTGTTTTGAATGGTCCCTCTGGAATGACCTCTTTTTGTTTCTGCTTTGGGTTTGCCAGAATAGGGTTTGTTTAGTGAAATGTTTGTCCAGTGTTCTTGAAATATAGCAAAGGTAAGTCCATCTTCTCATTTATACTGTTTGCAGTGTTGTGGCTAATAACACTAACTACAAGATCTCAGCTTTATTGTTTGTTGATTTTTGTTCTAAATATTTCCCCTAAACATTCACAGTGAAAATTGTTTTGCTTTTTGTTTAATTTGCTTGTTGCCCTTCATGATTTCAATTCATTGTTACTATATTTAATAATGCTGTAAAGTACAACATTCTGATTAAATAGGGGAAATAAATCTCCAGCATGGTGCTCTTGAAAGCTGCAGTTGAAAGCATGGGAAATAACTGCTTAGTTTCCTGGGACTCTTTAGTTGTTTCTTTATTTAATTTCATTGATGATGTTTGCTATTTTTTATTCTTCTGACATGTGTTCCTGTTCTCTTAATTGGAATCACAGCAGGACTATCAAGTTCTTTTTTGATCTTTGCTTAGGGTAAATCTTCAGACTTGTTATCCTGGCCTATGGCTTTACGGGTTTCAAATACATTGATTTTTTAATTTTTTTTTTTCATTTTTTGGTTTTTTTTTGCTCTGAGTTCTGCAAGATTTTTTCCACTCAGTCTGTGTTATCAAACTACATTTTTATTTTTCTAGTGGAAATAATTTAACTTTTTTATATATATATATATATAGTTGGTGAGAGTATTTTGCAACTTCCATTTTCATCATCCTTACTGGATAAAGCTGTGGCTCTGTCTCTCTCTTTCACTGTTCATGATCTGGATGCATTCCAATATTTCTTCAGAGAATGCCAGAAAAATCTTATGTGCTTCTCTGGAGGTGGTACAAGAAAAGGCATTTTAGCTTTCTGCTCTTGTCAGCCAACCTCATGCAGCCAGGTCATCTTGCCAATAAATGAGGGAATCTTGAACACTGCTAGTGGCTTTTGGATTTACTCAGACTCCTGCTTCATTTGGTTTGAAATGCATGAATTTGTAAAGGTTCATCTCAATATTTCAAATGTTTTTATACTTCTCTTGCATCCTCCTCATTTATAGCCGTAGCTAAGAAAAGCTCCAGACAATCTACAATGCAGACTTATGAATAAAGAACCAAGGAGAACAGATCTTTTTGGAAGAACTATGACTACTCTTCTTCCAGGTAGTTAGGATAATAAACTGTGAGGCTTTATGAATAAATACATTAGGGTAAGATAATGACCTTTGATCAGATCCCAAGAAATGATGAAGAAGAATTTAAGTAGATTGTCTAAAAGAATAGCTACTTGGAGAACAAAGGAAAATACTTTCTCTTGGGTCCAAGGTGGAAGTAGAACACAAGAGTTAGACTGAGGTGCATTGGGAAACTGAATGAGAAAATCATTACAGTTACCATCTTCAGTATTACCAAGAAAGAGCCGGACAAACGTTTAGTTATCAGGAGGTACAAAAGCTTGATGCATGCTAACATGTTTTGAAGGAGTTTGTGTTCTGTATGATGAACAATACGGAAGATGCAGTGGACTCTTAATTATCCATAATGTGCAAGAAACTTTACCGTTCTACCTCTGTCTGCTGTCTGTCTATTGAATGTCTTTTAGAAACATCACAACTTCTGAAGTCAGGAATCTAACAATGATTCATAGGGATCTGTACCGATTGTCTCCACCAATTAATTTTAATCTTTTGAGAAAGTCTGGATTGGAGTGGCACAAGTTGGTGAGTCCTACAGATCACCCAGACTAGACATATCAGAAAATTCCAGTACACTAAGCCTCCTCATGTGCCAGTACTGCCTGTTTATATTGACTATGTTCATGAACATGTAGGACAATGAGAGACAGATATTTCAGTATTCTACTGCTATAAAACTGATGCATAGAAAGAGTGTAGAAATTTGGGAATTAGGAAAAGGCCATTCCCTTACACAGTAAACCCATAAGAACATAAAATAACAGACTAGACTAAATACCACTGATGTAATATGTTCATATGTCAGTTAAATTTCACATGACAGCTTTTAATTCTGTCTGGATCCTTCTAATTTCTCATTTCCTCCCAGTTGTGGATCAGATAATTCAGTGTATTAAAACATCTAGAAGAAAAGAAGTTTCCTTCATTAATTATGTTAAAAGGAAACTATAAATTCAGTTTTGTCCTCTTCACATTGATAAAGACATTTAGAATACTGATCAAACACCTAGTTATAGCACCAGCTCAAATTTGGTGGCAAAATTACATGAATAGCCTCCTCTTCATGAGTGACTGATATTGAGAAAAATCAGCTGTCCAGACTTCTGCAGTAGCTTGCAGTTTCCCTTGCATGATTCATTCCAATGAGCCACTTTCCTAAGAGATGTTCTTGAATGTGAAGTAATGGAAGTTTTAATTCCCCAAGGTGAATTTCAGATTTTCTGTAAAGCTTTTAGGCACTGATGTGGACCTTCCTTGCTCATCGGTAAAATGCGGCTAAAGTCATGGTGCAGTCAAGCTTCATCCTTCTTTTGATACTAATTGTATGGCCTTGTTGGTCTCACATTTTTGAATGTATCCTTACTGGTGTTAGAGACTGCACTCTTAAGAGCCTTGAGTGCACTACTGGGTATAAGTGCCCTGATACTAACTGCCCTGATCAACCCTGGAACCCCACACATGCACTCTCTGCTCCTTGATTCAGGCACTCCATTTAAGCTTGGGCCTAGACTTTTAGTCCTTGTCTGAATTATGCTGTCAGTGTACCTGTCTCAGGTCCAGCCTTTGGCCTTGTTTTCTGCATGGACGTTAACCTACCTTTCCAGTAGTTTGCCTTGAGTTCTGTCTTCAGTGGACCCATGTTGCAGTCTTTTCTCCAGCCCTGTGTCTGCCTCCACCTCCTGCTACTCCTGAATGGACTCCCATGATGCCCCTGGACGTGGTTTGTCACATCACTTTTTCTGGGACTGTTGGTGGACCTTGTTATCAGTATGCTACTCTGCTCACCTTATTTAGATATGGTCAGACAGTGCCCTAGTCAGTGACAAAACTGTGCCATTACCACCACTGGCTTCTCATTCATTTTCCCTCTTGTAGAAGCCCTGCTTTTGCTCCATTCTGACTTGCATATTCACCATTATATTTATTTCTCACATAAGCTGCATAGGTCTGCAAAATTAATTTCATTCACCAATTTTAATTCTGAAAATTATTTTCATTGGTCATGCTCAACCAATGAGATAAACATCTATGATGAAATTACTGGCTGTGTAGAAGAGGGGAGAGCAGTGGGTATTGTCTACTGTGACTTCAGTAAGGCTTTCACAGTCTTCCATAACATCCTCATATTGAAACTGATGAAGCAGGTTGGATGAGCAGACATTGAGGAGGGTTGATCGGTGGCATGAAGTCTAATTGGAGGCCAATATTTAGCAGCGTACCTCTGTGATCAGTACTGGTTCCAAAAAATCCTGTTCGACATCTTCATTATGTATCTAGATGATGGGGCAGAAAGTAAGAAGTTTTATGGTGACACAAAACTGGGAGGAGTGTCTGATACACTGGAGGGTTGTGCTGTGATCTAGGACCTCAACATTGGAGAAATGGGCTGAGAGGTGCCTCGTGTGTTCAGCAAGGGGAAGTGCAAAGTCCCCTTGGCAAAAAGTTAAATCCCCAGGCACCAGTATATGCCTGGGGGGGGGGGGGGGGGGGTGTGTGGGTGGGGGGAGTGGGTTGGGGGTGTGGAGTAGTGAATAGCTAGAAAGCAGCTTTGCAGAAAAAGACACCAAGATGAACATGGGTCAGAAATGTGCCTTTGTGGCAAGGAAGGCTAAGGATGCCCTGGGCTGCATCAGGAGGAATGTTGACAGCAGACTGAAGGAGGTGATGATCCCTCTCTCCTTAGCATTGCTGAAGCAACACTGGCTCTATGTGAGCAGGGAAATTAGATCAGGATGACCTCCGGAGCTGCCTAGCAACCTCAACCTTAACATGACATTATGATTCTATGAAATTAGCATTTGCTCTTCTCTACTTGCCACAGAAATACAAAAAATAGGAAATTTGCTGGGAGAACTGATATTATCTTAAGTAAGAAAGCAGTATGAGAGAAGACTCAGGGGAGACCTTAGAGCAGCCTTCCAGTACCTAAAGGAGGTGTATAAGAAAGCTGGAGAGTGACTTTTTTCAAGGACACATAGTGTTAGGACAGGGGCAATGGTTTTAAACTGAAAGAGGGAAGATTTAGAATATACACTAACAAGAAATTCTTTTCTGTAAGGGGTGTGAGGCACTACAACTGGTTGCCCCCAGAAGCTGTGGCTGCCCCGTGCCTGGAAGTGTTCAAGGCCAGGTTGAATGGAACTTTGAGCATCTCTAGTGGAGGTTGGTCTAGTGGAGTGGTCTAGTGTTAAGTGTCCCTGCCCATGGCAGGGGGGTTGGAACTGGATACTGTTTCAGGTCCCTTCCAACCGAAACCATTCTATGATTCTGTGAAACTGGGAATATATTTAGGAATAAGATATGAGACATGCTGTCAGATGTGCTTATCATCTACTGATAGGTGGGGAGACCAGGGAAAAGTTCTTACTGCCCAATTTAGAGGTCTGAGCTGCTATATGTGAAAGCTGCTAGACTGCTGGTGTAAGTAATGAGATTGGCAGGGGCAAAGTGTTGGGAGGAGCTCAACCATCACCATACTAACAGCGTTGGTGGCAGACGCAGCCTCTCTCTGATGCATACTCTGAACAGTTGAGGAACAGAAGTTCAGCTGCTCTAATGCTGATTACTTCTGAAATAACCATTCCTCATTTCTTTCTGCAAAAAAAGGCAGTGGATGCTTATTGGACCACAGGAAAGATACCTGAAAAATATTGGGCTACTTGGACATACTGAATTTCTTCTGCAGAAACTCAGATGCATCATAGTACTTTGAAGCATGATCCCAGGGAAAATCGACTTTACCCTCTCTCAGACTCTGAGATTTGCAAATCATATATAGATAGTTTCAGACATTAAGGTAAAATCTCCAACTTGTATTATCATCCTGTGCAATTAGATCATAAGCTTCCCTGGCAACATATTTTAGTATAATTCCTGCATCCACATGGAGCTTATCTCATACATTTTCTAAGAATTACCCTTTGAGAGCCATAGGGTCAGACATGCAGTTTGAGTGAATGGCCTTTAAATTTTCAGATACTTTTCATTTTGTATCTCCACTGTGAACTAACTGCTTGACATAATCCTTAGATATGCATATATACATACTCAGAATTTGATTTCTTCTTGGTCTCTTCTGAACTTGAGGATCCCATGATTTGTCATCTCTTTTTTTTCCCCTGGAACTTTGAGTCTTGTTATCTGGATTCTGAGGAGAAAAAAGGATAAAGCAGTGGCTGTAGTTCCTCCAGTTTTGGGACTGGGGATGCATGAAAGTATATAGGATAGGGAATATGCAGTACCTGATGCATGCCATGGGTGAAAACATGCTGAATTCCTACGTGAAAGGTTGCTATGTGTTTAAAATTAAACGTGTATGTTTCACAAAGCTTCTACAGCTGTAAAGTTATACTTGGATTTCATAGAGCCTCAGTGGATCTTTTAGTACTGAAGGGTCAATGAACAATTACCAGAACACTAAGACAAAGCAGTAGAATACAAGGAAAACTGGTTGAAAAAAAGAGAAAACTTTGGTTTGCTGTCATGTTTTTTAATGCAGCAAGTACAATGAAATATATTTATTTGTGAGAGTATTTTATAAAGTCTACACCATTCCAGTATCCTGACAGAATTATTATTTTTTTTCTAATATTCTGCAACTTGTTTGCAACATAAAAAGATACATATTTTGGAATGTGGAATAGAGTTGTACAATGGAGAACATAGGGAGAACTTGGCTGTTTGCTGTCCCATGCAATTACCAGATGTTTGTCATGGTAAACCCTGAAAAGCTTTGACCAGAGAAGCATTCTTAGGATGCTGGACATCATGCCAGTTGGCTATGTAAAGCTTGCAAAATCCAAAATAAGTTCAATCACCACCTGTTGCTACTTAAAAAATAACAGGAAAAAAAAAAAGCTCGAAATAAGAGAAGGCCTAGAATAAGCTAAAATTATATACAGAATATCTATTTATTCTGAGATATTTTATCCACTTTTCTCCATTGTCTGGACATATCTGGAATTAATTGCATAACAAAGTTTCTGCACGATTCTGTGGAAAGTTTAATTGGAGACAATTTTTTAAATGTCTTTTTAAAGCAGGGTTTTGAGGAGGTGGGGCTGTAGTTGTAATACGTATATCCTGATTGTAATGGAAAAGTTGAACAGGAGAACAATTAAGAAAATAGAACCCAGGATGTTAGTTATTACTACGACCATAGTAACACAAGGAAAAGTGACACTGTCCTGTCACCCAGACATTGTTTTATATTGCTGTAGTATAGCAGAGAAATGATCAGTGAAAGCACTGGAATCCTGTTAGTTCTTACGCATCAATTTCTAGGTGGAGTAATTGAGTTATTGGTCAGAAATGCGGAGGAGTCAGATTCCTGTGAAAGGAAGTTGTTTGCAGTGATTTATTAGGCGACTATTCTGTGAAGAAGAAACACCTCATTGAGGAAGTTAGCTTTTACAGGCCTTGAGGACAAGGTCTTAAACACTGAGAACTAGTCCTGTTTGGCCAGAGCTCTACTTAATGGCCATCCTGAAGGCATATTCAGGAGGGACAGAGGATATATGAATTTTGTTTATCATTCTTATGAGGAAATTTCTTTCATGGAATGCCATTGAATGTTACAAGTATAAGATTAGAAAGAAACTTTTCCTTCAAACATTTCTATGAAAATTTTCCACATGTGACAGTGAGCAATGGCACTGAAAAGAACTTTATCTTGGGGGGTACTCTGGTTCACAACCAGTGCAACTGGGACTCTGGCAGAAACAAAAAAACAAAAACATGATTGAGGCTAAGTTGTGGGAAAGATCTACTGTATGCAATGAATATTTGGTGGGAGCCTGAGGGCAAAGTCTTGCAATGTCACATCAGACTGCAAAGGGGAACAGCTGACAGATGCAACATGTCATGCTTCGTTTTTATTTCTTCCTAAATTATTTGAAAGAATTGCCCAAAGTTACAATAATACCTTTGCTGCTTAGTCACAGAATTATATAATGATGATGGTTGGAAGGTATTGTCTAACTTCCCTGCTCAAGCAGGGTTCCCTACAGCTGGTTGTCCGCCACTATATCCAGATGGCCCTTAAATCTCTCTAAGAATAGAGATTATACAATCTCTCTAGAGTAACCTGTGCCAGTGTTCAGTCACCTTCACAGTAAGAAAGTGTTTCCTGATAAAGTTAATACTGGATCTCCTGTATTTCAATTGTTTTCCATTACCTCTTTTCCTGTCACTGGGCACTGCTGAAAAGAGCTAAGTCTGTTTTCTTTAAAGCCTACCTTCAGCTCACTGATGGCTGCTGTCATTGTGAGGCCACTCTCAATTGTCTTTGAGAGATCATGGGAGGCAGGAGAGGTATCTGAAGACTGAAAGAAAATAGATGTTAATCCTATCTTCAGAAGGGCCAAGAAGAAGATCCCATGGAATTATGGAGTGGTCAGTTTCACCTTGATCCCTGGGAACGTGATGGAACAGCTAATTCTGAAAGCCATTTCCAGTGACTGAGTACTGGCACAGGTTGCCCGGTGAGGTTGTTTTGTACCTTGGAGATATTCAAAACTCATCCAGACATGGTCCTCAGTAACAGTCTAGGTGGGGTGGGAGGCTGGATAAGGTGACCTCCAGAGATGCCTTGCAACCTCAATCATTATATGATTCTGTGAAAGCTGTGGTGTGAGAACCATGTGTTACCTTTTATGTTTTCTTTTAAATTACCTTCCAAAAATGAAAAACTTTTTTTGAGAGTATAGATCAAATATGTGGCTTGTCATATGCTACCTAAAATTTGGGGTTATATATGTTAGAATGCTGCATTTGAGAAGAGACTGAGGTAGCTAATATCCTCATTTAGTGTGAACAGGAAGCTTGAATCGAAGTAGGTTATTCGATGACCCAAATGTGGCCATTGATTATTCAAAGTCCCTGAATATTTTTGCAGAGCTATGTGCAAACTGAAGTGAAAGAATACTTTTACATCTTAGGTGTAGTAATTGACAGTCTTTTAGAAGTTACTTCTCTGAGCTCTATGTAGTGCTTTGTTCAACAGTTTTAGTGTAGAACTAGTCTGAAATGAAAGGTCCAGTTACTGTATAATACTGAAATTGTCCATTAATATCAGTAGTTTTGTTATACAGAAATGAATGTGTACTATCTGTGAAGGTTCAGAGTTGGACTCTGTAAAATGATATCTCTTTTTTATGTTTTACTGCATGATAGCAATTGAATCAGTCATAATGTTTTTGCTGAAGTATGCCTGTTTCACCTGGGTGAACAAAATCAACTCGCTATTCAGTGCATTCTTATATATACATGTGTGTCTAAAACACATATAAAGATTTAGAGATTCCTGCATATGGGTTCAGTCAATCATATTAACAGTGTCTGTGATTTCACTGGCCAGGAAAAATTGTGTATCACAGGTGTTGGCAGGAGATGTTACTCTTCCAGATTTGTTCCTGGACCTAGAATGCATAAAAAAAAAAAAAGAATGTGTGACAGCTGCATTATGGTGAAGTTGATAACATTCATAATAAAGGCAAAAGAAGAAAACATTATTATGCCTGTTTTGAAATAATACCTCATGGCTACAGAAATAAAGCTCTGAAAGGAATTATTCACATGTAAATGATAATTCTGAATGGGTTTGAAACTTGTATTAAAATGTCTTTTAATACAAAAGCAACTCTTAAACACTACTTTTTTCCTTAGTTTTGTAGTGGTTACCAAGCTATCTTTACAACATGGATTTTTTTAGATATTAATCTTCCTTTCATTAAAACATTCTTTTTGAATGTTCCAAGTGTGCTCAGCTATCAAGAACTCACAATACTGCCTTGCAAAGTTAACATGAAAAGTAGGAAATTATTTCCTTGTATTAAATTTAAATGCATTCCTTCCTTTAAACTGTATTAACACAGATAGGTAAGAAGTTATCTACAGCTGTAGGGTAAATAGCTAGACTTATCAGTTTGTCATTTGGATATTGTCTTTCTTGATTGTACAAGATAAATTAGTACATGGAATAGGAATGTAAATAAAGTAGCACAGATTAAATATCCAGATTTGGGTATAAGAAAAGCAAACAGTAATTATTTATGATTCCGCATACTGGATTTTCGTTTGATATTATAAATTACTCGAGGGAGACTTCTAAAGTGTCACAGAGCAGACTGGCTTTCACAGCACCCTACCCTTAATGCAGGGGAGTTTGGCTTTCTAACAGTAACTTAATGGGAGGCATCGCAGCTTCCCTTTTCTAAATAGGAATGATTTTTCTATCTTTGTAAACTAAACAATACCCAAGTATGTTTCGGGGCATTTTCCTGTGGCAGTTTTGTGGGTTTATTTTCTTTCAGTTGTTAATGTTCTTTAATGACTTTCAGTTTTGACAAAATCCTGCTGCAGAGATATTTAAAACTTAAGTGGTGGATTTCCCCCAGTAAGGTTGTAGAATAGGAGAAATGGATGATGCTTCAGCAGCATTTCTTGAAAATGGCGGTAAAGGAGCTAGTTTTCCACTGGTGTTAATAAGACTGAAATTTCTCTGAAGGTGTGAACGTCGTTTTGAAGGGCACAGTAGCCGCTGCTATCCATGTGGAATTGCAGTGTCTCCCTGTGGACGGTTTATAGCCAGTGGATCAGATGACAAATATGTAAGTAATGTTTTTCCTTATTTTTCTCCTAAATCATAGGAGCTACTCCTACTGTATGCAAGGTAGTCTTTTTATGCATGTTTCTAGGATTCAGCTTGATGCGAAACAGGTCTGTTATACTTTCATATCTTTCATTTTTATGTAGCAGTTTTATATGATTCTTCATCTGTATGTTTGTTATTTTGCCTGAAAAAATCCCTGAACAACCAAATCTTAGTGTTCAAAGTAATTGTTAAAAGTTTGTTTCTGAATGTTTTCATAGTTTTTTCACTCTGAATTGTCACATCCCATCAAAGATGGGAATGATACCCCTGTAGCACAGCTTTATGTAGTGTGTACATATCTGCCCACTAGGAACTTTGTATGAACTACACATTATTTTGCTTAAGCTCCCAAGTTCAGCATGATGAATCTTTCATTACTTGTTTTGTATTAACCCATCAGCCGAATACAAAATAAAAAGTCATTCAACTGTAATTAGAACTTTTGGTAATTCATCGTGTAATTTTGTGTGTTTCCTCCTCAGACAGGTTCTCTTCTCATTCAGTGTTGACTGTATTTAAATTATTACATTCAGTGAGGAGTCGCGAGTAAAAGTGTATTGCTACCTTTTTGACTATGCACTTATTTTTAATTCAGTAAGTCCTGCATTGTTGCCTCAATTTCTTGGTGTTTTCTAAGAAGTAGATTACTACTAGCTTGTAATATATGCCTTTGAAACTAGGTTAGGGTTGGGTTCACTGTAAACACACCCTTCCAAAACAACTAGGTAGGAAAGCTATTTAACTTCTAGGTATTTCTAGGTGACTCACCAGGACCATGACACAGGTTTTTTTTGTCAACTTCAAATTCAGAACAAGAGGAATTTATTGTTGTGGTTAGTTTTGAAATACTGGCTCAAATCATGTGAAGAACAGAGATTTTATTGGCATATTGCTAGAGGTTTGGCAATACCTAATGTGTTCTTGACATTTCCATGATAAAATATTTTTTAAAGTTTTTGGTAATTTGCATTTCAAAATGTAGCTTGCAATACAAAAGAAAGGCTTTTTGCTTTGTTTGCAAAACAAAATGCATCTAATACTGATCTCAGCTCATGACATATGATATAAATATATTTAGTTGAGATTGCTAATTAAAGTTGATTTTGATTAGTATAAAAAAAGTGCAGTCACAAGACCTTCTATTTCCTCTTTTGCATTAAGGTTATTTGGAATTACTGCTGATACAAGAAAAGAAAGGCATAAACTTGATTTTGCCGTTACTCCAAAATTCTTGGCACTTGGTTGCTTGTCATAGGAAGCTGAATAGCTGGACTGCATCCTGCTCCAGTTGGCATGTGGTCCCTGGTGGGCACTGTGCCAGTCAATACTTTCTAATATGGCTTCTGGTTGGAATTTTGCATAATTTTCATCGTATGTCTGTAGAGATCTTTCATTGTTCTTGTTGTTGTCCCCTCAGGAAAATGGAGTCAAGTTTCAGACTCTTGCTACAACTGTACTGTTAGGACAAAATACAGTGAGGGCATTTTTCAGAGGCTTCTCTTTGAAATGTTGAGTCTGGATGTACTTTTGTGTTTCCTATTGAAAAAGAAAATTGAACATGGCACTGAATATTTCATTCACATTGCTAAACTAATAATATCCTTACAATGGACTGATGTGCAACTGGAACTGTTTTAAGAGCATCAAAAAGCCACATATTTTTGCAGAGTGTATTCTATGAGTGAATGTCCATTGGAATTCAAAAAGCTGCATAAAACTTCAGCAGTGCAGATACAAAGTGTTGCCTCGAAATAATACATTCTGGAAATACATTATGTAGCTTTCCACTGACCAGCAACTGCATCTTCAATCATCTCAGAGTTTAATTTATCAAGTGCAATGCTTGCATCCTGTGGTTAACAAATATGATTGAATTTACAGCCAAGGAGGCAGAATTGGAATATAATTGAGAGACATTAATCTTAAACTGCCCTTTTTATTTCAAAATATTTGAAGCATTTGACAGGAATATGTTTGGCTGCAGTGATTAATATAAAAATCAAAACTGTATTTCCACGGGGCATAGAATTAGAAAATTGAAATATGCTATTGTAAACAAAGATGCAAATTCTGTCTGCCTTTTTTTCCACTTACAAAGTAGATGACCTATTTGATATAAGAGCTTGGTACAGCTTCTCTGTGGCTGAAGCAGCCACTTGTTTTTATTTGAACTGCTTTTGTGTTTGTTAGTATGAGATTTGTACATATTGTAATTCACATGTTGAAAGTGTTTCCCTAGCTGATTACTGCAGATTCTTTTAAGAGAACCTTTGTCAAGATGTGAAGGTCCTGACAGTGTGATCAAAGCAAGTACCTGCAGTATCCTGGCTTTGAACTGTGATTATCCTTTCCATAATTCATTGTGATTAGAAAACCCAGAAAGTCAACAGTTCTAATATCTTCTCTTAATCTTAAATAGCCTAAGGTTGCAAATAACATGGGTGACATTTTCTTAAATCAGTACACATAATATTTTAATTTCTAACCATTGTGCAAAAAGGCAGTGTGAGGTTTCTGTTTATCAGACAATAGTATTAAGGATGCTGGACAAATACTCTGATTTGATTTAGATTTCTGTTTTCCTGGGCTCTGTACAATTATGTTTACCTAAACATGTGTTGACCAAAGCAATCTTAGTCTAAAAGGACAAAAATATCTGGAGGGTGCTAAATGCTACTTTTAAAAATACAAATTGCCAAACTTCTCCTGTGCTCCATGTAGTACTAGTAGCTGGTTTGCTCCACATCTAATTAGGTTCTTCATTTCTGTCTCTGAAGACCTTAGGGTTCTCTGAATAAATTCTAAGTTTCCAGAAAATAAAGCAGGGAATTCAGAAACCAGGATTTGTCTCTTTAGTTGTTTACGTATTCACTCTTGCTAGCTCTCTTTGAACTGTAGTCTTTAAGGGGCATGTTTGATCCTAGTGCTGAAATGGAATTTGCTAACATAAAACCATGTCCAGTCAAATCTCAAACCTGGGCTTACAGTTCACCCTGACAGACTCATATTGCAAACCCAGAATTTTTTCAGCAGAACAGGTAATGTATGAAATTGTCTTACATTTTATTTATGCTTTACATCAAAGTAAAGGATTTTGCCTAAAACACTGCCTTTGAAACACATTCTAAATACAGGATTAAATTTATGCTTTCTAACTGTGAAGGCATCAAATCCAGAGAGAGTAAGATGACTGTTTCTTCTTCTCCAGAGGGCATCAGCACTGAAAAAAGTAACAGGAGACAGCATAAGGCAATTTGATGCTTATACATAACATTAGAGTTCTAACCACACGTTAACCCTGAATGTTAACATCTGGATAAAATTTGTTTTAGAGTAAATTTCCATTATACAAGTGATGCTGAAAACATACTGGTTAGAGGACAGATCCAAAGAATTCTGCAAACCTGCGAGTTCTGGCTGGATGCAAACCTGGACCTGATAGTGCTTGCAGACTCAGTTTTCAGATACAACATTCTGTATCTGCCATAATACAAACTGTTAGAACTGTTAATTACAGAGGCTGATACTCCAAATAGAATGTCAGTCCTACTGAGCAATTGTCGTGGTTTAAACCAAGTCCCCCAACTCCCGGAGAGTTAGGAAGGAGAATCCAAAGAATGTAGCCCCCACAGATTGGGATAAGAACGGTTTAATTGCTAAGGCATAACACAAAACCCCTACTGCCATACACTACTACAAAAAATAATGATACAGCAAACAGCAAGTGAAAAGAATACAACACCCCACCAGCCACCGACCCATAACTCACTCCACCCTGCCCGGCCGAGCACCATGTGCTCCCTCCTCCATTTTTCTCCAGAGCACTACCCCCTGCCTTCTCTTTCCCAGTATGCCTCCTGGGCATCACATGCTATGGTATGGAATACCTCATTGACTAGCCTGGGTCAGGTGTCCTGTCCCTCCTTCCTCCCGGACTCCCCTCCTCCACCTGGCTGAAAAAAAAACCTTGAACAAAAACACCCTCAAAACATGCTCAAACCATGACAGCAATATATTTTAATATTTTACTATGATATATTTATTTAGTTGTCTCATTATTCACTGTCTCAAATAGCATAATATCTTTATCATTTTCCCTCTTGGACTAGAAAAAGAACTTATAAGGACAAGAAAAATATGTATAATAGAACTCTTATTTTTATTTATTCTTATATCAGGATAGGTATCTTTAAATATATTATTTATTATTTTGTCAATCACAAATGCATTCAAAATGCAGCATTGCTATCTGTCAAACTCGTCATCTACTTTACTGAGCCATGTACGTTTTGGCTTTGAGAAGCCATAGTGAAAGGAGCTCTATAACTTGAAGTAGTTTAATAGTAGTTCATTATTCTTGAGAGTATTTGGAGGTATCATTGATATTTAAATTAGGTATCTTTGATGCAGTAGAGTATGCTGTAGTGTTGAATTTGAAACGGTTTGAAAACTATGAGGATAGTTTCTTTACTGGGAAATTACTTCTAGAAATGTCTGATAGTGGTGTTGCGTGGTATATATTGTCTGGTCTATCCTTCATAACAGAGGGCTTGCAGAACAGAATGTATTGTATGAAGCAGTGTCGGGGACTGTTTGGGGTGTTTTGGTTTTCAGTATCATTGGTATCCCGATGATATATTGCTCAAGCTTTGTTTCATATGTCCATATTGTTTAATTAAGATACTCCTTAAGGGAAAACATCTGGACAAAATAGCACTAGTAATGTTTGCTGTGGAAAAACCAGGGCTAACATTGCTTGACAGAAGGACAACCATGGTTGAGAATGAATGACAGGTACTGCAACTATCTCTCTTCCAGCTGAAGAAAATTATCCCTTTCCATACAAGAACACAGCTTTGTGTTACTCTTGAACCTCAGTTTCTTGTATTTTTTGGTAGTGTGGTTGTCTGTTAGACCTATTATCCTAGGAGGGAAGAGATAAACATTGATTTCTTATTGATACAGTCATGACTTTACAAAGTGCTGTTACTTGGTTGTCTCTTGGGTATATCTTTAAACATGATTGCAGATCTTAGCCTTGATAGGTTATTTTATGAACCATGGTAATACGTGAGCCTGAGCACATCAGTTGTTCTTGTTTGCTTCTTGATAAGTTCAGACTATTGCTTTATCTAAGCCTCTACACTTCTGAAGTGACCACCAAGAAAACAGACTGGCAGTTGAGATTATGGGAGGATTTTCTGCTGGCTATAGATGTGTGCATATTTAACCACTACAGAACACCTTTTTTTATAGTGGCCTGTTAAACTGAATTTTATGAGGCTACAGTGTGTGTTAGTGTGTTAACATTTAATTTTGGTAATTAGAGAGCTGAGTGAAAGTATGAGAAATTAGCCTTTTTGCTGAAGAAAAATAATTTTATTGAAAATACCCCATATTCAAACGTAAGCATAATGGGAACCCAAAGTAGATATGAATACCCAAATTTCATTTGGAATGTATGCAGCAGTGAAGTGCCAAAAGTGGATATGTATAGAGTTATACGCAGAGGGCTTGTGTTTCCTATATGTATACCACCTACTCTACAACTTTGACAGCAGCTGAATTTTGTGTCATTGGTACATATGCCTATAAAACTACAAGTTGATTGCATTGTGCTTGCAAATTTATTAAGATGGGGTAATACTTTGTAAAGCTAATGAAATTTCCTATTATACCTGAAGATCTGAATGAAGATCCTCTGCATCATGTGAATCTTGCAGGATTTCTGACAGTCAACACTGGCATGTGAGCAGGGAATGCAATTATTGGTTCAGTTAATAGAGAAGAGGCTCAGCAGCAGTGAGAAAGAGGCATGGCCAGAGCGGGTGTGATCCAACCATGCTGCTTCATAACGAGAAGTGAAATTTTCTATATTCTTAGAACAAAATCTACAAGTAGTATTTCTGCACTCTGCCAAACTTAAGTATGTTGTAAAAGGAACCTAAAAACAAGTGTTTGGTGCTACGCAAATTCCACAGGCAGATAAGTAAAATTGGTCATATACATGAGGCTTTGAAATAGACTAATTAAATAGAAAGTAAAATCAGGAAGAATATAAATTGGAAGCTTCTAAGAAGGATGGCTTACGGAGGTATGGTTTAGAATGGTTTATGTAATAATTTTTTTTAGTGAGGAAAATTAAAACTCCGTTAACTATAACGGCCAGCACACTGATACGATTGAAAACTAACTCCTCCAAATTGAAAGATGACCAATCTTGATAATATTAACTTTTTAATAATAAAGGCATTATTAATTTTCACTTACTCCTTTTGTAGGTATGTCAAAAGAACTCAGATGGAAAACTGGATCTTAGTGTAGTGGGCAGCTTCCTGTGACTACCAGAAAGAGCCTTCATAAGAGGCATTTGGAAAGGGAAGGGCCTTTCAGAGGGCATACTGTACTCAACATTTTGGTGACAGGGTTGAATAGACTTTCCATGCTACCATGTGGCACGTGTATAAGATATCTTGGGACTAAAGAACGTTAATCAGTGCTTAGGATACTTGTGAAATCTGTTTTATTATGTGTGGGTTTGGCACTGATGCCTATAGTTACCGTAGTCTAACACTTTCCACTATAATTCTGTTTTCAGTTGCTTATAATTGAGAACATTTTGGGCTGTAACTTTCCATGCTGGGTGTCTGCTTCAGGCTGATTGTTATTTTTTGTTTTAGTGTAAGTACTTCAGGTGCTTTTTCAGCATGAGATTGAGGAAAAATACATGGTTCAGTGGGAGATGTGCCCCAGTGTAAACAGGGGGTGGTGGTGGAGTGCAAGCAAAACAACTATGTCATGTAGTTTGGGAGTGTGCATCAGGTTTGCTGGCATTAATGGAGGTAATGGAGACTAATACCTTGTTTGTGAATCCAGATATATTTCACAAAAGTGTAAGTAAGATTATTTCTTTATTTTTATATCAAGAGGCCTTAAAGCTTCCATCTTCTGTAGCTCATTTGAAATATTAGTAAAAATAATCATAGGAAAGGGATGGCTGGCCAATCCATGCAAAAACTACTGAACTAAAAAAGAGTTTTATTTTCGTAAAGTCAAATTAAGTATCCTGGATACCAGTGACTCTTTTTTTCTTTTTCTTTTTTTCTTTTCTTTTTTCTGTGATTTGTTTGCAAAAGATGTGCTCCAGTTTAAAGCCACAGCAATTACAAATGTCTTTTCCTGAAACTGCTGTTGCTTTTCTGGTTCCTGTGCAAGAGCTGATTAAAAGGAGAATTCTTCTGTTATACTTTTAGTGTTTCTTTTTTATTGATTTAAGACAAGAGGGTAATGGGTTTAAACTTAAACAGGGGAAGTTCAGGTTAGATATAAGGAAGAAGTTCTTTACTGTGAGTGTAGTGAGGCATTGGAACAGGTTGCCCAAAGAAGTGATAAATGCTCTGTCCCTGGCAGTGTTGAATGCCGGGTTGGACAGAGCCTTTGGCAACATGGTCTAGGGTGAGGTGTCCCTGCCCATGGCAAGGGAGTTGGAAACATGATCTTAAGATCCTTTCCAACCTGAACCATACTATGATTCTATGGTTTTATGATTTCCTTCCCTTTTTTCCCTTCCCAGGAGGGAGTATGACTACAAGTAGTTTGATTCAAATGCATATGGCAATGGATTGGACTAGGGGGCTGTGTGAACAGATGGGGACAAGTTTCGTTTGAAGACAGAGTATAAGAAACAGTGGAAAAAATGTCTAGTGAAACTCTGCAGATAAAGAGTCAATTTATATAGCACAGTCTCTGTACCAATGCAGTAGAATTAAGTAGTTTTCCATGTTGGTATAAATCCTTCCCCTTAAGGAGGGATCTTCACCCTTCTTCCTTGTCTCTTGATACAAATTTAAAGAAGAAAGCACAATTTTGTATGTATGTGTAAGGTGCTAAATATGCTCTTACACTGTGGGTTAATGAAAACTGACTACTCCAAATTTTCTTCAAACTTCAAGTGAAAAGAAACATAAATACATATGTAGTTATAGGTGCAGGAAACTTGTTTGGAAGCTATTGGTACAGGTAAACGATTTTTACTTTTGGCTGACCCTTGGATAGAAATGGAAAGGAAATGCCAATATCTACTGAAGCAGTATTTTTATTACAAGAAATTGGTCTTAATATAAAAAAAAGGGATTGACTTTGGCTAAAGTCTATAACAGATTATGTGCACATATGCGTTTTGGGGATTGCTGACTACTTCCTAGACTGTTTTGCTTTCTTTTTTACTACATTTGGTTTGCTGAAAATCTATTCTTCCTCTGTCATTGAATTTATATTTTCAACTTTATTTTTTTTTCTTCTGTGGCTGGTGTTATGGTATCATTTATAATCCACTTACTGTTCTGTGTGTTTTTTTCTGTAGAGACGAATATGCTAAAAAAATTGTAGTAAGTATAGAATAGAAAATCAATTTGAATGACTTCAAAATGTAGTAAAACTAGAATGATGGCAGGCTACAGTAAGAGAATGTTTATACTGGAGTTATTCCACCTTTTATGAATACCTGAATGTAATTTCTGTTAGAATACAATTTCCTTTTTTTTTATTGAAGTTAAAAATAAATTTACTGAAAAGTTTATTTTCAATCTTGCACTAAGTTGACTTTTATTCTCCGAATTTAAGTCTATCACTGGCTAGCTTAAATATCTGTGACCAGAGTTACTTAAATAGAAACTGGGTTTATATACTTTTTAATGGTGATTTTCTTTTAATCACATTTTGTTGTGTTATATGTCAAGATTTCTCTGATTTAAAATATTTGCTATACTTCCCTTAAAGCTGCCATAAGTGGAAGAGAAGGTGATATCTGCCACTACACAATAAACTATTCTGGGATGTAGTTAGGCAATCTGCCACTTTTTTTTTTTTTTTTTTTGTTGAGCTGAACTGTCTGCCCTAAATATTTCAGGTTTATGGGGCTAGAAATTCAGTATCAGAAGGAAGCTTAACACTAGTTCTGTTAGGAAAGAATTGTATGAATAAAGTGCAATTGGAAAGTTGTGTTCTCAGCCATGTTCTGTGTTTTGTCTAACTGATGAATGCTTCAGTGGTTAGCTACAAGTGGGCATCTCTCAATACTTGCTTGTCATTATTTTTCTCTGAGTGAATCTTGTTACACAATGTGATGACAGGGAGGTAGTGAATGCTCCATCCCTGGCAGTGTTCAAGACCAGGTTGGATGAAGCCTTGGGTGATATGGTTTAGTGTGAGGTGTCCCTGCCCATGGCAGGGGGGTTGGAACTAGATGATCTTGAGGTCCTTTCCAATCCTAACTATTCTATGATTCTATTATTCTATGATTCTATGATTCACAAGAGTGCTGCATCCCAGCCTAACCTCTAGCTCAGGGCTTGAAATAATTTCTGTGAGATTTTCAATGCTTTTTAGGTTGAGAGGTGTGATTAGGTGTCATCTCTTTTTAGACAACTGAATACATGCTTGCTAGATTCTATTGAAGCTGCACAACTGCTGCATAGCAATTTTTGAAAGAAAGGTATGAGCCAAATGGTTGATTTAGAAACTGTGGAAGAGCATAAATTACTAGAATACCTGGGTTTCACAAGCATTGGATTTGTCTTGAAAAAAAACACCCAAACAACTAGCATTGAAATATTATCACATCTACTTTATGGACAGGAATGGGGACATAGAGATTAAGCCAAAAATGAGTTTACTTCTCCCAAAATTGAATTGAGAGCCTGGAATGGAAAATTAATTTTTATTGGATAAGTTTGGCAAAGGTCTATAAGCCACTAGATTAGGAAGGAAAAATTTCAGCTTCACTAACGATGTCTCTCTGTGGTATGTTCCCTTGGTTAAAACATGAAGCATGAAGCCGTGTTTCTTCTTAGCTCAGAAATTGTTGAAAGGCATTGTAGATCTGTAATTCCGAGCATTTGGTGCTTTGACTCTTGCTGTCCTTGACTTTCCCTCTTCTTAGTGCTTAATTTCATGAAAGAGGGGGAGGAAAGTAGGCTTGAAAAGTAAAAGTAGGGCAATTTGGGGCCAGAAGGGAAAAGATGGTGTGCAATAGTCAGCATAGTGCTGTCTAGTGCCTATACCTCTTTGCCAAAGACTGGTCCTAATATATGCAGAAGAAGTGATTCAGGCATTCAAGCAACTTGCAATTGCAGAGTAATTAGCTTGTGAATGGAAATAATTGTTTGCAATAGGAGTTTCATAAATCTATAAATTCTAGAGTTGATTCAATTATATCCAGTATTTTCCTCATTCAGTTCTGTTCTTTTTAATTCTGTACCTTCCATTGAAGAAAATAATTTCATGTTGTAGAGACACAGCAGAATGCTTTTCTTTGTGGCATCATAGCACTTTTATCTTGAGGTTCCCCTTTCTTATCTGTTCCCTTGTGAACTGATCATGTCCCAAATGGTATAAATCATGGCACTGTGGTGTGGCCATATGTTTTAAAACAAACATAAAAAAAATCTGCTTTTATATTACTAGCAATTAAATACTCATTATTATGACCAGCTTCCTGAGATGTCTGAAAAGTAGGGAGGAGGGTCTTACTTTTTAAGGGAGAATTTCCAATTACCAAGCATTTGCTGTATTCTTTTAGGAAGGACGCAATGATTTTAACACATTACTGGGAACTGTGCTACTTTCCCAGATAGTATGGCAATATCTTTGTGGAATGCTACGTAAAATCCAGAGGTTAAAAATGGATACCTATGTTTCTGTCTGTTTTTAAGTACTTCATTTATGCCAGTAGGTGGTTTTAATTCTATACCCTGGACTGAATCCAGCATATGTGAGGCATATAAACTGAATGCAATTAAGTAGATTTACCTCTCAGTGAACATGGTCACGAATGGAATATTTGACACTGAGGACTATCCAGTGCTTTTTCAGTGCTGGCTTGGACTAGATAATCTTTGGAGTTGACTGATAAGATTTGTTTTCCGAGTGAGGCATTAAGTGTTTTTCAGGATCTACACTGGTTCATGAATCTTTTAATAAATTGGAAAGACTGTCTATTGAGTCCACAAGTTTTTGGGACACACATCTTGTAACAGTTTGCCATCTGCTATGGGAAGCTCAGCTGCCTTGGTTCTGAATGATAATTAATTTTAGGGTGGTATCAATGAAAAAAAATGTCACAGAGTAATATATTGTTGTAATAGGTCTATGCAGTTTGGGTTAATTTATGTTAGGCTGTGCTCTGAATTCCATGTTCATAGTCTTAACTGCAGAGATTTAGTAAGGATGATAGAACATTTTATTTTTTTTTAATTGTGACTGAAAAGTTTGGATTATTATATTTGACTATTTTTTGCATGCTTTTCAATATATTATTTTGAGAGGCACATTTTACTTAAAATGTACAAAGTAAGTCTGCATCTACATTTGTGTCTTTTTTGATATGTCTTGTGTATGCACACTGTCTGACTGTATCCTACAAATAATTGTTATTTTTACTAGATAAGGCATAGTCTAAAACAATCCTATGTGCCTGTATGTGACTCTCTCAAGTGTTTCTTATGTGGAGGTCTTATACAACAGGATTTATTTTCAATAATGTCTGTTTTATTTATGTATGATAATGCTAATTTAATACCACAATCCAATAATTTTCATAGTGTCAGTATGTCTATGACTTCCACTGAATTCTGGATTTGTTTCTTAATGCAATTTTGCATTAGTACTTTTTTATTAAAGAATATAATTATTTTGCTATTAAAATGAATTTACTCCTTGGAAAATACTTTTCCTTTTCTCCTTTGAGGTGGAAAGGCAGGGAGTATGCTTTTCCTTATTTTTGATACCCACATCACTTGTAATATTATTGACTTGTTATTGAATTTGATACTGTTTAATTAAGAACTGCAAACACCTGTGTAGAGACTGAAAAAAATTCTTTAATGTAGCAACAAACTTAAGAGTTTTTTAATTTAGAAACTGAGGTTTCTAAACCTTGGGTTTAGATTCTATGTATTTCTACTTAAAATAAATGGTTTAAATTCTGAAGGACACCCTTTAAAATACATTTTTAAAGGGTCATTTTACCTGCCTACATGAAATGTAACTAATGTTTTGTTATTTAAGGGGAAAAGATTGTGTTTCTCTCTCTAAATATTTTTTTAATTAACTTAAGCATTTGCTAAATTATCCTGAATTATGGAAATCAATTCGAAGATGTTGGTGACTTTTCTATATGTTTAGCTATTATGAAATTTCACTAACTTCTCTGTAGGCTGAATCTTTAGTCTTCATCTACTGTAACTTCTTTCTTCCAAAATGTTAGGTTTTGTTTGTTTTTTTTTAAATGTGAATACAATTTTACTGTTTTTTTTAGGCTTACATATATGAAATGCGTTCAAGCACTTTTTCACATAAACTGGGTGGACACACAGAATCTGTTATCAATGTGACTTTTAGTCCCTCGTCTCCACAAGTAAGTAATTTCTTTTTCCCCCCTATTTGTAATTAAAATATGTAAAATCTTCACTATAATCTTGCTTTTTACTATTCTTTTATTTACCTGCCAAAGTGCTGTGTGGCTGTAAGGGTTGTTCCTCTACTTCTCCTGTGGTTATTGTGTCAATTATAAACTCATACAAAATGCTGCATGTTACAGAGACAAATGTATTGACTAAGTGCCTACAAAGAAGAATTCTGGCATGGGAACTATTGCAAAACTGTACTTGTTGAATGTTGGGAAAATGTACATCTGCCTCAAATTACCTGACTGGATTATTAATTCAGAAAACAGAGAAGTATAAGTAGGGGCAGGGAAATGACAAGGGGCTTAGGTGTGCTGTGATTACTCAAAGGCCTGAAAGATTTAAAAAGCAAAGTTATTTTAAATGATGCCATGTCAGAATAAATAGTGTAATAACTTTATCACAATGTTTTGAATAACTATCACTGTTGTGTTTTGAGCCTTTCAGATAAGTAAAAAGTACTCCAAAGTCGCGCATTAGGCAATGACAGTTCCTGTTTTTTACTGATAATTTATACTAAAATGTGTTAACAACATTGTATTTCAATGTAATGGTTTAATTATAGTGCAGCAGTAGAAAACAGACTTCGGTGTATATATGTCTTATCTTGGAACAATAGCTTCCCTACAGCTTACCAGTCACATGCTTTTTTTTGTATATTGTTTTGAAACCTATAAACTTACCTTCTTTGTTTTCATTCATTGAAACATGAAAATACATTGAAGACTTGATGCTTTCTATATTTCTTATTTTAAAAAGACAACAATGGTCATGACCTACAAAAGAGTGTACAGTAGCTCTTTACACCCTCAACACTGCCTGTACTGGGTACTATCAAAAAATGTTTATGGAGTAAGCATAATTTTTTTACATGTGGGAATATTGTCACATTTACATATCTCCTTTCATTTGTAAATAAAATGCTAGCATTCCTGTGATTTTAGAATTTCTGGTAGCTTTATTCCTTGTGTATGATGTGTTGTTTGAACTGAGAAACTGTTAATTGCTATCTTGTGGTGAGCATTATGAATTTCTGTTCTTTGGATTCAGCAATGCTGTGTTCAACCAAATGATATAGTTTATTACATTTTGCACCCAGACAAAAACTAGTTTGAGGTTTAACACTGGACAGAGTTCTGCAAAAAATGTGTTATATTATATACCAAGTAATAGAGCTGTCTGTAGTCGTGCAGCATCCTGATCTGTGGTCCAGCTGTTGGAATGTATTTTAGTGGAAAATATCTTATTCAAGTTTAACTGTTAGAAGCCTAGAGGCTCAATTGCAATAATGCTGTGAATCAAGACTTTGAAGTAACTATGTTCAGGCAACTAAGTTGTTGATCAGGTGGGTAGAATCCATAAATGGTATAAAATAAACACTGACTATGGTTGCAAGCCAGACTGGTCTAAATGGAAAGTGTTCTTTGGGACTCAAAGCCCTTAATACTCAACTATATGAAGTCAAGTCAGTTTGGTTAAGAGCCAAATCTGAAGTCGAAGGACCAGAAACCCTTTTCTTGAAGAGCTTTTCTGGAAAGCAAAAGCTGTGGATTTGAACCAGCTGACAAATTTCCCTATAGATATGGTTTGCGGGAAGATTTTGAAGCTGATGTTTGTAGGAAGACTTTACTAAAAAGCAAGGAATGTGCAGAAGTTGCTCCTTTGAAGGATTACAGTTGCATTGTAAATTCCATTAATCAAGTCAATCTGTATAATAAGTACTCCAAAATGTTTTTAAAATAAGTATTTTTGGGGGAGTTGCAGAACCACAAAAAAAAAAAAACCACAACCAAAAATCACCTGGGCTCTCCAACATAGGATGTAGCATGAAGTTAGGAATAGAAGCTAAGAAATGAAATGGTAAGCTTGTGGAGTGGAAAGGAAGGAAACTCCTTTCATTGTTGCAGAGAGGCTGCCTGCTCTAGTAAGTCCCATGGACTATTATCCACTTCTAGTGATACATGTAGGAGCTAGGGATATAGATAGTATTAGCCTGGAGAGATGGTTAGGGGCTCTGGAGCTCAGAAAGGCTTTTTGTCAATTCTCCAGGATACAGGGGAGAACCTTCCAAAGGTTAGGAGGATTGGACAGGTTAATAAATGGTTAAAAGGGTGGTGTCATAGTCAAGGGTTTGGGTGTCTTGAACATGGGGCCCAAATTTGTAGGCCATGCCTACTGGGGGCTGGTGGAGCTGCTCTGATAAAGGAAGAGTGGTTTTGGTAGGAGGCTTGCCAGACTGGTCAAGGATGCTTTAAACTAGATGTGCTGGGGGAGGTGGGCATCATTCCATCCCAACACACCCAGTCAGTTGCCAGCACCTATAATAAATGCTTAGAGCAATGTAGTGATATTCCAGCCGCTCCAGCCAATGAGCCAGCTTCATTTGGAGCTCAGCTCAGATGCCTCTATACAAATGCCCGTAGTATGGGGAATAAACAAGAGGAATTAGAGATGTGGGCACATCTACAGAGCTATGATATAATAGGCATCACAGAAACATGGTGGGATGGCTCCTTTGACTGGAGTGTTGGAATGGAAGGTTACAGGCTTTTTAGAAAAGACAGGCCCGGTAGGAGGGGAGGAGTTGCCTTTTATGTTACGGATAGTCTGGAGAGTATGGAACTCTGTCTGGGGACAGGTGATCAGTTAATAGAGAGTTTGTGGGTCAGGGTTAAGGGAAAAACAGCAATGGGAGACATTACTGTGGGGATATGTTACAGACCGCCTGATCAAGAGGAACCTGTGGATGAAGAGCTCTACAGACAAATAGGAAAAGCCTCATGCTCGCAGGCCCTTGTTCTCATGGGGGACTTCAACCACCCTGACATCTGTTGGGGCGACGGTACGGCCTGGCACAAACAATCCAGGAGGTTTCTCGATTGTGTGAAAGACAACTTCCTTCTGCAAGCAATAGAGGAGCCGACGAGGAGAGGTGCCCTGCTTGACCTCGTGCTCACCAACAGGGAAGGGCTTGTTGGAAATGTGACTCTCTAGAAAAGTCTTGGATGCAGTGATCACGAGATGGTTGAATTCGAGGTCCTTGGGACAGTGAGAAGAGTGTGCAGTAAGCTCACTGCCCTGGACTGCAAGAGAGCAGACTTTGGGCTCTTCAGGAACCTGCTTAGCAAGGTTCCATGGGATATAGCCCTAGAGGGCGGGGGGGGCCCAAGACTCTTGGTTAATATTCAAGGATCACCTGCTACAAGCTCAGGAGTGTTGCATCCCAACTAGAAGGAAGTGCAGCAGGAGGGCCAGGAGACCTCCTTGGATGGATTTGCTGAGAAAAATTCAAAGGAAAAAAGAGGCTTATAAAAGGTGGAAGCAAGGACAGGTGGCCTGGGATGAATACAGGGATGTTGTCTGGAAAGCTAAGGACCAGGTTAAGAAAGCTAAAGCCCAGTTAGAGTTAAAATTGGCTAGGGATGTTAAAGATAATAGGAAGGGATTTTATAGGTACGTAGTGGCCAAAAGAGTAGGGACAACATAAGCCAGTTCCGGAAGCTTTCGGGAGAACTGGCTACACAGGATTTGGAGAAGGCTGAGGTTCTGAATGACTTCTTTGCCTCCGTCTTCACTGGCAAAGGCTTTGACCACACCACCCAAATCATGGAAGGCAGACGCAGGGACTGTGAAAATGAAGACCTTGGGCCCACTGTAGGAGAGGATCTGGTTCAAGATCATCTTAAGAACCTGAATGTGCACAAGTCCATGGGACCTGATGAAATCCATCTGCGGGTCCTGAAGGAGCTGGCGAATGAAGTTGCTAAGCCACTGTCCATGATATTTGAAAAACCATGGCAGTCAGGTGAAGTTCCTGATGACTGGAAAGAAGGTAATATAACCCCCATTTTCAAGAAGGGGAAAATGGATGACCTGGGGAATTACAGACCAGTCAGTCTCACCTCTGTGCCTAGCAAAATCTGGGAGCAGATTCTTCTGGAAAGCATGCTAGGGCACATGAAAAACAATAGGGTTCTTGGTAACAGCCAGCATGGCTTTACTAGGGGAAAATCCTGCCTGACCAACTTAGTGGCCTTCTATGACAGGGCTACAAAAGTGATGGACAGGGGTGGAGCAGTTGACGTCATCTACCTGGACTTGTGCAAAGTGTTCGACACTGTCCCACATGACATCCTTGTCTTTAAACTGGAGAGACATCAATTTGATAGGTAGACCACTCGGTGGACAAAGAACTGGCTGGATGGCCGCACACAAAGAGTTGTGGTCAATGTCTCAATGCCTAACTGGAGACCAGTAACGAGTGGTGTCTCTCAGGGATTAGTGTTGGGACCGGTCTTGTTCAACATCTTTGTCGGTGACATGGACAGTGGGATTGAGTGTCCCCTCAGCAAGTTTGCCGATGACACCAAGCTGTGTGGTTCTGTTGATACACTGGAGGAAAAGAAAGCCAACCAGAGGGACCTTGACACAGTTGTGACGTGGGCTGATGCCAACCTCATGAAGTTTAACCATGCCAAGTGCAAGGTCCTACACCTGGGTTGGGGCAATCCCAGGCACAGCTACAGGTTGGGCAGAGAAGAGATTCAGAGCAGCCCTGTGGAGAAGGACTTGGGGGTGTTGGCCGATGAGAAAATGAACATGAGCCAGCTTCAGTGTGTGCTTGCAGCCCAGAAAGCCAACTGTATCCTGGGCTGCATCAAAAGAAGCATGACCAGCAGGTTGAAGGAGTTGATCCTGCCCCTCTACTCTGCTCTTGTGAGACCTCACTTGGAGTATTGTGTGCAGTTCTGGTGTCCTCAACATAAAAAGGACATGGAACTGTTGGAACAAGTCCAGAGGAGGCCACGAGGATGATCAGCGGACTGGAGCACCTCCTGTATGAAGACAGGCTGAGAAAGTTGGGGCTGTTCAGCCTGGAGAAGAGAAGGCTGCGTGGAGACCTCATAGCAGCCTTCCAGTATCTGAAGGGGTGCTATATGTATGGTGGGGAGGGACTATTCATTAGGGACTGTAGTGACAGGACAAGGGGTAACGGGTTGAAACTTAAACAGCAGAGGTTTAGATTGGATATAAGGAAGAAATTCTTTACTGTTATGGTGGCGAGGTACTGGAATGGGTTGCCGAGGGAGATGGTGAATGCTCCATCCCTGGCAGTGTTCAAGGCCAGGTTGGATGAAGCCTTGGGTGACATGGTTTAGTGTGAGGTGTCCCTGCTCATTGCAGGGGGGTTGGAACTAGATGATCTTAAGGTTCTTTCCAACCCTAAGTATCCTATGATTCTGTTAAATCAGTAAAGAATAATGCCATGCCTTGGAAGACAGACTTTTGATTAGGCAGCCAGAATTTCCAACACTAGAAGAATTTTATACCTACCACTAGTGAGGGATTTTTAGTTGATACTGTTCCTGTTTCATCCAAAGTTTGAATGAATACAACCAAGAATTATACTGGATTCTGAATAACCTCTGCATAAAGCCCCATTGCATTCAATTGGAAACACTGACAGGGAAGAAGTAAGGAGTGAAAAAAGGGAAGTGGCTGATGAGTGAAATTCAAACATTACAGCTAAGCTTTCTGCTGTGTAAAGATCCAGCCAAGAGTGAGGTGTACTGGCAGTGCTCCAGTTCAGTGGTTGCTTGCCCAGCACCTGTCCATGAGGTAGTTTGTTCCAGCCATTATTATAACTCGCACTTGCATAAGTGTTCTTCCAGAAAAGGGAAAAACGTGGATGGGTATAATAGTGATTTTTTAACTGATGTGGGGCATTGTTGCTTTCATCATATAATACTCTGGAATGATTTATCAAATTGTTGTTATGAAAGCTGGAAAAGAGAAATAAGATAGAAGCATTGCAATTATCTTAGATTTATTTTCAAGATGATTTATCAGTTTTATTATTCTCATTGTCACTTTCTCATTTTCACTCGTTCAAAACTTATATAGCACAAAGTGTTTATATTATCAAAAATATTAATTGAATTTCAATCTATTTTAGGGAAAATATGTTAAGGGATATTATAGTGTTTAATTGTGATAACTATAACACATTTGAGTCAATCTAAGTTAAAATAGGGTGGGAGTCTTATATTCCAAATATGGGAATAATAAATCATCTTTCTTTGAAATGTTTTTGAAGCAAAATAAAAACAAATGAGGATACTACTGTCATCAGCTGGTTTTTGGTGGCTTGTAGTTGAGTATTGCTTTCATCTTTGTACAAGCTGAGTGAACACTGTGTGGCAAAACCATCCAAGTACACTCTTGCATATTATTATCCTCATCAGTAGCTGCTTCAGAAAAAAATGATTTTAAAAAATGCAGAGAATAAGATAAAAAGCTCCAAACTCTGAGCCAGTATAATGTACAGGAATTTAATGCTTCATGACAGAATCATGATTTTGGATTCAGCATGCAATTGCTACCACTGTATTGATACACTCAGACGTAGCTCTGAGAGAGTGAAAGAAAACCCACCAGAAACTACACTTAAATAGAACAAGCCCTGAGCAACCTGATCTGAGTTCAGCATTGACCTTATTTTGAGTGGAAGGTTGGATGAGACCATTTCCTCAAGTCCTCAGAAGGTTTCCTGTTTGAACTATGCAGATATTTAAACACATGCTTGATAAGTCGGTGTAGGGCATTTGTTGAAAAATAATCAAAAATATAATTTGCATTGTATGAAATATGGAAAAACTGTTCTATTCTCTTTGTCTATAGATTTAGAGGAAGTAAATATATGACAGTATGATGTAACCACCCAACTGATATCCCGAGAGATAACTTCAAGATTAAAAAACCCCCACAGATCAAAACTAGACTAAAATGTACAAAGTCCTCAGCAACTAAAATATACAAAGTCCTCAGCAACCTGGTCTGAGTTCAGTGTTAACCTTACTTTGAGCAGAGTGGATGATAAGATTTCATGTTATTCCTTCAAATGGAATTATTCTCTGTGCTATATATACAAGCTCCAGAAATCTTGTTACTGGACACATGGCAATTTAAAATTGCCATGTAGTAAACATTAATATCTTGTGATTACCATGTAAGTTCAGAAAGTGGCTTGTTTATCAGTAAAATATCTAATTTACATGTGTGGAAGGTATTAATGAAAATTTTTACTCAAAATATTTATATTTTTTTGTATTAACTTATAAGTCTGATTTTATGTTTAGAAGTACAGCTATTTCAAATAACAGTAGTTTTAGGTGTTATTATATTGTGGCACATTTAGATTAGATAGTAACTCACCACATGTGCATTACTTGGCAGCTGGAGAAAGTTAAATGAATAGTAGAGATCTGGAGAATTCTCACAAACTAGATTTGCATGGGAGCCACTGAAAATTTTGTACTGATTCTCTGCTGACCTGCTTGAAGAGGGACATATTTCATATTCCCAGTCAGGATGTTTGCTTGTGGGTCTCAGGTAGATAGTAATACGATTTCACACTAAAACCACAGCTTAATCAGAGTTGGCTACAGGTGGTTTTGGATGTGTCTGGAAATATGAGTTATCATTTTTTACTAGCTCCTAACAAAGTATATTTTCCCTGGTGGTCACATCTGGAGATTTCACTTTAAATCAACTTGTATGAAAACTCCGTTCTGTTGCAATTTTGGTTCACCGTTGATGGTTCACTTAATCATAAAATTTTCCACAATGGAGGTAGCTTTTGTAGTGATGTGGAAAAGTCTTTCAGACTTTAATTTGCTGAGTTTTCACTTTAGTATTGTATTAGTCTTTCCTGATTCCTGTGTAAAGCACATTTTTTCCAGCATGATATTCTTCCTTAGGATTCAGGGCTATCTTGTCACAGACTAGATCATGTGGATTTAAAACTTGTGACCGGTTTGACTTCTAATATGATATCACAGAAGCTAGAAAAGCTCTTACACATTTGTCCCAGTCGATCCCAATTACTCCCTCTCATAATCCATAAGTATATCTAAGCTAGTTGTAAATGTAATTTCATAATTTCTGGTTTTATCTCTCCTGTAATTTTATCTCTGAGAGGACTAAGCAGCCAGCTGCCAGCTTTTCTGATCTTCTATTCCAGAAGATCAAATTCAAAGGCTAGAAAATGCTATCAGATTCTAAAAAATAAATTTTTTCTTTTGCTTTTCTGAAATGTATTTTAAAAAATAATTCTGCTTGAAGATGAGAATAACTTTCAAGAATCTGGTTTTAAAAAGTTTCTTATAGACATTAGTTGAAAACTTACTTGATAAAATACCTTTGTCTTATTTACTGCCCTTGGATTGAGCAACCTATATATTCATGAAACAAGTAGAAGAAGAAGATGGAAAGTAAAGCTAGCTTGGACATCTGAGGGGAAGCTGTTGTCATGTCAGAAAAACTTCAGGAGTGTGTGAGTGCTCTCATAAGGAACAAGAGAGCAGAGAAGTAGCAATGAAAATGCTTGAGATGAAAAGCAATCAGGATCAGAGTGGATAGCTCACTTAAACAAAAATCTGGTAACTCTGCAGCAGCCAATGGGCAGAGATCCTCTTGTACTGTCTGAGAAAATAAAAACATCCACAAATATAAAGGCTAGAATGGGTTTTCTGAAGCCTCAGAAAGTTAGGACCTGAGACTAGGGATGTAAGCGTATCTGTGGAAAAGGACACCTGGTAAAACTCTGAAGACAGATTATTTTCTTTAGGTTTTTAATTAGCTTCAGAAGTAATAGGCTTTTGCAAATAGGTTACTATTCATCTCAGAAAACATTCTTTCCTGGAATTTGAGGAAATTCACAGATTTACTGAGCTGGAACTCAATATACCTCTAATATGCATGTTAAACAGCTACAGTTAATTTATGTAATTTATAATATACAGTTAATAAAACATAATTCTCTAAATGCAGTAATGTCCTGCTCAGGAATTACTGATAAAGAAGATGTGGTTTTTTTTTTTTCATCAGAAATGGACTGCTGAATTGTTAATTATCCTTGAATACAAGAGCTCCATCCCTGGTAGTGTTCAAGACCAGGTTGGATGAAGCCTTGGGTGATATGGTTTAGTGTGAGGTGTCCCTGCCCATGGCAGGGAGGTTGGAACTAGATGATCTTAAGGTCCTTTCCAACCCTAAGTATTCCATGATTCTATCAATTCCCAAACCTACTCATACTGTATAGGTCTTATTTTTTACTTTAGGACTTTCTACTGTAGAGACTTTCAAGCATTTGCTGTGCTGCCATCTGAAGAGTTTGTACTCCTATGACAATGTAGGTTACATGTTAAACAAAACATGCTTGCAGCTATAGCAGTTTAACCTAGCATGTTTTACTTATTTATTTTGTCTGGTGCTATATATGCAGTCACTCAACTGGCTTGGCTGAGAATCTTCAAATGCAGAGTGTGATTAAAATTAAATGACAAAAGAGAGGAGACTGTGAAAGAGAGAGACTAGTGTTTTTCTAACACATCCTTATACTTCTTAACATGGAGTTTTCAACTCTTCACTTATTTCACAAACCTGTCCTCTTTCTACGTACTACTTTAAGGTGCTGAGGAAGAAATTTTGTCAGTTGTCTTTATGAGCAGTAGTGTGCAGTAATGCAGGCTTTGTATGCAGACTGTCTTTGCCAAAGACTGTGCTGCAGCTTGTGTCTGCTGAGAAATTATTTCCTTTAGCTATGTCCAGCCAAAGAAGACAGCTGCATTAAAACGAAAAAAAGCCTGCTGCTGACCTCATATACATGCTTTCTGAGGTTTCTGAATGCATTTCTTTCCTTGTCTTTTAGCCAGATTTGTGTACTCTCATTTGTGTAACCTCAGGGAATTAAACAAGTATTTGGAATACACATATCTCAAATTTACTGAATATATAAGTTTAATTTTTCTATCCAATTTACTGAAATCGCAGTCTGCCTAAATTTTATTAACATTCTGCTTTCATTCACCATCATGTTCAATATACCTCTTCATTTATCCTCAAATGTACAGGTTTATTATCTTGGTATTAATTGTAAAACAAAAAAAAACCCAAACCCAAACACATGAGGTGGCACTTAGTACAATTTATATTAATTCTATAGGCTAACGGCTGTTCTAGTTTGATCAACTTGTAAATGGTACTAAGATATTAACATAATGCAGTCTAAGGCAGATTCACGTGCCCTTTCTTATTCTTATAATTCTCATAAATTACCAGAGGGAGAAGTTGGATTCCCTGGACCAAACACTGCAGTAAAAAGATCTCTGCAAAAGGTAACAGCACCCTGAGTGCTGCTGAGCAAATAAATCATTATGACAGTGAGCGAGACCTTTGGGTTTTTTTATGTAAGACAGTGCTTTTAAAAAAATCATTAGCAGTCACTGACTGATGCAGCTGTGTAGTTTACAAGACCATAACTTGTTAATAACCTGTGAGATAGTCTTCAAATTTAGAGACTTGCATAACGAATAATCAACTTTCAACAGTTAAATGAATTTAGAAATTCAGGCAAAGCACAGAGGTATAGCTTGTCTTTTATCCTAAATTTAGTCCTAGTCTACGTGGCTTCTGGGAACAGAGGGGTTTCAGCTTTACCCATGTTTGGGAGATTCTCAAAGTGGACTTGGTTTCTTACAGTGCCTCGTTTGGCTGCTGCGTTTGAGTCACTGCTTACATTTGGAAATCTTGGCCCTTGCCAAGCTTTCTTAAAAGATGCTTTGATGGAAAACAATGTAAGGCATTGGGTTGTACCATACTCTTGCTATGAGGGTGGTCAAGCCAGTGGAGAAGCTATTGGTGTGACACAACAGGTAGTCCTACTGAATTTATTCCAGTCCCTGAGAATTCAGAATCAGAGTTCCTCACTGGACATGTGTGTCTCTGCTTATAGCAGGAAGATCATTTCTTCTGCAGTTTCTAAGAAAACCCTGTGGTGCTGTGTGCCAATTAATATAGGAATTAATATTGTTTAGTGGAAAAATTGTTTGTTCCAAAGAAATTCTTGTAAGTACATATGACAACTCTGAGGAAGGATGGCAGATTTTAAAAAAAAGAAAGAAAAAGCCTTCTGTAAAGTAAAAGGGATGTTATAATTCAGGTTAATCATGGGATACTCCGGCCATTCTAAGTGTGTTGCCAGCAAATAACAGCTGTACACCACATGATTTTAGATGAATCTTGCAGTAGCATGCTTCTCAATTCATAGCAGGTTTGTTATGAAATCTTTACTGCATTTCTTACAAGGGTATATTTTATTGAATGGCACTACTAGGTTGAAAGGGGTGATACTAAACAGTTGATTCCTCAGCTGTTTAATGTAAATTCTGTTTACCAAGTATCTAGACAGGAAGGGTGGGAGTCCCCTGAGGACTGAAAAGAGAGTATTGGCTGAGAGTAGGAAGGAAAGGCACTAACTGTAGTCATAGGGATAATTTGGAGAACAGACAGCTTCTTGGAAATCATTAGATAGAAAATGAGAGTGAAGAGGGAATGGTGGAGACTAACTTTGTAAGAAATGGACGGAAAGAGCATATGTGTGGAGAGAAGTGATGATAATGGAGAGATTAAGAGAGTGACTAGGAGGGATTGAAAGCTCTGCAGAGTGAAGAGGAGATGGCTGCAAGGTTAAGAACTGCATTTTCTGCACTTTTAGGTAAACCTTTTTTTTCTGAAAAAGATTGCAAAAGTGAGATGCCCATGGCCTGGTTTTCAAACTTCCTGAGAACTAGAAGAGGTTACTCTTGACTGAACAGTTCTGTAAATCAGTGTATTCAATGCCTCAGAAAAGAAATGCTTTTTCAAAGGACATGAAGAGAACTGCCAGACAAAATAAACTTCTCTTACTCCCTTCACATACTACACAACTGTCTTCCAGGAGCCAGTAATACACTATTGAAAGGGATAAGTGAGCATGCTCCATGAAGGGGCATGTAGAAATATATGTTGTGAAATGTACTTTGTTTATTTAATACAGTCTCCTCTTCTGTCCTGAGAAGCTAAAGTGAGGAAGGTTTGCCAAATGGGAAGAACTAAAGGACTAATCATTAGGAGTTTGTTCAGTTATGCCTTTTATATAGAAGTATAAATTAGAATTTAATTATCTCACACAGCCCTCTAATCAGATGTGCTTACAGTATCTAATTTCTTTTTCTTTCCATCTTGAAAACTGTCTATCATGCATTTCTCTTGTTCAACATTCATAGAATGCAGTTGGACATTTGCTGATACTAAAAGCCATTCTGGAGTAGGTTTCACTTTCTCACTTAGATAAAATTCAAGCACTCGCATTCCAAGAAGATTCTTCCTTCTTACACAGTCTTTAAGAAACATAGGGCCAAAATGCTTGGCAATTATGATGTAAATGTATAGACAGTGTATAAAAGGCAGAGTTCAGCCATTAACTATACAATTAGTTGAAATGTAAGGAAAAGGAAATATGGAATGAACTGCATTCTAAATGAGCTTTTGGAAAGGGAAAAGTCTTAGCTAACAGATTAAATATGAAAAGAAAAACAGACAAAACTTTTTCTGTCTCAAATTAAAATAGCAACATAGAATGATTCCAGCTGTCAGATGGAGTATGATAGCCACACCAAGCATTTTGGCCCAGCTCCTAGCTGTATGTGAACTGTGTACAGCATAGTGTGGGGAAGGCGGGAAGCAAAAATTCTTTAAAGCTACCTTTTGTGCCTCTTTTTTTCCCAGTTCACTGCATAAAATACAGCAGGCTCATAAGTGCTTGGTTCTGCACTCTCTAACAAGTTTACCCTGTGAGCTGATCTGGCAGCTGTGGGGACTTCTCCTTTGCCTTCTTCCTTTCAGGCTTGCAGTGTGAAGTGGAGAAGGCTGGGAAGGGGATCCTGTGACCCGTTTTCTTACCCCATAGAAAAATTCAGCAGCTGGAATCACCATTATTCCTAGCCCCTGTGTTTCTGAAGAGGGATATTTGAGATGTTGAATGATTACAGTAATTCATGCATTAAAATACTGGCATTGTAATCTGAGGGGATTGGTTCATCTATGCTTTTTCATAATTCAGACTCAATATATCTACTTCATCTAGAATATCATAGTAGCTGAGACACCCTGTGACAAGTTTTTTTACAGAACTATAGCTGTATTCAATCTAGTTGCATAGTCATGCAAGAGCCTTACCTGAAAGAAATAGATAATTTTCCAACTGACATGCCATACTGTACCATAGATCCACATATGGGACTTCAACATTCATGACTTTCATTTCAGCTCCTCTCCTGCGAGGAGTGGCTAAGGCCTTTGGGTTTGTCTAGTTTGGGAAAAGAGGCTGAGAGATGACCTTGTTGCTCTTTACAACTTCCTGAGATGGGGATGTGGACATAGCGCTGACCTCTTCTCCCTTGTATCCAGTGACAGGACACGTGTGAATGGCTCAAAGCTTCATCCGTCAGGGGAGGTTTGGACTTGAGGAAACATTTCACTAAGGAGACAGTAGTCAAACACTGGAACAGGCTTCCTGGAGAACTGATCAATGTCCCAACCTGTCAGTGTTTAAGAGGCATTTATACAATGCCATTAATAACATGTTTTAACTTTGGGAAAACTAGATCTTTCATCATGCAGTTCTGGTTTTGTCACTTTTGAGTTTTCTGTTGGTTTGTGTTTTGGCTTTTGTCTCCTTTTAAGCATTTGAGAAAAATTAAAAGGGACATTTCAGAATACTGGAATTTGCTGGATTTATTTTAACATTTGTAATCCTCACAGGTAAGGTGAAAATTAATACTTCTACTATTGATATGAAAGCATTCTTTGCTAGTAAAAATGTTAAAAGTAAAATGATTCATATGCTGACAGCATATTATCCAGGATAAGTGATGGACCTCACAGAGAGAATTGTTATCATGCATCTACTGCAGTTCTAAAGTTTTGAAAGGCAGCTATTCCACACCAGTTTCTTCTTTTAGTTCTATAAAGTCTGGCATACTGCAGGCAATGAAAAAGTTTATGTAATATGGACACTTTTATTATAGGCCATGGCTTCTGGTACAGATACTGATCATATGGAGGCAGCTTGAGTCCATTAGACTTTACTAGCTCTGTCTCAGTAGTAGCCCTGCAAAATCATCAGTTCTTCATTCATTTAGTTTACACTAAAATGCAGCATGTGCCAGTGCAGAATGGGATTATGTTTTTTACAAGTAAAATTCTGGTTTTGAGATGTGATGAGGTGTGTAGTAGAGGAGCCTTTGTAGAACAGAATGATCAGAATTGAACTGCCCAGTTTAAATTTGGACAGAACTGGGATTGAAAAGCCTGCAGTAGTGAAAAGCAGCAGCTGATTCCAGTTATCGGATTTTAGCTAACTTTGCTATAGTAGAGATTTATTTATTTTTTTTAAATATATAGATCCAAATATAATTAATAATACAATAGGGAAAAGGAAACAAATCTTAGAGCTGTCATTCTAAGAAAAAGCATAAAGTAAGATTACCGTTCCTACAAATTTATGAAGAATATGACCTAAAGGTTACTTTTTCAAATGTTAATATTTGTTTTAGAATTTCTAAAAAGTAGTAGATATAGAGCCAGCAGATGAATCTTGAGAACTTCCAAGCCATTGTACTGTAAACTAAATAGCACACTACATCTGGCAGCATTCTGTTGCATATGGAGCACGTAACATTTTCTCCTGTGATTCTAACTAAAAGTTGCATTCCTTCCATTTTATTTGCAGGGCCCTTTTACTATGAGATACAAAATTAAGAAAAATCTTTTTTGGTTTTCCTTACAAAGCAGTCTGAAAATCTAGAGGAATACATTAATGATAACAATAGATGCCTATAAATGCATATCATATGCAATTTACCTACTGACAAGTAATAATAATAGCAAAAAAATGTGCTATTTGGGAAAAATAACCTTTTCATTTTGATATTTTAGTTAAATATATATTAGAACTCATCCTAAGATTAAAAAAATACCTAATAAAGGACACCCAAACTGTGATTATCTTCAAAATTCATAAGGATTTCCAAAATTCCATCTCTGTGTGACAAAATACTGTATTTTTAGTATGAAGTATGAACACAGACTACCAATTTGTTTTCCTTGTAATCTATATTTGATCTGAAAGTTTTGAACAAATTCCAGCTAGCTAGTTGGCATCTGCTCAGAAATTCAGCTTTTGAGGTTCTTCCATCAATAATGTGTGTATGCAGTTATGATACTTATTGAGTGAGGTGTTTTTCACTTCTCAGTGCATTCTCTTTCCAAATGTCAGATTTACTCTGTATTTGAAGGTTGGAACAAATTCTGTCTATGAATGACTCAACTTCAAAATGTTTTGTTTGCACTGCAGAATATGATATACTCTCCATTGGGAAGCTGCTAATCTGGCAGGTTTAGCTAGTTTTCCCACTGTCTTGCTATGTGTTATGCAAGCATTGCTATCTCATGACTTGAACAGCTCCTGTTACTTTTATTTTAGATACAGAAACAGAGGTTTTAGAACATCTTGTAAATAATAAGGTCCATCTTGAAAATTAAGTGCATTATTTCAAGATTCCTGTAAGTGATACAAAGGTCTGTATGAAATAAATATGACTCCACTTTCTGTAAGTGTGAATTATATGCCTTTATTATTTTACAACAGAATATCCCTTTCTCTTCAAAATGTTTAAATATGGAGTATGTCATTTAAGGCCATGGTTTGGCTTTGCTATGATCTGCAAATATTTTCCTGAGGACAAGTTGGATTACCCAACAATAAAATTAACTTTCTGTTGGTAGATAGATATGGGGAGGAATAATTCAGAAATAAAATATATTTTGAGTCCCAGGCTATATCATCCAGGCACATATATACATTATAAAACTCAGCCACAGAGAATGAATGAATACCAGCCAGAGGAAAACAAAACCTCTAAAAAAAGGAGACAGTACTTTTTTAATAAAACCAATTGTTATCTAAGTCATTCAGATGGAATGATGAGGTTGCATATTAAGAACTTCAGCATGTGTTAGAATGGCAGAAATACTTCTTTCAGATAGGTTATTTTAAAAGGCAAATCACTATTATTTCACAAAATATGATTATTATATAACCAATAAAAACTGATCAGTGTGAGGAAATTTTATACAGTGAAATGAGCCATTTTATCTCCTGTGTGCATGCAAAGGAGCCCTGGACGAGAGCTAGCATTTCTGGCCTCTTCAAAAAAAGGATGCAAACAAAACAGACCATGATGGAGGAAGACACTGTTTTTTGATTCTCCAGGACCAAGATAAGGAAAACAAATGTTAATATATTTGTTTAATTGCCTAATTCAGACTTGTTTTAGTAAAGACTAATATTTAGTAAAGGCTAATATTAATAAAGACTAATATTAGTAAAGACTAATTCAGACTTGTATTAGAAAAGAGAGATGATTTTCTTTAATCCATTGCACTATATGGGAAATTGTAAAGAAACAAGAGATTTTTATTTATTTCATTAAATAGTTTTGTAACTACCTATATGAAATCAGGTCCGGAATCCATTTGACTGACATCACTACAGCTGGCCCTCCTGTTACAGTGCTTACAGCTGAAGTGAAAAACAGTCATAGTTTTTAAGCTCCCACTTCTGTAAACGCTTCCTGTTCCACTGAGTTATTTTAGGAGTTTTGATGGGCAGTGGTTTCAAAGAGTAATGCCAGTGAGCAGAGTATAAAAATCATATATGAAATGCACTTACTTTAATTTAGTAGAATAGTGCATACTAGATGGCAAAGTGCCTTTCAACTTAGACATGTATACCGTTTTTCTGACATTATTTGATTTATTGTTTGCTCTTTTGTGCCTGATGGGTACAAAGTATGGCCTCACAGTTCAAGAGAAGTACAAGTGAGGGGGTCTATCAGAATTATAGTCAAGACCTAGAATGATGGGCTACCTAAGAGCTAAACTTAAATTACAGGTAATTAATGGTCAATATTCAAACCATATCCACTGTGCATCCTCTTGTTCCACTTATATTCCCACTATGATTCTAACTTACAAATTCCTAGACTAAAAATTGGAATG
The DNA here is from genome assembly GCF_012275295.1 of Melopsittacus undulatus. NCBI lineage: Eukaryota > Metazoa > Chordata > Aves > Psittaciformes > Psittaculidae > Melopsittacus > Melopsittacus undulatus. Next base: position 87,423,508 of record NC_047529.1, on the reverse strand, counting down.
ATTTAAAAGTAAAAAAAAAATACTGCTACAGTTAAAACTAACAGAACATCAAAAGTAACTGAGATTTATTCAGTGCATGGTAGGAACAGTATTCTGTAGGGAGTGGAATTTTGGTTTATAGCTAGAATAGGTCATATGCCAATAGTCATGACATACTCATGAGACAACTATTCATATTGATAAAGAGACACATTATCAGTAGTAATATTGCAGTCTGGAAATATAAGTAGGTTGCAAGAACATACAACCCATATTAATGTTTCAGAGCCTTTTGTACTGTTCCAGGATTTTATACATAAGAGTGCAAGATATCGGCTACACATGTTGGCTGGTAGACTAAATAGTATGACATAAACATGCTCAAGTGATTCAGGCTTCTGCGAGCTTTTTGAAGATCTTTTTGAAGATGGGATTGTCAGATTTTAGCTATCATTTATTAATTTGTTAGATCTTTTATTCAGGGTTTGAGCTTTTAGTCCTTTAGCTTAATTCATAGAGGCTCATACTGGTTTTGTTGAATGGCCTGAATTGCATTCCTCAAGCAAACCCACAATGGGTGGTCATGGTACATTGTCAGTCTGGGAGAGTCCGTCAATAACAAATAGCTCTCAAATAGCATGTATCATGGGTGGTCCAAGAGTTTCCTAGGAGGGACAGTTTCAGGAAGACACTGTTTCTTAGGATGGGAATAGTGCTCTCTGTTCATAGATGTGTTCTCCATTTATTCTGCTAAGCATGGCAGACCTTGTGACAGCCACTCCACTGGGAAGGAGAGAAGTGTTATAGAAAAGGTAGAAAAGCAGATTCTGCATACATAATAACTCCATATGAAATGGTCTCATAGGTCACAGTCTCATTTTAAGACATTCTTTGTTTAACTGTATTTTTATTTTTCAGTGAAGAAAATCAAGAGTTTGCAAATCTAAATTTATAACTAGAGAGGCAGGTATAATTACTGGATTGTGGTAAGATAACGAAAGATCAGAACATCTGATTACACACTTTGTAATATCTTTAAAATAGATAAACTCTTTGCATTAATTATCATAGTGACTCTCTTCTGAAAGAATGCAGTTTTGCTTCTTAATACTGTATACAGTTTCACCCTTGTGCTTCTTTCTTGTTAAGCTACAGAACTTTTCCACACCTTGAAGCTGAAGGGAATTTGTGTGCCAGACTGCTGTAAGGAAATGTTGATTTGAATTCTGTTCACTTAGTATGGGAATGAATTTTTTCGATTACCTTGTTGTTAGAGCAGAGTTTCTTTTTGCTGACTGTTTCTTAAGAATGATACTACCTCCAGCAGTACAGTTCCTTTTGTTTAAAATATCAGTGGTGTTACTGCTAATGGTTTCAATTCTTCTGTGTATTCCCCATAAGTCAGTGCATTTATCCATTCTTAGTGGTTTATATCAACATATTTATGTCAGAGATGGTAAACTGTAAAATCCAACAATGACAACTCAGCAAAGTAGCTTTTTTATTTTTTATTTATTTCAAGAGTCTAGTAATGTATGTTTATTCTGCATTAACTGTAGCAGTCTCATGTCTTTTTATAAAATGTCAATCCTCTAATAACAAAAACAATTTTGCTAAGTGAAATGAAATAAAAACAGAAAAAGCATGTTGCTATAAACAGCTATGAAGGTTGAATCATACTAGAGTTTTGTGAATGTTTTCATTTTAGCACATCAGTTGTTTATTAATTTCTGACTTTTTTTTTGCTTTTTGGGCAAATTAATAACATATGTTTTTCTCTCAGCTCTCAAGAAAAAAGTTTCATTATTTTTAAAGTGAGCAAAAAGACTTCTTATTTGCACGGTTTTTTTGCTTGTTTTTGTCTGTCTTGAAAAATATGAATACTTCAGCGGCATGAAATAGACACTAAAATCATGACAAGGATCTAGTATTTTCATGAAATGTCTTTCATTGGCTTAGGAGAAGAGACAGTTGCAGTTGTCTGCTGCATCATGTTTCACATGTACAACCAGCCTGACATGAGCCTTTATGCTGCTTAATTTTGTGGGGACAAAAAAGGATCACAAAGAAAGAAACAGTAAACTACACTGCATTAGTATTAGTTAATTCTGGCACAGAAAACAGCATTAAGGACAGCTCTGAATGAGCTATTGGTAAATTTATGGTCTGTTATGCAAGCATATGAATCAGACTATTTAGTTATTGAAATCTGCACTATGTCTCTGTTCTTATCCCTCTACTTCTCTGATAATACAAAAATAGAAACAGACTACTGAAGTCTTTTTTTAGCTGTAATTAAGGTTCTTTTCTTTGTCATCTGCTGTTTAGAAATCCAGACCTAATGAGGCTAGAAAAACAAAGGTTATCCCAAGATAAACACTGATAATTGATGGTGCAAGTGCAACTTTGACAACATTTTGAATTAATTTCAAATTTGCCTGGTGATTTCAAAAAAATTGACTCTTGGTGTCTTTTGTTTTCAAAATTCTTCATGTGAATCTGAAACCAACTAAATTAACAACAGGTTAATTTTGCAGCTGATTTCTTGAATGGTATGGTCACTTCTCTGCATATTAGTGTTTATGAAAGAATAAACTATCCCTTTTTGATTTTAGAATTCACATTGCTGTTGTTTGGGATGAGTGTAAATAAGACTGAAGTGTTGGAATGGAAGGTTATAGGCTCTTTAGGAAAGACAGGACAGGCAGATGGAGACGGGGAGTAGCTATTTATGTCAGCGATTGGCTGGAGAGTATGGAACTCTGTCCGGGAAGAGGTGATCAGTCAACAGAGAATTTGTGGGTCAGGGTCAAAGGGAGAAAGGCGACGTGGGACATTACTGTGGGGATATGTTACAAACCACCCAATCAGGAGGACTCTGTGGATGAAGAGCTCTATAGACAGGAGCAGCCTCAGGCTCACAGTCCCTTGTCCTTATGGGGGACTTCAACCACCTTGATATCTGTTGGAGGGATGATATGGCCTGGCAGAAGCAATCCAGGACGTTCCTCGGTTGTGTGGAAGCCAACTGTATCCTGAGCTGCATCAAAAGGAGTGTGACCAGCAGGTCAAAGGAGGTGATCCTGCCCCTCTACTCTTCTCTCATGAGACCTCACTTGAAGTATTGTGTACAGTTCTGTTGTCCTCAACATAAGAAGGACATAGTACTGTTAGAACAAGTCCAGAGGAGGGCCACGAGGATGATCAGGGGACTGGAGCACCTCCCATATGAAGACAGGTTGAGAAAGTTGGGGCTGTTCAGCCTGGAGAAGAGAAGGCTGCGTGGAGACCTTGTAGCAGCCTTTCAGTATCTGAAGGGGGCCTACAGGGATGCTGGTGAAGGACTATTCATTAGGGACTGTAGTGATAGGACAAGGGGTTATGGGTTAAAAGTTAAACGGGGAAGTTTAGGTTAGATGTAAGGAAGAAATTCTTGACTGTTAGGGTGATGAGGCACCGGAACAGGTTGCCCAAAGAAGTGGCAAATGCTTCATCCCTGGCAGTGTTCAAGGCCAGGTTGGATGAAGCCTTGGGTGATATGGTTTAGTGTGAGGTGTCCCTGCCCATGGCAGGGGGGGTTGGAACTAGATGATCTTGAGGTCTTTTCCAACCCTAACTATTCTGTGATTCTATTTGTGGCTGCCATTAGAGCCTGCTTATAACTATGGTGCTATAAATATTGTCAGTTGTCACTGAAGACATTTATTCCTTCATGGTAGTTAAGAAATACATGTATTTTTAAAGAGTAAATTAATTATTTGGGCAAAATGAAAACCTTTCTTGTATTTTCTTTTCTGTCTTTTTTTTTTCCTGATCAATAATGACAGAAAAATCTTTCTGGGATTGCAGAAAATGAAAGCAAATTAATGACCTGTTTGTGCTTTTACATGTTATTGAATGTTTCTAAATGGAAAGTCAATTTAGGCAGCAATCTTTTCCTGTCATTACAGCTGAAAAAATATTTTTACACAGCTAGATCCCATATATGATCTGATACCATGCTGAGGTGGACAGGCCGGGGATAATTAAATCTTGCAGAACAGTTGGCAGCTCTTTTTGATTTCTCCGTGTCCTTAACTGAGCTTCTATATCACCATTTCAAATAGTCGGTGATTATTTGGTGGGTCTGCTGGACAACCCCACACACTATTCTGCTTTGATTCAATTCACTAGTGGATTTTTAAAGGATATCACGCTAATAAATTTTTCAGAAAGTGAAGCATCTGCAGAATGGCTCATATGTCTCTATCTCACTTTAATGGACCGTAGATGCTTAGAATGAATAATGAATGGTAATTTGATGTTATCAACAGTCTGTACTTTTGTTCTTTGCCTCATATCGAGTGATAGAGCAAGATCAATCATTAAAGTATTTGCAATAAAACCAACCTGTTACCTCCATTGCTACTGGTTTCTATTTCATAACTTTTTTTTGTAAAAATTATAATAATGGAAAACTGGTAAGTTTTCCATTTCTCAAGTAATTGCTATATGTCAAGAGCTGCATGCATGAAAAGCTTTGACAGGGCAGTGAGATTGCCAGAATTATAGTCACCATCTAGGCTTCTGCACAGCATTTGATCTGCAAGGAAACTGTGCCTTTTGGAAACTGCATGGATGCTGAGTCAGGAGTGAAGCTGGAGAGAAGAGAGAAGGAAATAGGCTGATGAGAGTGAATTGCATGTAGGTAAAGAAGGAGTAACAGGGGAGAGAAAACAAAGGGAGCCACAAGAAATAAAAAAAAATAAAATAAAAAAAAGACAAAATTACCTATTTTGAGTGAATTCCAGACATTTATTAAGGATGCATTTCTTTGGGACCAGCCAACTGGGGAATTTTCTAAACTTCCAACAAATGAGACAGAGAGTTTGCAACATGGTAAGAATGTATTTTTAAAGAAATGACTTCATGAGCATCCATTGTGCGTCTGCTTGAGTAAGAAAGTTTCCTGCCACAGCATGTAGTTAAAGACAATCCAGAGACTGCTTACCCCGCCTTGTTATAGTTTGTCCTTGTGCTATAAAGGGATTCTTTGGTCAATGCGTGGGCAACTGTAAGTACTGGAATTTCGCATTAGACCCACATTCAGCATGCCCGAAACTAAATATTCCAAGATCCAAAGAAACTTAATCTCTGTTTGACATTAGCAATTTGTGTTGAATGCCCATTTTAGGCTATTTATTTGAGACATGAAATGCATATTATTATAGCTGATGTAATATGGTCTTTTTAAACTGGAAGGTTATATAAAAAATAATAATATAGTTATAGATGACATGTTATGAAACTAGTAAATATCTTCAATTTAAATTTGTTATTGTGTTTTTAAAGAATAATAGTGGTATGTCTCTTTGCTTTTTTACATCACAGTCATTTTTTATCTCTTGCCTGTGAGTCCTCATTATGCTGAAATAATTTCTCCAGACCCATCTGTCTGTAAGTCTCTGCTCATTCTGTGAAAGACCTTTATTCAACATTCACATTTTCTATCAATAACCTAAAAGAATCAATACTCTGACAGAATAGCAGTATACCTTACTTGAATGCTTTCTCTTGCTTTATACTACCGTAACAGTAAATCTCAAAGATAATTATATTTATATTAATAATCTTTTGAGGAATAATTTTCTTTGGTATTCAAACATCACCTTTTGGTTTTCTTATTTTGGCTGTTAACTTAGTTTTGAACCGATTAATTTCTACCTTTGAATGTCAAAATAGATCAGTGTAGCACTGATAAGCACTTTGGAGAGTTTCACAGTAACTGTTTTGGTTTCTCTAAATAGAAGGGCAGGCTAATGAATCATTCATTGCAAAATTGCCTGATACAGATGAGTTGTGCCCCCGTGCAAGCAAGATGCTCAAAGCTTGATGCAGGAGCAAACTTTGCAAATTCAGTAGTGGAAATGACTAGCTTAGGTCTGATTCCATGAAAAAAAGAAGGGAAGGTGGTGGCATGGTCAAAGTAATGGACTTGTGATTTTTGTTTTGAATCAAGGGGTGCCAATAGTGAAGGACAGGAAGGACAAAAGCAACTAGCAAGGCAAGGAAAAAGGACATTGTTGCAATGAGACCTAGACTTAGAAAAATGTTTTAGCTGTTTAAATGAATGTGGAAGATTGTGTCTTTGGTGTCATAAGCAGAAAGAATTTGTAGGACTAACACATAACCTAGAAGTGATGTAGAAGGAAGCTGAAGTTGTAGATAATCTCGAACTTACCTGTACCAGTGACAAGTTGCTGTCTGAAGTGATGGAGAAGTTTTGAGCAAAAATCTCAGTAGAATTAAAATGAGGATCTTTGTTCTAATCCTGTTGGATTTGAAATAGTGGTAAATAATTAGACGTGGAGATAGGTCAGGAACAGAGGTTTAACTGTGAACCATGCTTAGAGAACTAGTGGTTTGATATCTGAAGTTAAGATGTAAAGAGAGAGGTGGAAAAAGAAAAGACTTCTATGAGAGATTGTAGGGAATTGACTGGAAAATGAGAATACTCTTCTGAAGGACTGATTTGTGGAGCAGAAAGATAATCAAGACAAAGAAGAACCAAAGAAGCCAAGAGAGATCTAGATTCCAGGAAAACCATTTTCAGCTATATTGAAGCAGCTTGATAGGTGGAAGCAAATAGATGATACTTGTTTTCAGTTACGGCTAGGAACAGAGGGATTGCTAGGAGTCATTTCAATGAAATTCAATGCACAATGTACATTAGAGAAAAGGACTGGAAAAAACCCCACCAAACCTGACTGCAAACAGCACTTTCTTTGTTAAGTAAATGAGAGATGATCTGTAACTGGAGAAACAAGTGTGGACAACAGCAGGCCTTTTAAGGACACAGAAACTAAGGAATGTTTACATTGGAAGGAGGAAGAGCCAGATGACATTGATAGGTTCATAAGTAAGGGAGAGAATAAAGGAAATAAGTTAATGTGTGAGCCTGGAGCTTTGAGGCAGGGAAAGGAGAACAGAAGAGAAATTTCTCAAATGACAAGGAAGCAGGCATTGCAGTAGGGAAAAAGGAAGCTGAAAGCTGGAAAACACTGTGGAGAAATAAAGACTGTTAGGAAAGAAGCAATGGGGGTTACAGTCATGAAATTTCATGCTAGAAAAGTAGTATTATTTAGCCAAGTTTTTAACCACACCAGAAGCAGAGAAAAATAATTCTCGGAATCTTAATTGAAACACTTCTTGACAGTTCTTACAGTTAAAGCTGTTCTTCTGCTTAACTGATGCAGTGCAGTTTGCCAGGCCAGGTTTAAATTGTTGCTCCTGGACCCCTATACATACAAAGCAGATTTTATCTGTCATTAGGGCAGGGATTTGTTGTTTTGTTGGGTTTTTTTTTCTATTGCATTTCTTGGTATTCCAAGAATATGTATATATATCTTCAGTGGAATTTATATTTGAGATCTGTACTTTGAGCACGTGAAGTACAGATAGAAGAGATAGCCCTGCATGGAGTATGCAGAGATTTTTACAGTTGTTCTATGTTTAATCTTTTTGATGTATCATTATGCAAAGTGCCGTGAAGCTTATGCTTTTGGGGAAGAGGATGGAGTAATCTTCTTTAAAAGTATCTTGATTTTTTCCTAGATCTATTTGAGCCTCTTGAAATCTTTCTTTATTAGCTATATAGGCCAATATAATATTCCTTATGGATTACACTTAATAGGAATGATGGCAACTCTTGGACATGCTGTTCCAAAGTGATCCATCAGTCTTACAACTTCTATTAAGTTCTGACTTTTTCAAATGAAATAAGAACCAAGGGAAAGGATTTGCTTTATGGGTAGTTTTTACTAGTGTTAGCTTATGCCATTAATAAATGTTTGGATAATTACATGACAAAATAGTTATGCTTTATATTCTCCGTATGAAATTCTAGATTGCCAAAAGACTAATTACACCATCCTACTCTACAGTTATACATGGAACATGTTATTAACCTGATTGCTTGTGTTTATTCTAGAGGTACCTTTAAAAGAAGCAATGTTAGCACTGTGTACACCTTTCAGACCTTGACAGTTTAACATTCTTGACTTTATACTGTCACCTAAGAAAAGAAAAATAAAAAGGAAGAAAAGATTGTTTCCATTTGCAAACCCTTTTGTTCCAGAAAGAAACAAACCTACTAAGTAAGTACGTAATAAGATTTCTCCGTTTCTGCTCTTTCTGTGACCAAAAAGAGAAATCCTAGGAAAAACTACAGAAAAATATCTATTGACATCACAGATTCGTTCTTTTTAATATACTGGAATATATTTGACAGTACTTTGACTTAAAATTATTATTCAAAAGAAGTATTAGCAATTTAGCACATCACAGTATTAAAACATCATTTAAGGTAATTATATACAATTAAACTCATGGAATGTAACAACAACAAATAAAAACCAAGCAGAAGTAAACAATCTGAAAGAAAAGAAAGAAACAAAGGAGAGTTGTGTATTCACACACAATTTTATTGTAAAGCTTTAAAGTGCAGAAAAGGGTAGAATGTTTAGTTTTACAAAGTGAAAAGTTCTTCAAACAAAGAGTAATTAAAAAAAAAATACTAAAAAAACCCCAGTAAGTGTGAGGTGAATAAAAAAGCGATGTGATTTGTGTTTGCAAGACAATGACATTAGAAATTATTTTGCCAAAAATAGTGATAATTCAACAGAAATTAAATTTTGCTCTGATAGCCATATGGCGGAAAGTCTGTTATGGAACAGTGGATTCTAATGTTATTGTGAAATGCAAGGGATTATCCGGACCACTGTGCATAAGGACATACTAATAGTAGTAGTAATGTCAAACATACTTTTGCAAGTAGATCCATTTTCCAGACTTACAAATTAAAAAAATACAGTTTCAAATTCCAGAGTTTTGGGAAGGAAATTGTTTTAGTAAGTATTCTAATTTAAAAAGAAACTGTATATTACTAATATACACCAGAGCCATTTTCTTATACATGTTAAAATTTAGAGAAAAATGGGAAAAAAGCTTAATTAACTTCAGAAGGAATTTCAGTTCTTTAGAATACAGAATATACTCACAGGATTGAAAACTCTAGGTTTGACAAATTTTCATCAAATGTTTAGAACAGATCCACACTGCTATTTTCTTTGGCCGTGGATTCTACATTTCAGGCCAAGAGCTTGGGGTTTGATTGGCCTGAATAGGACATTATACAATATGTATGGTGAAAAATCTTGATATTTGGATAAAGGATCTTTTTCTAAGTACAGATCTTTCTTTAAAGGATAATCACTGTAGTTGGACTTAATTTTACACTGATTTTGAAATATAAGCAAGGGTGCTTTCATGTTTTGTATGCTCAAAGTACAGGATCAAAACTATAGACCTTGCTCTGATTGACATTAGTGGAAACAGCTGTCTGTTTCATTTGGAGCAATATTGTGTCCAGAGGCTGTCATGAAATTATAATAAACAGTAGCAAAGCCTACTAGAGTAGTACCTAGAGCCACGGTTATATAACATAATAAACAGGGAACCTAAATACACAAAATAACCCAGTTCTTTGTGAAAGGTGCATAAACAATCAGGTTTTTTTCAGAACTTATTCAACATAATGTTAAAAGTTTGAAAGTATGAAGAAAGATTCCTGACATTTTTTCCGGTGTAAGTGTTCCACACAGATGCAATGGGACTGATTTCCATCAGTTTTCAAGCACATCTAGGTATCTGCTAATTAACTAGACAGGATTAGATGTGAAACGATAAAATTAAAACCCGATCTGCAAACCTTGGCAGTAAACAAAACCCCGGATATATATATCCTCTACAGGAGTCATGTTCCTAATCTTCCACTGTTTACTATGTGAAACTCTTAGAGAATATACCACCTCTCTTTAACTGTTCAGGGGAGGAAAAGCTCTTCTGTTGTAGTGTTTCAGTTGTATTCTATATGTTAATCTTCTGCCTTACTTACTGGTTTTTGGTTTATGTTTCTCATGTTGACATTATAGTGTTAATTTCGTAATTTTCTGTCACTGTTGGTCTCTCTATTGTCTCCTAAATGAACTGATTAAGATTCAGCTGTGCCACTGTTTTGGGGGTCTGTTTCCACTCTTATAAGAACAACACATACATCTCAGTGTTTCGATATCCAAACCCTGAATTAGGCAGAATTATAATGAACATGAGCGGGCAGTGTGCGCTCACAGCCCAGAAAGCCAACCGTATCCTGGACTGTGTCAAAAGAAGCGTGACCAGCAGGTCAAAGGAGGTGATCCTGCCCCTCTACTCTGCTCTCATGAGACCTCACTTGGAGTATTGTGTGCAGTTCTGGTGTCCTCAACATAAAAAGCACATGGAACTGTTAGAACAAATCCAGAGGAGGACCACGAGGATGATCAGGGGACTGGAGCACCTCTCATATGAAGACAGGTTGAGAAAGTTGGGGCTGTTCAGCCTGGAGAAGAGAAGGCTGCGTGGAGACCTCATAGCAGCCTTCCAGTATCTGAAGGGGGCCTACAGGGATGTTGGTGAGGGACTATTCATTAGGGACTGTAGTGACAGGACAAGGGGTAATGGGGTTGAAACTGAAACAGCAGAGGTTTAGACTGGATATAAGGAAGAAATTCTTTACTGTTATGGTGGCGAGGTACTGGAATGGGTTGCTCAGGGAGGTTGTGAATGCTCCATCCCTGGCAGTGTTCAAGGCCAGGTTAGATGAAGCCTTGGGTGATATGGTTTAGTGTGAGTTGTCCCTGCCCATGGCAGGGGGGTTGGAACTAGATGATCTTGAGGTCCTTTCCAACCCTAACTATTCTGTGATTCTATTCTATGATTCTATGATCAGGAAAAACTGACATTTTCACTACTGTTTGTTTCATCAGGAGCCCATGGATGTTCAAGTTTTGCACTTTGATTTAGTTGCAGAGAAAAATTTGTGTGTTTCAGTTGATAATTTGGTTCTAGACTTCAAGGATTTTTGTTGGTCCAGGATTTGTAAAGAAGGGCATGCTCACCTTTCTGTGTGACTGGTGAATTATATGAGGAAGCCTATAAAAGCTGGTGCTTCTGTACGTTACATGAGACCATTTAGGGCAATATAAAGGAAAGAAAATGTGCAGTGCTTTGCTTCCCCTGAAGCAGCCTGTGTCTGTAGTGCCCTCAGGCTGTGCACTGGCTTGAACCCAGGAGCTTCTGTTGTCAGCCAGAACCTGGCCCCATAATGGACCTTATCCCAGTTTTCCTTTACTGCTAGCTCTTCCACCAATACGAAGATGCTGGTTTTTCTGCTTCAGAACTAGCCTATGGATCCCTGTTGGATCTATCTGTTGTCTTTATCTGAGGCTCTGATACGTGTCTTTTTGTTTCTGCTTTATCAAGCTGTTTTCTTCTAGTACTATAAATACAGAAGAAAGCAAGGCAGCAGGTTTCCAAGAAAATACTTCACATCCATAGTACTGACAAGTCTTGATTTTGGGACGTACTCTGCTTACTAGTGCAGTCTTTAACTTTGGTTGCAGACTTGTCTAATGGCTTGGAACGAAGCATCCACACAGACTTTATAAATCTGGTCTAGACTACTGGAATATTTTATGATTCTGAGGACTAAAGTGAATTTACTTGGCACTTAACTAGTAACAGAAAGGAACCTGCAAACAGGTAGTGGACTGGCATTCTCATGTAGAATTAGTCAGATTTCTTTCAATCCCCCCAGAATATTTCCGCCCCTTTACCGTGAGGAATTCTGTGAACTGTGTGAAGATGCAGTTAGCATCACTCTGCTGAGTACTTTTGTGGAAGAGTGTTTAATTTTTTTCACATGCTGACACCCTTAAGCTCTTCAAACAAATGACATTTTCCTCCTCTAGAGACCATATTCCAGAAAGGGATGTCAATTTGCTGTGAACCTTTATGTCTGTACCCAGTGTCTTTATCTTTTAATGCAAATGACCTTTTGGTAACTGTTGTCTTCCCTGGAAAAAAAAAATATAGATTCAGGCTTTTTGAAAAGAACTGCTACATATTATTTCTGTTTCCTGATGTGATTATTTTAAGGCTTTCACTAAGTTCTTCTTCACAATAGTGCGAGCTTTGTGCTTATCTGCTGTGAAGGTCCTGGAGAGAGCTATCATCAGCAAAATGTCAGCTTAAGCCAAAGGGACTCCCAAGAAAATTCTGGAAATGTTTCTAAGGTAGTGGTGTGTATACTTGCTGCCTGAAGATTAACCCATGCTTTTGTTACAAACTGTGCTACTGCTAAAGTGAACGTGTCCTGGTATCTTTGAGTTTGTCTAATCAGTTAGGCTAGGAATGATACTGCTTGTTGTCACCTGGAGCATGAGTGTGCAGGGATAATCATCTGAAGGAAAAAAAGGTTTTCTTAAAAACTCGGGGTGGGGGCATTCTTAGAAAAGTGTTGCCCGTATTCACAGTTGCATTTCTTCCCCTTGGTTTGAAATCCTTTTGAAAAGGAAAGGTTAGGTTTGTAACCAAAGGTGGGTCACTCTATGTGGCTTTTATCTCATGTTCAGACAGCAGGGCAGCAAACAGGGGAATGCAAACCTCATGGCTATCCCTAGTCTAAGATATTTGACTACACACACATGCGCAGACTGTGAATGTCTGTGTAGACCACTCCACTTTAGAGTTACTAATAAACGGCTTCCCTTTGTCAGTAAAGAGTGAAGTCCCCATAGCAGTAAGAACACATTTATTTAGATGTGCTTGAAGAACCTGCCCTTTCTTCATTCAGACTTAAACTCACCACTGCAGTACTTGCAACCAGTCTGTGGCCTAGGATAACTGTTTTATTCCAGCATTGTGGATGAGCTAATAACTCTTGTCACGTGAAAGTTGCTCACGCAACTAAGACTGCATAGTACTGTACTAAACCATATGGACATATCATCTTGGTCCTCTGGTGACTCAAGGGTAACAGCACCATGGTCCATTTCACAGTATAGACATGCCCTAAATTTCATACCTTGATGTTCTTTGTTTTTGTTTCTATTACAGTATAAATAGCAGACTTTTCCTTACAAGACTTACAGTTGTTTTAAAACTTGGGTTTAAATTTAATGTGTACATTCTAGCCACCCCCCTAAGTTACTTAACGCAAACATTTTTATATGTATATTTGAAGTACAGCACACTGAATGAGCTTGTTACTTGTCATGCTACATTTAAACTTCTCATCTGGCTGTACAAATCGTGCACTTAGGAAAAACACGTCTTAAGAAAGCTATTAATCTAATTTCTCTTCTGTTTTTCTTTTGTGAGCTAAGAAATTCCAGGAAACTAACTCTGGTTAGTCTTCTGTTAGTATTCTGAGTATTTTGTGAGTGCATATTATTTTAGCAATTTTTTGTTCCAAATTGCAATGTGCCATTCCATTTTTTCCTGCAAAATTTTTCTCCCTATTTACAATTTCAAAAAGTTAGCAGAAATTAACAAATATTCAGTGCTCTGAAAATAAAAATATTCTTAGTATTATGCATTCACTATGTCACTAGCTATAGAAAATGTTTACCCTGGTGTATATTTAGGGGCTTTCATATTTTGTAAGATTGATGTCAAAAGCATATGTAGGAATCTGCATGAAATGATAGATAAAATAAATCAAAACATGATTTTAGAAAATCTATTTTGCATTTTTGCATGAAGATATTTTACGTAATGTTCACATAAATAATATTGTATTTCCTTCATTAATATAGAATAAGCAATTAATCTCTACTAGAAATTGCATTAAAGTAGAAAAGAAAAATATAGTTCAAGGAGTCTGAAACATTTTAGTTTGAAAAGAACAGAAAACTGTATGAAATCACGAAGAATTAATAATGTATATTGAAAATCAAACTGATCATTTATATAACTTTTTACTTCAGAGGGGTTATATATGGTATTAAATAATGGATTTTCCCAACTATGGTATACCAGCAAAATTTTCTTTTAGAAATGAAATGTGCCTTACAAAAAATTATTTTATTTTCTCTAGTAAAGCAACAAATCTGGTATATGAGTCCTTGTCTTAGACTTCTGTAAATGCTTATATTTGAAGTTTCTGGGCTTTGGCCATGGAAATCAGTTCACATAATTCTTTATGACTGTTGATCTAGTATCTGTCTAGTGAAAGCTATCTGTTACTAATAGTCTGGCAAGTCAGTCAGTTCTTCATGTGCTGAGCACTGCTATCTCCAACAGTGAGTGCACTGAAGTCACATCTGAGGAATGTGTCAATTTAGTAGCAATCTCCTTTTCTGAGAATTTTATTTCTGGGCAGTTTCTAAACTTGGTATGTATTATGCCTTCTCATCAAGACCCTTATACCTCTTCCCTATATGTATAATCCCCTTTCAAAGTGCAGTTTTCTAGTGTGATGTAATGGGTTGAAACTTAAACAGGGGAGGTTTAGACTGGATATAAGGAAGAAATTCTTTACTGTTAGGTGGTGAGGCACCGGAATGGGTTGCCCAGGGAGGTTGTGAATGCTCCATCCCTGGCAGTGTTCAAGACCAGGTTGGATGAAGCCTTGGGGGATATGGTTTAGTGTGAGGTGTCCCTGCCTATGGCAGTGGGGTTGGAACTAGATGATCTTGAGGTCCTTTCCAACCCTAACTATTCTATGATTCTATATGCTGTCCAAAACATATCAGGTTAATGAGGAAATTACAAACAGTAAAGCATATAATTTGTAGGAACTTAAAATATAGTCCTTATTTCCCAAATGGCAGCAAACAATGTTAAACAAATTGTTTATAAATAATCTTCATATGATGAAAGAAGTAATTCCACATATAGAACGTACTGTTTCGTAATCAAATTATAATGGTGATGAATCTGGAAATTACACATTTGATGGGTTTATTTCAGCAACTAGAAACATTAAACTTCCTGTTTTGCTAAGGTCAAATGCAAAGTGAAAAGCAAAATCAGTTCACGCTCTTCTTCTACTCCTTCTTGCTTTTGTGAGAGAAGTGAAGAGTATTCCAGATGTGATGACCTACTCTTAGAAACAGTACAAGGTAAGACAGAAAAAATATGTACACCCTCATCTCATATTATGCACAGGAATTGGAGGCTATTGAAAAGACATTTATATTTAAATATCACTAGGGCTTACAGTATGGATTTAAAGACTTAAAGGTGAATCTGCAGAAGATCACAATAATCTTAAAAACTAAATTTCATCAAAATATGGGACTAAAGATTTTTTTTTTATTCTATTATGTAACTAGGATACAGATTTAACACTCATCTGTGCTTTTTAGTGTGTTAGATTCTAAATAACAATAGCTCATGACTCTGAGAACATAGCCTATGGAGACTATAAATGCATATTCACACTGCTATTAATGAGTTACCTGGTCTCTTTCATGTACAAGATGCTGTGGTGTGTCACTAAGTAGTGGGAAGATAATATTTTCATGTGGTGAAGTCTTATTATGTTTTATGGTTTTTGACTGCCAACAACTACTTCATTATACATGGAAAACGCATTTTGCGCCTCCTTTTTCTCCAAGGTTCATCTTAAGAATTACATTCAGTAGTTGCTTCCAGAAATATTTTTGACATAGTAGAGTCTCCCTGGGCCATCTGTTTCTTTCTTTGGGAAAGTGATATTATAATACTTCTGCATTTTTTTTTAATTTTTTTATTTTTTTTAAGTGAAATTGCATTTCCATTACTTTATCAGCAAGGTAAAATTCTGCAATTCATGGAGAATTGCATGAAGTTACATTTTAATCTCAGATTAAGCTTTGTTGAGTACATACATTCGTGGAAAATGCAGATATGAATTTCCTTCTTTTGTACCATTTTAAGCCAAAGGAATAGACATCTGGATTTTTTTTTTTTAAATTTAAGAACTGTACTTTCACTTTAATAAATTTTGCAGTACATGTCTGTTACTTAGTCTGCTTAAAACTCATTACTAAATGCTAAGAGACTTTTGTCAGTTTAACTTACTTAAAAGTATAATTTTCTATTTTGTAGGTACAGGGCAGAACTGAGGTTTAGCGTTTCAATTGATTTAACATTATTTAAAAGTTACATTGGTGTTATTTTTAGTATAAATTATGTATTTAAATAGACTTACTCTATGTCAGCAATTTTTTTGGTATAAACATGTAAGAAGACTGCTACTAATCACTGTTTACTTTCTGTATTTAAATTGTTGACCCAGAAGTAAACTTACATACTGCAAATTTAAGATGCCTCCTGTCAAGGTAGTAACTGCTAAATGTTTTAGTGCTGTGTCTGCTTTTCTGCCCCTTTCTTTCAGACAACTCATCTGAGGCAGTGCTGATTTTCTATGAGTAAGATATCTTCGTATTTTTTAAAGTCGTTTAAACTATGGTGGCAATTTGAACTACATACGTAGATGTCCTGAAGAAATGCATCCATTTGCAGTTACTTTCAGCTGGGTCTAGATCTGCCAGGCATAGATGAATTCATTATGCTGCTTTGTACCTATGTGATCAGTAGTCAACACCGACTTTTTAAAATAACGTTGCTCTTTCTCTCAACTTTTGTAACACAGGAACATTATAACAGTTGGAGAAATTTTGTAAATAACATACGGGAATAGAAACAACACTATCAAAGATGAATCATACTGAAAATTTCCATTTACTCTTGTATTTTGTTTTGAAAATATTGAATGCAAGAAATCATAGTAATTTCTTCATACAGAAGGCTATCTTTCAATAGCTGTCATTATCTTACAAAATATCATTTCGTGATGAAGTGACTGTTTTAAACGTGCAAGTTGTACGAGCATGTCAAGGGTCTGAGAAAAAAAAATCCAACAATATATTCTAAGTAAAAATGTTCAGTCAATTGAATGTGGAATGACAAAAGAAGAAATGTGAGCTTTTTAAGTTCTGATGCATGCTTTGGTTTTAGCAATAAAACTTCATTCCTCTGGTGTTTCAAGGATAATTAGGGGTATAAAACAACTACTTTGAAGGGGACTGCTTGACTACACTTGTGTGGCTAGGTTTGCATGAAAGAATTTTGGGGTTTCAGTGTATTTTTCTGTGATCTAATATCCAGATTTTGAAGTGGAATTTGAAATTATACACCTGAATAGGATGCTAGTAAAAACTCCTTTTCATGTTTCCCTCAGCTTTTCTAGTTACTGAGTAAAGAGACAGAATTGTAATGACAATGATGTCATGCAAACATTAGCAGCCTCAGAGTTTAAGGCAGGCTTTTGAAGAATGTCTGAGATTACATTTAAGTTGTTTCAAACCCATCATTAACGAAAATGATCTTGAAACCATTCCTGATTATTTGTCCAGCCATGTGAGTTCTAAGTGTATTTTGCAGACTTTAAAAAATCACTATTGTAAGAATATAGTAAAAGTGTTTTCTGCATTAAAAATGGTTTATTAGACATTTTCATACTTCTCATTATGTATTTTCATTCTTTTGAATTTAGTTGAAGTTTGCTTTTATGTACTCAAGAGTTTAGCTAACCTTGGCATCCTTCTTTCTCATATGTTAATGACTGAGTACAATAACATCCTCTGTTACAGTCTTTGTTGTTGTACATCATGCAGTATCTTCAGATATCTTTGTCTCTAAATATCTCCAAGGACAACGAAACAATCTCTGTGGGCAACCTGACGGCAATCTGACTGCTTTAGGATTGCTTTCAATATACTGTAATTATGACAAATCATAGAACCATAGAATCATTGAATAGTTAGGGTTGGAAAGGACCTTAAGATCATCTAGTTCCACTGTGCTGAACATTTGAAATAGAATAAGTAAGAGATATGTGTGGATATGTGGCTGAAAAAAGGTAAACAGCCAGATTAGCAGCTGTCCTCTGATTTGTGCAAATTTATGTCTGCTTCAAGGAACTTGTGTTTGGGAACTTCAAGGAAAGGAGAATTTTATGGAATTCTGACATATTGTGGAGTGTGAATATGTGGAATTCTTAGCAGAAGTCTTGGTCCAGCCATGAAACTTTTAAAAAGGATTCCTTAGAAACAAGAATCATGGAAAAACTTAAAAAATCCTTCCTATTTTCCTGCCCAGTAATCAAATAAGTGGGGTCCTGGAACAGACTTCTAATTGGAGGTGTAGAGACAGAAAACCTTTTATTAACAAATAGATCTTGACAATATATGAAACAGATCAACATTTCTTGATGTAGAATATTCTTTTTATTTCATGTCCTATACTCCCTTTGTGGGTGTCAGTGAAGATTATTATTTGTTTCATCTGTAAATGACTGACACTGAAACAACTCTGAGCACAGAATTGCAGCCACATGGCTAACATATACTGGTGATTGTTTTCCTAGCATCAGTTTCTTTTATGCAGTATCAGTTGTTTGATAGTACCCCAAAACACAGTAGTCCTTATCTAGAGAGCTTGCTGTTTGAATTATATATAAAAAATATATGTATAAAGTTAATATATCTATTATATATTTATACGAAGTTAAGTATGAAGTTAATACTAAATAAAACATTCAGAAGTGTAAAAAATTTAAAAAAATCCCTCGTGGATCACAGTTGTCAGCCAACAGTTACAGCAATGCAGCCCATAAATGTTTTCAGGGAAATGTTCTAGATCACAAGTCCAGAGTGAAATGAGCTTTTGACTACCTAGTCCACAGTAAGCCACTGAACCCTGGGAAAGGACAGATGTTAAGGCATATCCCTGATTTCATCATTGCTCCTATGGTCTGTTGGCAAGCAATTTCCTACTCAGCATGTTGCTCTTAAAGATTCCATTCTGAGGTGCATACTTTTCCTTAAACCGTTTTATGGAGATCTGAGGTGACCAACTTGAGAATTAACTGCATGGTCAAATTTTGTGATAGAATCATCATTTGCAACTCAAATATTGACTATGATATCAGTCAAAACAATGAAAATTTGGAGTTACAATATGGAAACCAGTAGAATTACCCAGTTTAAATATGGTCAGAGATGAGAATCTGTTCCAAAAGATTCTCATTGTTCTTAGAGCTGGAAATATTTTTATGGCATTCCTATTCCACATTTCAATTTCATCCAATCTTTAAGCAAAGATAATGACAATTGGGTCTCTTTTTGTGACTGCAAAACAGATGTAGCAGTCAATATGAATACCTGAAGCAGAAGTAGTAATCTTTGTTGGTGGTATAAACCACAAATGCCTACAAATTAATTCCAGCTTTTTGCAGTTGCTGGTGACTTTCCTCTCAATTCCAGTGAGAGCAGAACTTCATCCAGGAACATAGTCATTCTTCAGCTTTTTATCAGAAAGAAACAAAGCACTGACTCTGAGTATGAACTCTCAAAGGAAATAACAGATATGAATGCTCACAGGCTGTTTAGATACTGAAAATTCTGAACAAATAGTATAGGTTTAGGTTGTGTTATTCTAATAATGGAAAAATGTTTTTATGTACATGAAGTAAGACATTTTTAATTCCTGCAATATAGTATCCTCAGGCAAAGCAGCTGTATTTTACATTGTGCTGTGTTTTTTTAAATGTTAATTGATGTGTATTTATAAAGACATGGTAATAGAAACATGGCACTCCTGTTTAAATGCATCTTTCTGAACCTTTGTGGGATGTTTTTTATCTGAAACACAACCAGCACATAACCAATTTCTGAAGTTTGAAGAAAGTAAAAATAAACTTTATATATGTGCATGCATATGAACTCATGCATCTATGCCCATATAAACATGGATTGTTAGTGTATGGCATGATATTACCAGCGGGGTGGTAATGCAGTGTTATAGTTAGAACAGCAAACGTTCACAGTATGTTGCCTTTTTTTCTGCCGAAGCACATACATACATTCACAGCACAGGTGGATGTTCATTAGCACTTGAAGGCAGATGCTTTGTAACTTAGGTTATTTCAAGAAGGGTATGTATATTCCGTTCCTTCTTGGGACAGGGCATGATTTATATGTCTGCTGTATGATGTTTTTTCCACTTGGAGCTTTTGTGAGCTCATGTGTGCCTTCAGAGAAACAAATGTTTCTTTAGTTTACTCCATTTTGGTTTTCTTTTCTTCCTGTGCATTTTGACTACTGAGTTTGCTCTTGCTTCCTTGTGTACAATGGCCCCGAACTGTGGCTTTTAGTACTGTTTTTACCTGCACTTCTTGGCTATCTTTTATCTTTTTTCTCTTAGCATTTTTGTTCATAAACTGTGTGCACAGTTGTTACTCTGTTGAGAGATTGTTTTCCCCTTTTTTCTTTCTTCTTGAAGTCAGTTCTAGTGCAAACATAATACCATACCAGCTTACACAGGGAAAATTAATTCCACCCCAGCCAAAACCAGCACATCCATCAAACCCTATTCACTTTAGATATCCTTCTTATTACTTTCTTCTGGATCTAAGTTGGAGATTTAGCACAAAATTATTGTTTCTTTCTTGTAGACAAACTGAGTGATACGCCAATGTATTATTTCAGTTAAAAGTGAAAAATCCAAGACGTGCATTTGAAAGGACCAGATAATTCTGATGGAAGGCTACTATAAGATTTTATATATAGTGTATCTACCTACTTCCACTGCTGTTACCTTGTAATTACTCTAATGAAAAATGTTTACTGTAACCCAAAATTGATACCTCTGATCCTCCCTGCAATGGACTAAGCTACATGTCTAAAACAATAATATGTAGAACACTGTGTTATGGGAGGTGGGTGTGGTGATTTCTTGTTACAAGAGATGTGGTCTGTAGAGAAATTTCCCTTTTAATCACGAAACATACAGAGTAATGATTTGCACTTTATTTTTGTGCTTCAATACCTTGACCCCATCCTGGGTGTATAGTATCTTGAAAAGTATAGTTCATCCTCTAATTTCACACCTATTTCTTCAGTATTGCCATTTGTGATTTTTCTTTACATAGCACAAATGCATTCACATTAGTAGAGTGAGCCTCCCCCCTCACTCATTTAAAAGTGAATTGTATGCTGCGTTTGACCAATACTAAACTGAAATAGAATTAGCTGCTTCAAAGTGCCAGGCTCTGTGTAATCTTGGAGCAGTCCCCCAGGGTGTTAGAGCACCAGGATGGGATGTCTGCTGAGACAGAACTTTATGCTGGAACCAAATTTAATAAAAGATTGTGTGAAAAAAAAGTGTACTTAATGAGAACTTTCCTAAGTTCATTTTTTATTACTAGGATGGTTATGGGTTTTAAATTAACCATTCTTTTAAGCTTCAGCTTTCTGTTTGCTGTGAAATCAATAACAAAAACAATTGCTTTTGATAGAAAACCAGGTCTGATGTCCTAAAGCGCAAGCCAATATAATTATTTCAGTAAAAATAATAAGTTTGTAGAAAGAGGACGTCTGTAGTGAGCAAAGGTTACATTAAAGAAAGGAAAAAATAAGTACTTTAGGTTCATTGTACAAATTTTGTTTGAGACACTCTCCATATAGTTCTCCAACAACTTCAATAACAAAGTTCAAGCAACACTACATATATGAGTGTACTTAAATCATGACTGTTATGTTTATTGAACTGTTTTCCAATGTTGCCACTGCTCACCACAACCTTTGGTTCAGTCTGACATATTTTTATTTTCAGTTATTTTTTAAATTGTCTGCTTTCACCTGAATTCTAGCTGCTGGGATTTGGTGTACTGATAGGTATTTAGTTATGTAAGGAACATTTACCACTACTTTGTCCTAGTGCTCTGCACACATGAGGGCCTACTGCCAAAATGGCATGCTTTTAGGAATGGAAATATTTAATATGGCCTATTAAAATAAAAACAGCATTTGGGGGCCTATGTAAGTTGTCATTAATAGCCTAGTAGCGAGCAGTGAAACTAAATTTTTTTGATCATCATGAGTTGTAAAGAGTAAATCTGGTGTGTTGTTCCAGTAATTGGCTTTTTTACATTAAGAACTGATTCAGTGCCCCTTGAAGTTAGAGGAAACTCACTTGCTGGGATTAACAAGCATTGGCTTATATCCTAAAGCTGGAAAATGTGCAGTTTTCCATAAGATCCTATTCTGCATCACATCTATACTCAAACCGTTTGCAGTGATGTTGTGTTGACCTATCTTCCGAAAGTGTTGTAAGCATTCTAACTATCTTCTGTCAGGTATTTATTTCTTCACTAGCTCTAGAGGCAGGAAATTATGAAGCGGGTTACATTCTTGTAGATGGGGATATTTAATATGGTTTTTATTATCTTGCTTACAGAGATTCTTATCTTTGTTTGAGAAGGCAAAGCCAAACAAATTATATCCGTTTCAGAAGTTTGTAGTTATTTGAGATATCTTATTCAGGTTTCCTTCAATTATTAGATTTAAATGAAAAAGATTTCTGTAGATTAGTTTAGAAGCAATAAGATAGGTTTAAGATTGCTTCACATATTATATTTTGGTCGAGTAAATTTCACACATCAAAAGATTTGTTTTGATGTGTGGAAATTACTGTTTTTACTTTCCTATTAAATTGTCATGTTAAATATAGATGAGACTTCTGGTTTTTTTTTGAGCACATGAATAATACTAAAAGCTGTCAGCAAAGAGATGCAGGTGCTGAAACAGGTAATACATTTAGAAATATGATACCTGGAGGAATCTGCCCAGGAGGTTCCAGGAACATCTGTCCAGAGGAGATGAGCTAAATCTGAATCATAAGGGAACCAAGGTTTTAAAACTCAAGGTTGGGTTTGGGATGACATTTCTGTGAAAAATCAAAGTGCAAAAATTCTGTATTCTCACAGATATGTAGAAACAGGTAGAAAACAGAAGTTAGGCTGCAAAGAACAGAGCTTGTGATACATTTGCACAAAAACTAAGAAATAAGGTGGGAAAATGGAATGGTTGGGGCTGGGTGAAGGCAGCCTTGAGTGATCTGTTAGGCTTATCACAAATTTAGTGGAAGAAGGGTAACCAGTGAAACACATCATGGTTATATAGTTAAAAGCTGCTAACTCATTTTCTGTATTTTTTCAGTTTTCATTTCTGCAGTAGGCCAGCTATCTTAACAATAAAATCTTGTATTCTGTCTTTGGTCTGTAAAAAAAACATGTGGCTTTGATCTAACTGATTGAATGCTTGGTGTGTAGCTGTCAAATTAAGTAATCATCTTTCAACAAAACAAATC
Source organism: Melopsittacus undulatus (assembly GCF_012275295.1). Classification (NCBI taxonomy): domain Eukaryota; kingdom Metazoa; phylum Chordata; class Aves; order Psittaciformes; family Psittaculidae; genus Melopsittacus; species Melopsittacus undulatus. The sequence goes on along the minus strand of NC_047529.1, from coordinate 87,400,468 downwards.
TTTCAAAGTGCTACTTACATGTCTTCTGTTGTTGGGTTACACCACAAAAGCAGAGCTGGTAAGCCCTTCATGTACTGTAGATCTTCAGGAGTAAAGGTGGGGAATTCTACATTGCTTTAGACAACACTTTCTGAACAGGAAAAATATAATAAAAGCCAGCTCCATAATGTCTCCTTCTCTTATTGCTCTTGATTTTTGCTAGCTGTCAAACCAATGCAAGATTCAAGAGCAACAGTAAGGGTGGTTTAGATTTGATTGATAAACTCTAGTGTTTAGTGGTATCCTATCAATTTAATTTCAGCCACATAATTTGCTTTCTGAGAGTTTTATATTTCAACTGTAACTGTGACACTAATAAATTGAGAGTTTAATCTATTAATTCAAAGGTGGCAAAACCAAAAATCTGTTCTAATATACATTGACTATATCCATTGAAGATAGACCTGTCTCTGCTGCTCTGATTGATGACATTTGTCTGTCCTAAGTTCCTGCATGAGGACATCCCTGCCACTTCCTCCTGCAAGGGCTGCTGCCAGGACCAGCAGTACCGCTTGCCAATGCACCTTTGGTGCCCAGGACTGCCACCGCAGTATAGCAGGACCACCTGTGCCAGTCTGTGGGGTGAGTGGGACACTGTACTGCAGGATGGGATCCCACTGTCCAGCTGCAGACTCCCTGTTTCTGTGAGGGTAGCTGAAAAGTTACAATTAGTTAATTTAGTGAGTGGGTTTTTTTACTCTTTCTTTTAGAAGGACAGCAATGCTAAGTTTGTAATCAGAGCAATTTAATAGGTGACAGGCACTAGCATAGCACTTCTTAGTTTTATGAAAAATCAGTGATTCTGGTTTTGAATATCTTCAATTTGTGATTTTGGTATGTAAGTTATTTATATAAATCGCTTGAGGTATAGAAATAAAAAAATATTTTTACTTTTAATTTGACCATTATTTCCTGTTTATTACGGAATAGCTCTCTATATAATAACTGTGGTGGTTGGGAAGCAGCTCCATATGACCAGTTTCAAAACATGCTAATGTAATAGACCAGAAGGCTGTGGGACATTACTTTAAACTTTGAACTTTCTGTGTATGCTATTTGATGGCTGTGTAATGAATTAGAATTTCCTTTGAAAAGCATTTATTTGTTTTCAAGTTATGTGTTGGTGTGTTGAAGCACAGGCAATGGCAAGCCTCTGCAACAAGTGGAATAGGAGCCCAGACAATGTTAAGCAGATGCTCTTGAACTAAAGTCTATAATGTGAAATGCCACTACGGCACTCAACAGCAGATGTAAAAAAGCGTAAGCTGAATTAGAAAATGTGTGTATTCGTCTAACTTGGTATGTTTATTTTACCTGTCAAGTACATGGCAGAATGCAGAAAGGCTCTAAACTTCCGTAATGAACAGTCAGCAGTCGCAGGCTCTTGTGCAAATGTTGGTGTTACAGCTGGTACTTGACATTTAGGTTATTTATATGTAAATATTTCTCCAGTCTCTTATTGGGGTATTAACTAAGTAATAACTCATTATGTTTACTTTCATTTCTGTTTAGATTACTTTTTTCTATCACATCCATATAAGCCATATAAGAAATTGAGGGGAACAATAGATTAGGTAATTAGCCAAACCATAAATAAATGCTTCCCTGGATTTGATTTTACTTTGAAAATAGAATTTGTAGCAGTTATTTCTATATATTGTATGTAACAGCTTGACCTGAAGAATTCTTTATTTTTTAAGCTTGAGGGATGGCTTTGCAGAGCCATAGTGGTCCACATTGTCTGCTTCTGGTAGTTTTGGTTCTATGTATGCCCTCCCTCCCATTTTCAAAGAACAGTTTGAATAATGGAAGCTAACCTCCTAAAAACTATATTCCCATCTGGTCTTCTGAGATTACTGGATTTTTGGCAAGATTATACTTTTTCCTGTGCAGTTATGGATCTTTTTAAGACTTTTTACTCTGTGTATCATACATATTTATGTATTTATACTAACTAAAATGAAGCAAAGAATCATATTATGTGACCGTAATGTGAAACTAGCTGGAATTGCATTGATACTTATTATTTCCTAAAGTACCGTATATCCTAAAACTTGCATTGTGTACACATAAGCATGTCATATAAAAAATATAAACAAAATATTTTTTATATGGATTGCTATGCATAACCAACTGTTTGTGACATAAAAAACTCTGGTTCTCTATTTTAAAGCACATTTTTTAGGTGGCATCACTACAGGAGCATATTTTCCACCCTCCAAAGATAATTCTAAAACAAAATATATACTGTGTTATTATAAAAAGAAATTTATTACACCTTCTGCAGCTCATCACATAAAGGAGGACTGTGGTCAAGAAGTTGCCCTCCTCTCATTCTGGCACCAGGTGTTGTAGGTGCTTTGTAAACCTGGAAATTCCTCTAAAAAGCTCTAAAATGCAAAAACCCTAAACCTTCTCTGCCCTGCTTTATGGCCTTCACTACTCATACATTCAGTGACATGAAAAATAGTTCATGCTCTCATACTCCTTCTAATATTCCATATTTCTGTAGTGTTTGTCCCATAGGAAAACTTTGCATAGTTTCAAATTATTCACAGAACTGATGCCAAGTTTTGAATACATAATAGTGAAGTTTTGTTGCTTTTTTTTTAAATTTTAATTAATATATTGACTGACTATAGAGGTTTTAATATATTTTAAAACAGTTTTAGAGCAGTATTCTTGAATAAAAGGTACTGTTTGTAGATCATCACTTTCTGAGCTACAGCAGGTTTTCAACTCCTTGTTTGTAGAAGTAGTTGCAGAAAATAGCATTTACTCTTTTCTTATAATCAAGATTTTTTGAGACTGGTAAAAGAAAGCTAATGCAGTTCAAAGCTCTTTATGCATGCCTTTGAGACTTCCTGCTTCATAAATGATTGTGGCATTTTTCAAAGTACTCTTTTACAAAGGAAATTCTTATAGTGCATTCAACACCACCAAAAATCAGAAAACTGCATTTGTTGGTATGCCTGATTGAATTCATAGTATTTTCCATCTTTATTTATTCCAGCTCTTTCTTATTTCTTCCAAGCTCCCTTCTTGAGTCATACAGAGTGACTGCTGTTTGACTTTATGTGGTTTAAACATATGCTTTGGTTTTAGAGACTGTTGATGTGTTAACAGATGTTGACACAAATTTGAAAATAGTTGGAAAATAAAAATCTAAATAAAATGGAATTTTCAGATTCGCTTGGTTGAGAAGAATCTATAGATTAACTTGTTTCTGTTTTTGAAGTGAATCCTGGACCTTTTAACATAAAACTAATTTAAATGTCCTCTTAATGTTCTTCATTCATTTCGTTGCTCTAAAGCAAACTTCACTCGAAAGATCTTTATTAAAGCCATATGTTCTTTTCTTTTGAACTGCAGCTCACCACAGCCACCTTGGATGGCAAACTCCGATTGTTTCTATCCTGATATTTGCCAGCTTGTGGATCTTTGTTCCTGGTGGTCTGAGAATAACGACTTGCTGAGAGAAAGGAGATTGGTAACTGGCCATAGGCAACAGTATAATATTTCCCTTTAAACTACAGTTTTCTTCTTACTTTGTTTTCTGCAGGTTCCTCAAGCTGTTTTCAAAGTTTTTCTGTTGTACAATCTGTTACCTTTATTACAAATATAAGATCAAAAGATCAAGAAAAGAAAGACACTACTAATTCTGACTTCATTCTAGCAAGTCACCATAGAAATGGCTTTCAGAGGACTGCTTGAGTTCTTAGTTAGGTGTATTCTGTATTGCTTTGCTAGACTGGAACCCCTTCAGTCTAGATTGAAAATGCAGGTAAAATAACAACTTGTTCCACTTTTAAAGCTAGATCTCCCTCTGACCAAATATGTAAAAGAGGGAAGAACTGTATGTTTTTCTGAAATGCCGTGAGAGTCCTTCTGTTACATTCCTTTGGGGTTACTGGAATCAGCATGAATTTTGTTTGAAGGCAGAATTGTACCTCTTTACCCTTTATACTACATTCTATAAATTTCTTAGGGAATACATGAGAAAGATCTTCTTTATTGCTGCAGTCTGATATTATTAAAACAGCTTTAGTTGTAAAGAAACTGTTTCTGTCTTTTCATTACTGTTTAAATATTAAAATATAAAATATTTAACTAAAATGAAAATACAGTTATGAGAAAAAAAAACTTCTTGTATTCTTCCTAGCCTACTTGACTTGATCTTAGAATAGATTTCTTAAACAACTCTTTGGTTTTTGTTTTTTTTTTAATAGGCGTTCGAAGTGGTCATTGGCTCTAGGTAAGAGTAGAGAGCGTGTATACGACTTGTGGAAGGAGACATATTTCTTCTTTTCCTTGCAAAATTGTGCTGCAATTTCCATTAAGTTTGCCAGAACAGAATAACTAAACTTCATTAATCAGATTACTAAGTTCTTTAATTTCCATAACAAATGTTCTTTTGAAAAGGCTTTAGCTGTGTTTTGCTAAGGAAAATAATTTACTGTCACTATGTATCATATTCAGACATTTTCTAAAACACAGCAGTCTCATCTATTACTATAGGAGTATAGTGTATCTAGATCATACTCAGCAGGAGTCCAAACATCAGAATCAGACCTCGTGTGATTAAAAGAAATCTGAAATAAGTCACATGAATTCTTTTTCAGTTCAAAATCAAATTAACCAAAAGAACACCTTCTATGCTGTGGCTGCACACAGGTACACTACAATCACAGATTGTCATCAAGGTTGGAATTTTTAGCTCCTCCACAGAGATCCTCATGATGGTCTTCAACAAGCATTTAGCTAAATTTCTCATCTGTGTGCTCTGGACAACACACCTGAAATACAGAAAACCAGCACGGTGCATAGCAGTATTTGCAAGGAAAGTGTTCCTGAACCCCGCATTGCAACTTGCTTAGTAATGACCAACTCTTTGGAGAGTTTGAATCATTTGCTGAGATGTGAACTGTAATTATTACTATTATTTTTCTTCTAAAAGTGCCACATTTTTAAACAGGATAGCATTGTCAAGGCTCAAGACACAGGATGCACAGAAAAACTCTGAATTCGTGCATCAAAATGAATGTTGTAATCCCCATGGAACTGAAGTAAAGGGAAAAACTTCCATTTTCTAGATCTCCTATCTTCTAGGACTAATTATTGTCAGACCTCAGTCAGCCAGTGTGAATCACAAAACTCCCTCTTAATACTGGGCTAGTTATCTCTGTGTGAGGAGCTCTTCCAAATCTAACGTATTATCTCTGTTTCCTTAAAGTAAGACTCAGCTGTCTGATGCTTTCTGGTTACTTTCATCAAGGACTTTTTCTATACAGAAAAACCCTTTGGGGCATGTTGGCCATAACCACAGCATCATCAATCCATGCTGAATAGAGGCTTTCATCTGTTCAGGGCTTGCAGATGTGCAGCTCTTCAGTAGACCAAGAATTTGTTAACCCCTTTTTCCCTCAGAGGTTGAGAGAGAATCTGACTTACCACACAGGCACAAGAACTTTTCAAATGGAAATTCATAACAAATTTTTCATATGTTTAAAAAAACAAAAAAGAGATTTTTTTTTTCCTCCCCCCTGGGTTCCTCAGAAATGCCTGAATGCTTGTGGTTTTGAGAATGGAAAACTTTAGCTGACATGCTTCAAGTTTGGCAAAGTTAAATGCTTGAAAGCAGGTTTTCTAATGGCATATAGGAGGAAAAAAGCATTGTGGATGATGCTACCATCTTATAATATTTAAAATTTTCATGATCACTAGCTTTTCCTTCTGAGATCTGATTGATAGAAGGACACAGGACACTACTTAATTACTAAAGAGTCATAAAAGATTACTCTTCAACATAATGCTGTTTCTGCAGAAGCACTGTACCTTTGGTTTTAAACAGTTTGTATTTTCAGTTTCTGGCATAGAGACAGGATTATTTGAAATGAGACAGGCCTGAAAGCAGATAGGAAAAGTTCCTGGTTAGCTAAGGCAGATAGCATATCTCAGCTATAAAAACTTGACACAGACAGCTGGAAGTGTAAATATTAATAGGTCATTGTGAGGAATTTTGGAATAAAGTGACCATAGGATATCTTCCAAATATCTTAACAAAAGTTAGAATTGTGGCTTTGAAGGAATATGTGGCAATGTCTGAGGAAAACGGCAGAAGAATAGTCTAGTTTCATTAAATATTTGCCATGTCATTATGTCACATCTGACAAGATTATCCTATATGTTGAGGAGAAGAGTGGTGTTTCTCTGACTCTGTGTGTGCTGTTATGTGGGGGACTTTCTCAGCTGAATATCTTCTACCAAATATTATGGGATTCTTGAAATGGATTTACACAGCACTTTGGTCTGGTGCTCTAAAGGTCAGAAGGCACAGAGGAGCAGCCAGCACTGCTCTGAAGCTGGTCCTGTTGAAAGCTCTTTGGGATTAAGTGGTTTGCACAATGTCAAGTATTACCCTTTTTTCTTTGTAGAATGAAAGAAAAGATGGACAAGTTTGTGTTGCACTGTCAGAAGGAGAGGAAGAGCAAGACCGTGAAAGCACTTCACTTTCCCTTGGCCTTTTCTATTTCTTTAATTCACCATGAAAGAAGTGCTTTTTGGATGCTTCAAGACTATATTGCTTTCCATCACACATGATGATTTCATTTAAATACACAGTTAAATATTCCTGGAATATCTGGAGATAGTCAGTGGCACTTATTTTCCTTCAATTATTCTTTCATTTAATCATACCAAATTATCTTATCAAAACTGCATTACGAATAATATTTTCCCTTTTAACCAATGATCAGACCTGCTTGTGTTATTGTATCTTGTTACAAGAGAAAAAACATCAATAAAATTGCTTAAAACAATTAAAAAAAATGTTAGGGTGTGCCTGACAAATAAAAATTAAATGACATGATATGAAATTGCTATCAATATAATTTAGGGTGCCTTGCTTCAGTGCATAAGGAACTGTTCTAGTATGAATACCAACAGAAAGGATTTCAAGGAAGACTATATCAATGCCTTCCTTGAAATCCTTGCAGGTTTAAAAGAGAGCTTATTTAAGGACAGTAAGATGTTGCTCTGGGAGATATTACTTTTTATCTTATTGTCTCAATTTGACTTCTGTTCACCAGTATTCCTATCATCAAGCCAAATTCTGCTCTTCAGAATTCTGTACTACAGTAAAGGAGGAATAATTCTGATTGGTTTCATGAGGATGATGCTATTGGTAGTGGATTATCTCAGGCATTTTAATAACTTTCAAGGGAGAACAGTATACTTCTATTAATAACACATTTTTGGTGATGGAAGAGTGTAAGCTATGAAAGCTGGATACACCTGAGGAGGACTACAGCAGTTACTGATGACAAGCAAGTTCTATGTTTTATGTTAATTCTTTACAAATTTTATGTCAATACATTATCTTTACCTGAAAAATAGCTTAATTCTAAAGGTATTATTTAGCTGAAGGCCTTTCTTGTATATATTTTCATGAAAGCCAAATGCTGCTAAAAGGAAGAGATATTGGACCAAACAGAGTAAATGATGTAGCATGAATGAGAAGAATTATAGCTATGATGAATTTGATTTAACATTAAGTGATTTACATTCCATTCTCTGATGAAGAGGTTCCGGATTAATTTTATGTTGTGGTCAAAGTTAAATGAACCTTAATGAAACACTTGCATTGCTATACTTAATGTAAACAAATGAACTCATGCCTTCCCTTCCGTTCAAAAAAGAGAGTCTGTGATTTGTTGGGTTTTGCTTTGTCAGTTACTGGGCAAAACCCTGTTCTGAGCAGAAAAGTGTTGTAAGATAATACAGCAATTATCATGATCCTGTCATCCAGTCACAGAAGAAAGACAAACCCTTGAGAAGTCACCTTCAAAGACCAGTCCATTAGCCCAAAGCATTTACTTCTAAAACATTCTTGACAGATGTTTGACTATTCCTCAAAACCTCTGGTGACAGAGATTCCACAGCCTCCTAGGTGGGGAATCCCTTTTGTGCAATTTAAACCCATTACTCTCTATCTTAATAAATTAGACATGGGATAATTCATTACCTTCTGCTTGTAGCAACCTTCTACATACTTGGCAGTTATTATCATGTCTCGCCTCAGTCTGCTCTCTTCTAAACAAATCCAGGTCTTTCAATCTGTCATAGGTCATGTTTTCTACACTTCTGATATTTTTTGTTTGGTTGGTTTCTGTACTTTCTCCAGACACATGTTCCTCTTTCTAGCAGTGCAGCCCTCTCAGAAGGTTACACCACTACATGATATGTCAGCTCTGTGTATGCTGAAGGCGTCACTCTGTGTATCTTTAATTGACATTGCACCGTGGTGTTGAGTTTGTCTGTAGCTATGGGGCATTACTGACTCATGTTCATGCCCTAGGTTTTCTGGATCCTGCATAATTTCAGTTCTTCTTTCCAACTGGCTAACATCACAAACACAAATGCCTCCAGCCCCTCCTAATTCGTTATTTTCTATATATTGGATATGTAATGATTCTGAAGGGTGGAGGAAGTTAATTGCTTGCTGTCTTGGCTCCTAGATTATATATTCACTGCTGAAAAAAGTTGTTTTTTTCTTTCACTTACTCTAGATGGTAGCAAGGAGAGAAGACATCCAGTGAGATAATCAACTGAAATTACTGCCTTACTCTAACAATCCGGTGAAGGAAGGGCACTGCACCTTTTACTGATTTTGTTAAGGTCAATAACATGTGAGTGTCATCATTGCTATGTGACAGGGCAAATTTCTTGTTCCTTCACTTATCAAGGCTTTGTATAGATTCATTAGTCCTCTGCTGTAAAAACCAAACTTTTTGCAGTTGCATGCACACATTTTGGTTTTATCGGAAGCATGGGCTTTGAAACAATGTGTTGACCTGACTCTCCTATTAGGTTTAAGGTTCCTACCATGAGAAGGGCAACTGGGCCTTGGACCAGGCATGTTAGCCACAACAACTTCATATTTGTTTTACACCTAATCTCTGCATTCATTCTCAAAGAGCTGTTCTTCATTTGCACCAATAGAATTAAGAGGAGTTAAATCCATTGACTTTTCTTCCCTTCAAAGACCTTGTATTAAAGTAGCACCAAATGCTGCAGTTTGGTTGTTTGATTGTGTTGATTCAGACTTGGGGAACTCACATAATTTGGAAAGGGACAGGAAAAGAAAAAAGGATTACCACTCTATTCTTCAAGAAAATATTTTCTGATTTTTATGCAGTTTTAATGTAAAGGCTGCAGTGCAGTCCTAATGCAATCCCAGCCATTCGAGGAGATGTACTGGAGGCTCTGCTGTTTCTCTCATTATCTGTGTCAAGTACAGGGAGCTTGGATATTATTGCATAATATTTTTGTGAGGAGTTGAATTAACAGAAGAAAAGAATTATACAATTTTCTTAAGGCCAGAGGAAAAATGAAGACTATCTTAAGTACGCATTTTCCCCATTGTTTCTGGCTCTTCATGTGGCAATTAATAGCAATAAAAGCAAAGGATAAAAGTTAACCTGACTTTCCTGCATCTCGTTTTAATTTTAGAACAAGACAGGATTTCAAAGTTCTGAATTTTATTAGTCTTAAAGCCCTGTCAATTCAAAATTTCTTAGTCTGTACATGAAAGGAGGCTTCTAATCATCTACAAGCATCACCCAGCTTCTTTCTGCTTAGGCACTGCAATGTGGACAGTTGGGCTGAACTCTCCTAGAGGGAGTCAGCTTCTGCATTGCCAAAGATTCACAGCACATTACATTATTTTAAGCCACAGTGAGACAGTAAATAAGAAAAGACAGTTATAGCTTAAATACAGGCCCAAATTCAGGGTTCATTGGAATACTGGTTGAGTACTTCCCATTTGTTGTGGAGTTTGTAATGTCAAAGAGCTGACTTGCAATGTGAGCTGTGAAAAGTAACAGCACATAGTAATGTAGCTGTGGTTCTGCTTCCATACTACTATTTAGAGACCTGCCAAAATCCGTGGATTAAGCACTTTTTGTTTTCCCAGTGGAGCACCTGCCCCTGAACTTGCCATTTAAGCTTTCATTTTGGAAGTGAGAGATGTCTGTATATCGTTTACTCTCCCACAACACCCAGAGGTATCTCAATTTACCAATTTGCAGACAGGACTCACAGGCAGCTACCAATCCCTGGGCAAAAAGTATTGCCTCACGTCTGTGCATGCTGACTAGCCAACCCGAAAGCCATGCCTCAGGGGAGGATGCTGGTTTCAGGTGGTAGTGATCCCAGAAAGGAGGAGACCAGAGGCTGAAAATGTTCCTGGCCCAGCACCACACGTTTGGCTTGGATTACACCAGGGGCAAGCTTGGCCTAATGAATACAAAACACAGTCTCCACAATTGTAGATAAAAAGACATCTTGAGGAAAGGAAATAGAAGCTGAAAAAATGAATGAAATTACTTCCACCATGTGTGTATCTGGGCTATGAAAAATACATTTGGAAAGAGCTTTTTTCCCGCCTCCAGTTGAAACCACTGTGATCAGTGGTCTGACATGGTGGTATGTATCATTTTACCCATTCATCGTCTTTGCTCCCACCCATGAAGTCATAACAGTGAATGTATTCAAGTGAAGCATGATGTAGAGCTGGGATACAGTAAATGCAAATTACCTTCCAAAATTACCTTCTTCAAAATTACCTACCAAATTACCTTCTTCTACTACTTCTTATAGAGAAGTGTGGGGCTTTTTTGTTCTTTCATCCAAAGGCTTTTTTATCCACAGCATTTTTTTTATTTCATGATAGTTACTTAAATGAAAATGCTTAAGAAAACAGAAGTTGTGTAATAAGATAGTTGTGAAAATATAATTTCAGGTTTCATTTAAGAGACATACCAGCATGCTTTTATTACTATTCTTTAGAAATATTTTACGCTTTTGCACTTTCCAGATTGCTAGTCGGTACCTTAATAAAAATAATCTTCTTTATTATCTCATTTCAAGCACCTTCTAAAATGATCTGCATGCTGAGAACAGTTGGAATAATCTAAAATAAAGACTATAAGGATGATGTAAAAACAAACACAGTTTGGGTGGAGGAGACTGGAGATTTAAGGCATTTTTCTTCAAAGTGTGGACATTCACTAAGGGTGATGGAGTTGCACACCCTTTATGTATGTCATAGTATACACACACCATCATCATCCTACATAGTCCTTTGGCAGACAGACTGGAAAAACATTTTAAAGTAAATGACAACAGGAACTAACACCCAGCAACATCCCTATACATTTCATATTTATTGTATGCAGTTAATACATTACTTAAGAAGACACCTATAAAAATATGCAATTACGAAGGGAAATAGCTTTGTCCCCAAGGGAAACCTGTAAGAGGGGTGAGGTTTCCTCTCGTAGTGCTTTTTCCAAATTCCTTTCCAGGAGGTTGCCAAATTATGTGAAAGAAACAAGAGTTTCAAGTCCCAGTCTTCTCTAAGATTCACTGAGAACATATACTGTCCGTATTTTCTCTAAATAAAGCATAGGAAAAGAAATCCAGAGAATGAGCCTGGTTAAGTAACTAATTTCAGGTATCTCTTTTGGTCTAATTGGTGTTTCCAAGGCCCTATGTGATAGCAAAAGCTACAACCAAAGCAGAAAGGATTTATTTTGCTAAAGGTATTGACTCCAGGCTTATGGGTCCCTAACAGCCGGTAATCCACTGAAGAACCTTCCCCCAAAAACTGGCCTTCTCTGTGAGAGAAAATAGTTGTTTCTATGTTCTGTGTTTTTGTGTGTTCTATACAAAGGATAAATAAAATAAAATTACTTGCCACAGACACTTCCTCTCAAATCCTAACCCCTTCATTAATATTCAGTTGGGAAAACTTCCTAACATAAAAGTCTGGATTAACAAGTAATATAATAGAAAGACATTCTGATCTTTTCATGGTCTTTTAGCCCTTCCTCTAGATGCTTGTCCTCCTCTACTTTTGCAATTTGCCCTTTATTTTTGAGGAAAAAAAAAGAAATCCCAAATGAAATGCCTGAGACTCCAGGACTCAACCTTGGCATTTTTTCCTTAAGGAATAGCACTCTGCAGACGTTCAAAGTTGCAGTCACATTTAGCTCCGCTTTCCTCGCCCTTCTTTTGTGTGCACACTTCAGAGAGAGAGAGCATGTGTATCTGGCGCCCATTTGAAACAAAATTAACCAATAGCCCCATCCATGGTGCTGTCAGAAAGAGAATATCTTCCTGGGAAATGTTGCTGTATTGTAAAAAGGGCTTTGTTTTGAGCAAGGACACAATGTCAAAGGGCAGACTTTGGGGTTTATTTCCCAACATGGGGAGATTTCCAGGAAATTCTCCTTCATGAGACAAAAAATGAAATGTTCTGCTCTCCCTGCTGCTCCTGCCTGGTCTATAGGCTTCCTGCCTCCATGTTGTCTTGCTTTTCAAGATAGGAGGGAACATGGCAAGTCAGATAGCTGGAAAGGAGACCCCCAAAGTCCCAGATGAGCTCTAGGAGCCAGTGAGCAGCTACTCTTGCTACCAAGCAATGCAGAGAACAGCAAAGCTTGGGGGTCTGGGAATCCAAATTGCTGGACGGGCAGGGAGCTTGCCATGAAGTGCACTGCTTGACTGGTGGGCTGCCACACATGGTAAGGCAGAAAAGACTGGGGAACTAGTAGGCTGCTTACTCAGCTTATAATAGCCTCTGACATCTGGAAAAACAAAGGCCTCCATCCAGATCCCTGGCATCTTCTTGAAGACCATGAACAAATGTAGAGAGGTGAAGACCTCAAAGAGCTAACCCACCAGGATGTGTACAGGAAAACCATAGCATAGGTGGGCTGAACTTACAAATAAGCAGCTTCAGTGTGCTTATGTGCCAAGTTTCTTTCTGAAGTTGCCACAGCCTTTTCCCACGGAAAATTGTGATCATGGGAAAACTTCCACCAGAACTAGTTACCTGTCCTGTATTAGTAAACTCCAGAACTGTACAGGGTTTCGGGATTTCAAGGGGCTAGGAACTAGAGCACACATTTACTCTGACAGAATGTGTCTGCAAATTCAACCTAGAAAAAGTCCTTCTATTCTGCCTTTTTAGAGAAAAACCCCTGATGGTCCATATAGTATTTAACAAGTTAATGTCTTTCCTTTCTACTTGTATTCTCTTAGCCTGAAATCCTGAATTTTCAGGCTGGGAATAGCCTATGCTTATCAGCTCATTCCCACTTCCACGTTGTATTTTGCAGGAGAACATAAGATTGCATTTTTCACATTTTTGCCCCATAAGAAATTTTCTATTAAACCATTTTTCATTATAATGAGGGCTTCAATCAGAAGATGATGTTACAACTAGACTAACTGGCAAAACCCCAGTGAAAGTGAAATTCAGATTGCATCCTAAGGCACAGCAACCACACGGGATCACTAGGTACAGTCAGACTATTTGTTCAGTGCAACCCTTTGTATAGCTGCCAGACCTGGTAGATCACTTTGTGTTTGAGTGGCCTAAATTTAATAGCAGAACCACAGCTTCAAATTGTATTGACTTCGTTTTGCTGAACAAAGCAGGAAGTGGGAGAGGCTTTCCATGAGTCCAACTGCAGTTTTAAAGTCAAGTGCTTGGCATCAAGACCTCTCACTTATGTTATTCCAAGATCTGCTCATAAAGGGCTCTGTGTTTCTACCAGGAGATCACAGACCACAGGGCATTTACAAAGCTTGCTCAGCCCATTGCCATACTTCATGCACCAGAAAGCCACTGTGTTGGGAAATGTCAGCTGTAGCACTGACATTTTGCTCTGATGGTCTGTGCAAGTAAGGTATCTCTGCCTGCAATGTTCGTTGGGATAAGACCTTGAGACATCTGTGGGATATCTGCTACATATCCCAGATCTCCCAGTTCTACCCAGATGTATTTCCCAGGTAATACAGTAGGAGCCCTAACTCTCTGGACATCCTTCCAGATCCAGTTCAACAAACTCTCCTATGCGAATACAAATGCTTTTCCTCTGGTCTGGAAAAAATATTCAGGCATTAGGGTCTGAAATTTGTCCTGGTTTACAAATAAGAATGCAGCTGGAATGCATGGAGCTCTGCCTTGTGATAAGTCAGGTCAGGAGCCAGTCAAGAGCTCATGGCTTATGATCCTGAGCAACCTGCTTTAGGAGATCCTGACTGAGTAGGTTGGACTAAATCTCCAGAGGTCCCTTCCAACCTCAAGCATGCTGTGATTCTGTGATGAGCTAGGTAGACATAAAATACCACTGCATTGCCACAGTTGAGTAGTCACATGGAGGCTGGAAAATACATTTAATGCTAGTCTAAGGGAGCTAAACAGCCTTTTGGAAGGATGAAAGCATTTCAGACTCAAGATTGACTTAGTTTCTCTGGCCTACATGCCAGTTTTTTTTTCAGCTATGTTGAAGGGCTACATTCAAAATTACTAATATTAGTCATGTTTGACAGCTTTTGCCACCTAAGAAGTAGAATTGTGGCAGTACTGATGCTCATGCAGTGCAGAGAAAAGCAGCTCATGTTTTATGCAAGTGCAATAAATTCCAGTTCCATTTCTTCTTCAGGATAACTCAGTGGGTGGCTGAGAGGAGTTTGTTTGTATCCCCAAAATGAGGGGACACACTGAAGCTGGCTCATGTTCATTTTCTCATCGGCCAACACCCCCAAGTCCTTCTCCACAGGGCTGCTCTGAATCTCTTCTCTGCCCAACCTGTAGCTGTGCCTGGGATTGCTCCAACCCAGGTGTAGGACCTTGCACTTGTCATGGTTAAACTTCATGAGGTTGGCATCAGCCCACCTCACAAGTGTGTCAAGGTCCCTCTGGTTGGCTTTCTTTTCCTCCAGTGTATCAACTGAACCACACAGCTTGGTGTCATCGGCAAACTTACTGAGGGCACACTCAATCCCACTGTCCATGTCAGCGAAAAAGATGTTGAACAAGACTGGTCCCAACACCGATCCCTGAGGGACACCACTCGTTACTGGTCTCCAGCTGGATATTGAGTCATTGATGACAACATTTTGCTTGCAGCCATCCAGCCAGTTCTTTATCCACTGAGTGATCCATCTATCAAACTGATGTCTCTTCAATTTAGAGATAAAGATGTCATGCAGTTCAGTGTCAAACGCTTTGCACAAGTCCAGGCATATGATGTCAACTGCTCTACCGCTGTCCATCAGTTTTGTAGCTGCATCATAGAAGGCCACTAAATTGGTCATATGTGTTCAACTCAGCATGCTGTGGCATTGATTACTCTCATGGTTTATGTAAAATTGTTTGAAATTTCTCTCATAGAAAGTTTTAATTGCTTTAAATTCTTTTTGTCCAGACTGAACAGATTTTAGATGGGTGGAGTGAACTTGCAGACATGTATCTGTGTGCCAGGAAGTTTCAAGATTCTCCAGCTACCTCCCTTCATTTCTCTGAGGTTGCCTTAAGTCAGAAGCCACTGAGACTCATGTCTGTGTTTCACAAAGGAGAAATGCATTGAAGTGAATGACCCAGAAGTGTGTGTGTCTTACTGAGGAAACAAACAATATTAATGGGCACCAGCTTCTCCTCAAAGACCAGTCAGCTCTTTTGCATTCGCTTTACCTGTTCTGTACACAGAACCAGGCTTGTAGGTGTTTCTTCCAGCACCTTTCATGCTTTGAGACAATCTCAGTGAAAAAAACAATCATGTTCATAACTGCCCTACACGGAATTCATCATAGGTACACTCAGTGCTAGATTCAGGACTGCTGTTGTATAAACCACTGAAAAAGACCAGAAGGGAACAAAGTATATGCATGGGTTAGGATAACACTGGGACATCCTGGCTCTCATTCATTCTTCCACCATATGCATTCCCATCCCTCTCAGCCCTCACTGTGTCTGAGCTCCAGACAGCAAAATTATTCCAAGTTTTTTTTGAATGCTGGTAATGAAAATCAGTCCAACACTGAGCAGTCAGGCGGACTGGGTACACTGTATCTGAACTGCAAGGTACATGCTGCACAGCACAGTCAGAGCTGATACATCACCTTAAGATTTGCCCCAAAGTGCAGACAAAAGAAAGGATCAGTGTTGCTGTCTGGATATTCTTGTGTTGGTCCCTACTGGAACAGTCCTTTCTCTGCCTGAGAGAATATCCTGTTTCCTGTTTCTTGAGACTGTCCTCAAAGGCTGATAAGACAAAACCCTCCTAAATTGTATTGCTATGACATTCTTTCTGAAGATTTAAGTACAAAATGCCAAAAAAGCAATGCATGCAAAACAAGAATGTCACCTTCAGTTCCAAATGAAAAGGGTGATAACGAATTTCACATAACATATGGGAAACGGTACTGCTTTGTTCAGCCACTTGGCTTGAAATGTAGACTCTATGGTGCTTGCTATGCAAACAATGCTCAGTTGATCCATCAAAACAAAATCATAGCCGTATATAATAGTGACTATTAAATGCTTATTCTCCATGATCACATAACATATGGCTTTGTGCTAGAACTTACACAATCCCAAAGGACATTATGTGAATATAAAAGATTGTGGACTCATGATTCCCCAGTTGCGTTCTCTGGCAACTTCTCTTCAAGAACAGAGAGACGTATACACGAATAAGGATCTTAATGGGATTTTTTTCCTCCTTCAGCTTAATACAATACTGACAGCAGTGTTTAGGAACTTTAATAGGAATAATACACATAAATATATTGGTTACACTGAACTCCAGGCTGCATGAATGATCCAAGAAAGCTGAATTGAAGCAGCAACTTTGAAAATATTTAAAGTTTTTCTTTTGTTTGGCATCATGTTTTTCTTCTTATTTGTTATTCCTTTATGAGATAGTAAACAAAGGATGGGGCAAGAACAGCTTGCTTTGCTTTATAAAAAAACTCAGAAATACTGCTGTGGTAGCCACAGACTTTTCAAGACTGTATCTTCTTACTGTTTTGGCTGCTTCTTGAGGATTTTCTTTATTCCCCTTTGCGTGGACCCCACTCTTTTCTTGCCAGCTTCCTTTCATCTTGTGCCTCTTTTGCTTATAATTCCTGTTAGCCCTCCTTGGCAGCCCATAAACCTTTTATTCGCTCAGCTAGGAATGGATGATGGCAAAGGTCCCCAACAATTTCCTTTGCCTGCTTTGTCTGCCTAGGCAGCTCCTTACAGGTCTGGACCAGTAGGAGCCCGGGCTCTGCTGCTTTCCACCAGAGTGGAGATGCTCGGAGGGAGAAATGACATGGTTGGTACAGGGGTCCTGGCAGGTCTTCTGAGTGTCTGGGAACAGGCAGGGGGCAGGGAAGGAGGGAATTTCTCTCCTGGATGGGAGGGATGGCAGCCAGGGTATGACAAATATGCTATTAGTAAGTGCACAAAGTTACTGAAACCTCCTACCAGGAAGGAGCAGTTTGTCAAACTTCCTTCTCTGAGGTGGGAACAGTGGCCTGAATGGCTACACTGGTGTCTTAGCTGCAGAGCACTGCTCTGCATCTGTCTGTGCCCAAAACCAAGACCCACCCTTCTCCTCTACAGCAGACTGCCATCTTCCTGGGCGTATTTAACACCTGAAGCACAATGTGGAAGCATTGCTGCATATCTTCAAATGAAAGTTGAGTTAGCAGGATTTACACCATAATTTGTGTGTAGGCTCTTGCCCTTGCTTTTTACATTATTCATTCTGAAGAGTCTTTATCTAAATACAGGCATTGCACATCCTTTCTTTTTGTTACTTGTGAATGTACATGAACAATGTTTGAGGATGTGGCTGGCACATGTGACTGATAAACAGTCCTTATATTGGATGAAAAACTACATTTCCATGAATTTTATATCTTCCAGTACAAGTAGTGAATACTTGTTTGTACTTAGGAGTCTTCTTGCCTGATTCACATATAGGTTTTAACAGGAATAAATAAGTACTACTTGAGAACCTGCTTCTGTGGTAGCCTGTTGGTGACTGACCAGGAAGAAGCATGGGTGCTACAAAATAAAAATGTTCAAGTTTTCAAAAATATTTGATAATGTTCAACAGTTTCTGATTATGTTTTTATCATTCACAAATGACGCTCTTATTCTCTATTTATGTTTCTTTTAATCTGCCTGTTCTGGTATTTTCAGGTACTTGTCTTCAAAATGTTTCAGAGAATCCATGAACTCCTTTATTTGCCCTCACTGTGCCAGTTTATTTGCTCCACAGAGGTGTAAATGGAAGCACAATGCTATTTACACAGCAAATCTGCAGCAGAGGTTGGGGGAGAATCTCAGATTCATTGCTCTCCCTCCAGCCGATTCACAAGCTGCCTTACTTCAGTGGTATCTTGGCTGCAGGGCTGTGAATTGGCCAGATCACTGGGAAAACAACTGCAAGATTTTGTCCAAGAATTAAAAATCCCATGCTCTGCAGCTGTTGATATTTTGCCTCCTTAGCCAGATTTAGGCAACATATCAGTAGTTTATAAAGAAAATCTTTTATCTTTCCTGCCCTCATTTAGCCAGAGCTGTAAACAGGACACGTGTAATTTTTCTGAGCTGAGCCAGGCTGAGCATGGCTGCAGCTGTTAATCAAACTGAGTAACTGTAAACATTCGATTGTCTAAAAAGTACCAAAAGGTCTGCTTCGCTCTGGGTTGCAATCAACAACGCTGACCCACAGAAGCATTGCAGTGTGTCTTCTGGGGTCTGATCTGAATTAAGAGCTATCAGATGGACAGAAACCCAGCTCTGGGCTTTGGCTCTGGAGGTAACATCAAGGCTGCAGGTGAGGCAGCAGATAATTTGCCCACAACTTTCCAGTTCACTGGGTAAAAACTAGAGTTCCCCATTTCAGTGTAAAATGTTCAACTGTTAAGACATAAAGCTGTGTATGAAGTGCAGACATCTAATTGGCAGGCTGCAGTGATGTGCTGGCCAGGTCAGAGATTTATACTAGCCTGAACCATGATTAGGTCACTGGCAACCTGTGGAAACAAAGCAGGTTGTACTACAAAGTAAAGAAGTTGCTTTCCAGGTCCTGGGGAGAGGGCTGAAGTTTGCCAAAACATTCAGAAAGCTCAGAAACAGCCAAGTGGAGACTGACATAGGTTCTTTATCTGAGATGTTTTATCTTCTCTGCCAAGTCCTTAGCTCCTGAAACAAAGAAACCCTGTCTTTGTTCATGCAGAGCATGGCACCTACAGCCAAAAGCTAAAGGTGACTTTATCCTGTCAAGCTGCTCAGGTCTCTGTGGCTGCCAGGTCCTTCACAGACCATGCTCCTTGTGTAGGCTCAGGGCCAGGGAATGGGCCACAGGCATGCAGCAGTACCTGAAGTGATGGAGGAGCAAAGCAGTGGCCTTCAAGTGCTGATTTCTTAGAGAAAAGGCCAATTCTGCTTGAGGGATGCAAGAATAGGAGTGGGATTTGGAAGCATCAGAAAATAAAGGATGTCTCTGTACTAAAACCATGGTGCAGTGGCAATCTCACTGCACCAATTAAAAAATATAATCCTTTGATATTGACAGAAGAAGTCAATATATTTGTATTACATTCTTTACCATCAGACACAGATAACTTCTGTCCAGAAATTCTGAAGCTGAGAATATCTTTGGCCTCCTGAAAAAACTGAGCACATTTCATAACATTTAAGTGTGCTAATGTTCTGCCAATATGTAAGAAAACTATTATACTATGTTCAGCTGAAAAATACTGGATTTTAATTAGGTCTTGGATAAAATAACAGAAAATTGATATGGATATCAGATGATGGTTAAAAACCAAGGTTATAACTGATGACAGCATAATGCATGAAAAGTTATTGTTAAACAAATGCTATATAAAACTTTGAAGAGGTTTCTAACAACTAATGCAAAATTGTTGCATAATGGGGTGGTTTAGATTTGGTAAAGCAATTTGGTTACTACAGCATGGTATCTGAATTAACACTGCACAGTAACAATGCATTTCAAATGGATTCAAATGGACTGAGTGCGAGATGAATCTCACAAAATACAGTGAAAAAGTAATTGACATTGGAGAACCGTTATCAAAAGAACTATTTCAAAGTGGCAATCTTCAATGTATCCGTAACGTGGAGGAGGAAAAATAAAACAGATAAAATTTGCCAGTGCAGCAAAACTGGCAGTCATATACAAAAATGAGAACACAGCAACTGGAGAAGGGGTTACACTGGACTTAGAGCTGGTGATTAACTTACAACATGAAACTGGGACACAGCTGAAGAGACCTAGGAAAGCAGCAGAGCGATTTTGCTTTGAACATGCCAGACATCAAAGATTCAATGCTGCTGTCAACCAATCATCAGGAACAAAGCAGAAAATTAGAGAGAGAATTTAAAAAAGAACACCAGAAACAACTGAAGAGATAGAGAAATTATTCATATTGTGATATTTAACCTGCTTCAACTGTTCAGATTACCAAAAAGAAGGGGGCTTGGTTGCTCTATTTGAATACCTTCATGACTGGGGTAAAGGAAGTACTAAACTTAGATCCATACAAGAAAAGATAGAAAGAATCTGTGGCTGTATGGTTTTAACAGTGTGTGAGGAAAGCTATCAAGGGAAGAGATGGATTCTTTACCTCATGAGGTCACTAAGATGGGCTGTCTGTCAGAACTGGGAGTGCATCAACTGTCAGGAACAGGGAAAAGGACTTCCTCCACAACAACGAGATCTGAATTCATGTAAATATGACCTGTGAGGAAGCTGCTTGGCTGTATTTCTTCATCAGATTCTTCCTAGGAGGCAATTAGTGAACTCTGGAAAAAAACTGAAGCAATGATCTCCGGTTCTTCTGTAAATATAGTAAAAGTGTTAGATAAGGAACAAAGTTTCAGGCAAGAAGCCTTACATCTGCTCTCATGTCCTTGGCTCCCCAGCTGTTGGTTTTCATTCACAGCATGCAGCTATATTTGACAAGAAAAGGATCTGGATGCTGGTCATTTCTGTCACCAACACGGAACTCCATGTCTGGGGTAGCATCCAGTAGGGTGGATAAGATAGACAATGGAGTTGTGAGCCACCTGCATCCACTTTAGTGTGATATTCAAGAGGAGTTACAAGGCCATTGACATCTTCTACAATTCTGCAGAAGACCTGAGAAAACCTCAGGGGTCATTCCCTGCTCCCATCCACCATTCCTGTCTCGGTTGGTGGATCTGCAAATGCTGATTTATAGAGGGGATCCTTTCTCAAAATGACAGAGTTGTGGGAGTCAGTTAGAAACTGAGAGACACCAAGAAGTTTGCTTGAATCAAGTAGACACCTGGATAGTGTTTCAAACCCAGAAGGTGCCTTTGGGATGAGTATTTTGCTGTTGGCAATCAGTTGCCTCATAAGTCATGACTAGACTCAATTTATTATTAAAATTAAATCAAGCAGTAGAGGATTTACTGAGTGTTGGGTAATTGCTGAATCAATGCTATACAGTTTCTTTTACATGGAATCAAATGCCAAAGTTGTGCCTGACAGCTAGTTTAGACTCATGGGAAAATTGTAGGTCTGGAGTTTTCACCTGGACAAGCAATGTTAATTGGATTGTGGAGGTGTTAATAAAAGAAAATGAGGGAGGACTGTGGTGTCAGGAGGGAGCAAAGTCCATACAGAAGATGAAGGGTTAATTTCTGCCTAGAGCAAAGGTACTGATATTAAAGTTTTCACCTCTGAGGATGTGGTTACGTGGAATGGTGAAGTCAGAATAAAGGGATGCAGAACCTCAGGAGAAGATGGGAGAGATATCTATTGGAGATGTCCAGTGTTTCCAGACATACAGAGGTGGTGCACAGATTTGAAAGTGAGTGTGCTGAGAGACTGGGAGGCTGCAGACTTGCTGTGAAGCCTTGGGCCTGGGTAAATTTTGTCCCAATGCAAAGCATCCTTGAATATTCAAGTGTTTGCTTTGGAGTTACTGAGAAACATTCCTCTTGTGTACAGGAGATTCAGCTTCCAAACTGCATTGCAATCCATGATGTCATGTAGATGCTGATATCATATGTATTTTAGGGTCCTCTTAGGAGGGCCTTCATAGGAGGATGGAGAGTTTTAAATAGCCCTCATACTGAGATTTCATTGGGTTACAGTGGGATACCAGACCTGCACTCATGGTGTCTGCTCTTTTTTTTCTTGCACAGGTGAGATGCTAATGCAATCTGCTTTATTCTTTTATGTTTGGTATCTGAAATGTAAATTTAATCTTTGCAGCTTTCTTGTCAACAGGAAAAGGTCAGAGTTTTTGAAGCCACTTACAATAAATTTTCACGAAGTGCTGCTATTTTAAAAGCTTAGCTTAGTGTTAGCTGGCACTTCTTCTCCAGTTGTAACCATTTTACAGGCAGTGCATGGGTTTTGGTTTCTGTGCAGCATGCCCGCAGGCACATTTTTGGTCAGAACTGGGAATAAACATTGAGAACCAGACTGCATTTGTCACCTCCTAATGACAGGCTTATTTTGAGGAATTGTTAAATAGTAGGTACATGCTCTGGTTTTAGTTGTTTCTGTGAAAAAATGAAACTTATCCTTGAGGAATTTTTCTGTTACTTAGAAAAGTAACATAAGTGAAGACATGATTTAGCCTTCTTTTGGCCTAGAATCTAGTAATTCTCCACAAAATGATCTCTGTCTGAGAACTGGATCAATAACTTCGGATCTCAACAGTGCTTTACTTCTATCCTGTGGATGACATATACCAGAGAGCATGCGGGTGGTCTGCCAGAGCCCATGCACCAATGTCAGGGAATGTGGCACATCGTGTAGTTTTCCATGCAAAAATAAATAGGTTTATTTTGAATCATAGATCATTTTATTACCAGTAGGCATGCATGCACCATTGTAATGCAGTATGCTGTCTCTGCAATTTAGAGGGTCACTCCTGAAGAAAGGTACAGTTCAGGATTAGCCCTCTATTCCTCACTGTCTGCTTAAAACCAGTAATAAACAACTACCACACTCTGCAACACATTTTGGAAGCCATACTGAACTCTGTTCTCCCTAGTCACTCTCTTTTCAACCTGGTGAGAAAGTTGTCCAGGAGCACTGTTTAGGTAATGTTGGGTTTAGATAGGACAAAAATGAGGAAGGAGCAAAGTCCATACAGAAAAGGAAGAATTAATTTCTGCCCAGAGCAAAGGTACTGAAATTAAACTCTGCAAATTCATTTACTTACTATAATTTCATAACAAAAAATTAAGCCAGAGGCGATGCCATTTTGCCAATGATTCTCACTGAACTATGGCTCATTAGTTATTTTATGTTGCTTAGCACGATCTGTTTATATCTACAGAAATTCAGCTAATTCAATGAGTCCCTTGTCTCTGCACAGACTTCCCAGTATCCTTGTTCATCTGCCCATGCCCTGTGGGTTTGCCATCCATGTGCTGTATACAGAACTGAGGACATATGCTTATTTTGATGAGGAGAAACAAAACTGTCGAGATCCATTTCAGCTACATTGGCACTCATCTGGGCTATTTCAGACAAGGACAGAAATTATTTCACCATGATTCCCCCCACCTTTTCTATGTTTTTATGAGCCTGGAAATCCAAATCATGTAACCCAGGTCCAGGCTCTTAGAAATGCTGCATTTGAAGGATATGTTTGAAATCTCTTTTCTTCCAAGCTGTGGTTCTTTCAAGCGCTCTATTTTGACACAGATAAAAATAACCTTTCCAAAAGTTCTTATATGTATCATTCACAGGGTACTTTGCTGCAGCTGATACCAAGCACAGATTGTGCCATTGTATAGGACAACAGCCAGAGGAACACAGCAGGAGAGCACTTCATTGATATGGAGTCTTGGGAACAACTTGCTGGATGCTTCAAAGAGTCAGGAGAAGACCATGGTCTACTTGACAAGCAGATTGGAGTTGTTCACCAGAAGATTAGTATACTTCCAATTTGATGCAAACCACTGATGCTCTGGTATTAAGATTATACCCACCTGTTTTCTCTTCTATGTAATGATCTGGTGAGGTCCCAGTGACCCTTTCGCAGCTGATTCACAAGTAAATTACCAGCACAGACAAACATGTATATTACATGTTTGTTTTCCTTTTTTCCTACTTTTAGGTCTTAATGCTGGTGGTAGTAACTAGCCTTGGTATTTCATAACACATTCTATGTAACTGCAGCTACACAGCAAGTTTATAATAATATATAGCAGATAAAAAGAAACATCAAAATTGGTGTAGTAGTTTATGGCTCTTTTTTTTTTTGTACTCCCCAAACTTTTTCCAGTGTGATTGTTTTCAGACACAATAGCTTGCTCTTTAACAGCAGAATGAACCACTGAGACAACAGCAATCCCAGGATTTGGTCTTACACACACCATTGGTTGGTATTATTTCCAGTACAGAGTTCAAAGTACACAAATCGCCAGCTTCAAACCAAAGCCTTAAACTCCATTCCAGGCACACTAAATAATATGTTCACTTTACTCAACATATTTCTGCAGCAGCACAGGAATATAGTCTTGGTCTCCCATTTCCATGAAAATCTTTGTTTAAATCCTTCCACAGTGAATTTTGCAGGCAAGGAGCCAAGCAAGTAAGTGAATGAATTGTTGGCAAATTTTTGAGTGCACTGAATCATAAATGACTTTATGATCTCAACTTTATATGCATTTTCAGATCTTTACATGTTTTATGTAAACTGGAAGGATAGTTAAGAATGCCTCTGCTTTCCCCATCCTCTGCACGCACACACACACACACATACACACACATTTCCAGGATTTCAAGTCAATATTTCAGCCAACGAAAGTTCAGGGAGGCCCAGTCATCACCTTAGAGAAAACACCATGATGTGCCACTGATCTAACATTCAACACGTGCAAACTCTTATCACAAACCCACAGTACTTTTTCACCTGGAACATTGAGGATCCCCATACATGGCTTTCTCAGATTTGACAGATGCTGAAATCACAGCTGTTATTAAGACAAACTAGACTTTCCTCAGCAAAAAGGCTTCTTTTCTTGGCTCCAGAACACCCATCTCTCTCTCACCTTGCAGGTATTTGAATTACTGCAGATTTGCCTTCTCACCTAAACTAAAATAACAAATTGGAAACCAAGCTGGAACAATGAATTTTTTTCTCCTTCTCCCCTCTTGAGTTCCTTCTCATACTGGAATGAACCAAAGGGACAAAGCACAAATAAGCAATTGGGAATTGAATTAATTGACAGCCTGAGGTAAATAACAAAGCTTTAAAAATAAAATAAACCAAACCACCCCACTGAACAGGAATGAATAACATGATTCAATTCAACTAACACCCCAACAATAACAGCAGCATCTTTCATAGATTCTAGGCAAGCAAAGTTCAAGCCAGCAAAATAGTTTCCAGTTTATAAAAGTTTTAAAAACTGCCAGGGGATATGTCCTGGCCTTCCCAGTAATGGAGCAAGAGTGAGCTCCAGAAAATCACATGGAAAAAGCATAAGGGGAGCAGATTTTCCAGGCACTAATTCAGTGAAAAAGGGGGTCTCCCTTCCAATATTATAGAGCACTGATGTGTTAGTGGTCTCCTTTCTCACATCACTGAACCTTGTTGGATGGATTGCAGGGGGTCTCTTTCCAAATGCCAGTAAGTCCAAAGAAAAGGAAAGTTCTCTCTTCTCTAGCATCAATCTGTTGAATATTGGGAAAAGGACATATAGAAGGTCATAGGTTTTGCTGGAGATTTTCTGCTGCAGGAGAACATGGGAATATTTGCTATAAGCACTTTTGCACGTAGAACTTATGGAAAAATATAATAGATTTTAATACAGTGATAGTCTTCTTACATAATTTAAAAATCAATTTAGAGAACTGTATAGGAGGGATACAAATGTTGGATAAAGTAATTTCTATTGGGTCATTTGGACTTTTTTCTTACTATAATCCAAAGGATTTTTCCATTAATGAATAAAACTCAATATAGTGTACTGGATGCTTCTACAGTTTACCTTGTGTAATATAGTGTTAATATATATGTGCTGGTATAGTTTTCTTGTAGTATACTTTCATTATCTTTTCATTCATTTGAAAGAGCCAAACAAAGCAGTAAATCTATTTTGCCTCATTTTACATGTGGAGAAGATCTGTACAGCGTACCTCCTGGTAAGAAAACTGACCCCTTATTGTGAGTTATTATCCAGTGTTATGAGAGCCATTCCTGCTGTAGTACACAGCAAAATGGGTTGGAAATCATCAGTGAAATGATTTATTATTCAGACCTCTGCTTATTGACAACAGCCCAGTAATTTTCTCAGTTTGAACACTAAGAAACAGAATGATTTCACCCATTTATGATATTGTGAGATACAAGCAAAGTCCACTGTGCAGTCTCTGGAAAAGTCCTCAGTCTTTCATCTTGGCCCTTTGGTGCCTTTGGCCATAACCTCATTAGTTCCTTATACCTGTGTTATTTCCTCATTGATTGATTGGAACATATTTATAGATCAGGACATATGTTGATTTACTTGATTGCCTGTGCTTACATTTCCCAGAAAACGTTTTATAGATTTTACATAAAAATAACTGCCGTAATGTGAGAAGGAATCCCTTATCCCTTTATGTCTGCAGTGTGGTAGTTAAGGCAGGTCTTTGAAGTTACTCTAATTTTACCACCTTCCTCTTCTAGTCTGGTATCACTTCTATATGTATGATATTGGAAGAGAGGTGTGGCTAGTGCTTTTAGCTCTCTTTTGGGAACATGGGTGATCAGTTTGTGTCCAAGAAATGTTATTTGGGCTTACATAAAAACAACTGCAAATGCTCATGTACAGCCCTCATGGTCTATCACAGTTGTTTTCTTAGACTTTATGCTCCTCTGCAGCAAGCCTTCTGCTATTTCTCTCCAGCCTGCTCGAAAGGAATGTGCTGGTAGTTCAGGCATGGCCTAAAGAATATTTAATATTTCCATGCCCTCACATAGATGCTGACCACCTGATTATATTGGTGGCTCTCAGAATCATCTTATGAGTATTTTGAACAGAGACAGATGGGTAAGACCAGTGAAATTAACTATTCTGGGAAGATATCTAGCACTCTTTATTGTCTGTGGTCAACTTAGATTGGATGCCTACACTTTTGTGACCCAAAGATAGGTATGATGAATCCAACCTTTAGTGGACATGGATGCACTGGACATTGCCACCAATTCTGGAGAATTCCTCAGGAGGAATTCTCTATAGAAAAATGTTACTTTTTCCCAGCATCTAACAGAACATTTTTCTCATAAACATTGTGCTGCTAAATCATTCACTTTGTATGTGCTCTACAGCAAGGAATAACCCAAATGTTTAGCTCAGACTGTCCTATCAGATTTAGCAAGAAAATAACTGATCTAACATTTTTATTCTCTCCCATTGTTCCTGTATTTTCTTCTTGACCTTTTAGTTACTCAGATGTTTATGGCAAACCCTTTTGTTTACCACTGTGTTCTAGATAACACTTTTTAAACTGTAGGCTTCCAGCTGTCCAGCTCTAATATAACAACCAGCTGCTGAGCCCTACTGTTGTCAAATACATTTATTTTCCAAGCCATGAACAAGCTGGAATATATTTCACAGTTCAGAATCTGTGAATGGTTACATCTCAAACCTTACTGGGTCACAGAGTCCTCGCTACATCTGCTTTCTTTGATTTTGTAACAGCTGGAATAAAAAAGGTGAATTTCAGCTTCAGTTCTGGTAGGGTTGGGGGACAGATCCTCCTTCCCCCCAACCTCCAATTTCCTATTTACAGACCAGAATGAAATTTGGCAATGCAACACCAAAAGACAGAGTCTTCTTGCTGTTTGCGACCTGTGGTTAAGGAGGCATCATGGAGGACCTATCCTTCTGTTTGCATTCAAAATACTATTTATTATTTTCTTAAAACATTTGTGAAATACCTGGATTTTGGCGTATTTTTCTAGATACCTCTGTCTTCCTGACAAATCCTATGCACCAGGAATGTCCAGCTGCAACTTTTGCAAGGACAATCCTAGAGGGGCATGTTTGTGCTGTTCCTTGAAGAGTGAGGCAATATCACTACTATTGCTGTTGGCTGATCCTTCAGAGCATACAACCACAGGTTCTGGGATGAAAGGCATCCTGGACATCTGCCACACACTCAAAGTCAAGAGGACTTCAGAAGATGAGCAAGATACAAAGCAGATGCTGCTGAAAAAATTCAGGCAGAAGTCATGGATTGTTTTCAGCTCAATGTGGGATGTAATTTCTTTTGCTTGTTAATCTTTGGTAAAAGTGCAAATAGAACTTTCTGTTTTCCAGGAAAACAACAAAGCTGGAAGTTTCTGCATCCTGAAACTCTTCTACCTTGAGCCATGAGAGAGTATCTGGTACAGACAGATACTAGGGAATGTGCCAAAGACTGAGATCTGTATGAAGTTCTTTCTGTGCTACATATTACTTAACAGCTTGGGGCAGTCTTAAGAGGGCTGTGTTGCTTGTATTTGCCTTCTTAATGAATTTGAGATTACTATTTTTAATCCATATTCTGAGACTTCATCCATAATTTGAGACTGCAACTAAAGAAACTATTTGAAGACCTAAAATCTGCATGGCAATTTACTGTCTTCTGTCAACTGTGGTGATATAGTGGTCCCTTTTGTTAATCATTCAAATGTTCTGCATTAAAAAAAAATTACATTTTAAAATTTGTCATTTTGCATTTCCAAAGTAGGCATAGTACAGATTTTTGCTGCCTGATTCCATCCTAATAGCATACTTGAAACTAGAGTTTAAGGGAAAATGAATTAAAAATATTTTCTTTTAAGGAAATAGGATATTTTTTTTCTGAAATAAAAAGTTGAAAAGAATTAAAACCAGTTGTAAATCCTTTGAGAGAAATTGTGCAAAATGGTTAATTTTTATATTGCTTGGAATAAAAATTTCCTAATGCTTCCCATTGAAACCTGACTTTTACAGCTATACCTGCAAATACCGGCAATACATACAAATACCTCAAATACCTGCAAATGCCTCCATTGTAGTGTGTGTAATTTGATGTGATCACAGAATGGTCAATGCTAGATAATAGTGTGGTGGTGTCGTGGTTTAAACCAAGTCCCCCAACTCCTGGAGAGTTAGGGAGGAAAATCCAAAGAATGTAGCCCCCACGGATTGAGATAAGAACGGTTTAATTGCTAAGGCATAACACAAATCACTACTGCCATTTACTACTACAAATAATAATGATACAGCAAACAACAAGTGAAGAGAATACAACACCCCACCAGCCACCGACCCATAACTCACTCCACCCTGCCCGGCCGAGCACCGCGTGCTCCCTCCTCCATTTCCCTCCAGAGCTCCACCCTTCTTCCTCTCCCCCCGTTGCATCCTGGGCATCACGTGCTATGGTATGGAATACCTCATTGGCTAGCCTGGGTCAGGTGTCCTGTCTCTCCTTCCTCCCGGCCTCCCCTCCTCCCCGGCAGAGCACGTGCTCAGAAAAGGCCTTGAACAAAAACACCCTCAAAACATGCTCGCTATCAAGCAACTGTTCCCAGCCCAGAAGTCAAAACACAGCACTGCACCAGCTACAGGAAGGAGAAAAAATGACTGCTACTGCTCAACCCATGACAGGTGGGGAAAGTCTCCATGATTAGGAAGGTATAAGGCTGAATGCTCAGCTGACCTTTATTTAAGCCATTCAAACTATTGTAGTTTGCACAAAGGAGTCAGAAATCTTGCGAGAAGACCACTGCAAGAGATATGTATAGTGTTCATTTTTCCAGGCAGTATGGGGAGAAAACCCATCCAAAGGTTAGTCAAAACTCCAGGTTGGTAGGTCTTGATCAACCCCAAATAATGAACCATGTGGTACACCGTTTCACCTTTACAGCAACTAGAAATACCAGATTTGTATCTGGTTTTATTTCATGAAGGAAAAAAATATAGCTTGCCAAGTAGAATAGACCCCAGGGAACTGCCTCTGCAGTTTTGAAACCACATCAAGTGCCAGTGCTGACCTCTGCTCTCATTGCCGACGTGTGTGTGATGAAGTTTTCTAGTTTTTTTTTTTTTCTGTGGAGACAGCAAGAAAAATGGAAATCAATCAGTTCCCATCCTCAGACTCTTGTTAGAAAGAAGGAGTTATCTGTAGTCCAGATTTTCCTGCTTAGGGTCTGTTATAAGAGCAATGACTATGTGCTGTCCCTATTCTCTCCTCAGAAGACAGGAGAGATCGGTGCCTGACAGATCAGTGGCTCTCCATAAGCTGTAATAAAAGTAAATCCAGTGGGTCTAGGGTGATAACTTTCCTCCACAAGGAAATGCTCTGTGGAAGTGCAAACAGAGCTGAACTCAGGGGAAAAAAAACCCCATCCCTGCAGTTAGGAAGTTATAGGAATTATATGAAACAGACGGGTGTGTGTGTCCTTGCTGTGTGACTTCTGCCCCTGCAGTAAGAGGTGTGAGAACGTGCTCTAAGTGCAGCTGATGATGCTGCTGCAGGTCAAGGAGAGTTGATACAAGATAAGTAAAGAAATCTTTAGGACACTGGACAGTGCTGTTACCTGTTGACAGGCTGCATTAGGTCTCGTGAAACTTCATTTGGAGTATTGTGTGCAGTTCTGGTGCCCTCAACATAAAAAGGACATGGAACTGTTGGAACAAGTCCAGAGGAGGCCACGAGGATGATCAGGGGACTGGAGCACCTCCCGTATGAAGATAGGCTGAGAAAGTTGGGGCTGTTCAGCCTGGAGAAGAGAAGGCTGCGTGGAGACCTCATAGCAGCCTTCCAGTATCTGAAGGGGGCCTACAGGGATGCTGGGGAGGGACTATTCATTAGGGACTGTAGTGATAGGACAAGGGGTAGCGGGTTGAAACTTAAACAGCAGAGGTTTAGATTGGATATAAGGAAGAAATTCTTTTCTGTGAGGGTGGTGAGGCACTGGAATGGTTGCCCAGGGAGGTTGTGAATGCTCCATCCCTGGCAGTGTTCAAGGCCAGGTTGGATGAAGCCTTGGGTGATATGGTTTAGTGTGAGGTGTCCCTGCCCATGGCAGGGGGATTGGAGCTAGATGATCTTAAGGTCCTTTCCAACCCTAACTATTCTATGATTCTATGATTACCTGCTGTAACAGTGAACAACCTCTACTCTCAACACTGGTGTAAGGAATTATTCCACTGAATCAAGAGTTACAGAGACCTCAACCATGCAATGCCTGCAAAGCCCAAGTCCAAGATGACAGATGTTCATGACCTACCCTTGCCTGGTACCCTCTTGGGACCCTAATCGGTCTGTGGATTTGCAAATTTGCCAATTTCATACTATCTTGAAGAGAACATTGATTTTTTTTTTAATAATCTGCAGAAATAATAAAATATCCCTTATTTATTTTGTGTTTATTTCTGCGACCGAGGCCTTTCATTTCAATTTACCAAACACCTGGATCAATGCAACGAGTAAGTTAGGAGGAAAAAAGGTCATATAAATAGAAACAAAACAGAGCAGAAAAGCCATGCTGAGATAATGAACTTGACAGGAGGGAGACAGAAATTATGGTTATGGGACACTGGTGAGCTCCCTGTGAACCAGATCCAATTCCAATTATTTTGTACCACTCAAGATCACGTACTGGAATTGTTTATGGTCAGTGGAATGAAGCAAAAGGGAAGACAGAGAGTGATCTCCTTTGGCTGGCCTTTCCCAGGGAGCCTGATACACTTATGACTCAGAGAAACAAACACATTGAAATCCTCAGCCCTGACCTTGTTTTGAAGGTTGTGTAACTAATGCACCGCTCTGGTCAATTGGACATGTTCATCTGCTTACATTTCAGTTAATATCTGAATGATTCTGTGCTGTGCTTTGGCATTTGTTTCTAATTCTCTGTTTTTCTTTCTTACATATATATTTTTAATTTTAGAAGTTCTGAAAATTGGTTGAGCTAAAGAAATTGCCACAAGGCATTGCAGAAGGCTTGAAGGAGGGATGAAAGTGCCAAGTCTATAAAGGACAATATGGAAAGTAAATGAGAAAGAAGGCACTGAGGAGAGCTTTTGTTGTATAGGCTTGCGGTCAGAATTTTTATTTCAGGACATGCAGGAAGAAATGGATGTTTGGGATGGGGAAAACATATCTGCCATGAGAACACTGTTAGAGCTCGACATCCGATAGCTCTCTTCCTGCATTTGTCCACCTGGCCTTTGGGGTGAATGAAACAAATCCTGCCTCAGAAGAATGGTAAACAGAGTCTCAGGCAATCCACTCTGCTGTAGGAATGAGTTTTCTTTGGTTCTCCTGATGTCTGTAACACTTTGCAGCTTGCTTGAGAGATCCCACTCCTTCAAATGAAGTGTGGCCAGAAATGAAGGAGATATTACTTGTTGATATCCAACAGTTTTATTTTCATTTTTCCTTTATGCTCACTGCAGAGACAGATCTGGAATTGAGTCTAACAAGTAAATCAAGGAGAGGTCCTCAAGGGAGGATGATGAAACTTATAGGTGGAGTAGGGGGACCCATCCTTTTTCCCTTCTTTTATTTCTGAGAGGTACAAGCCTGAGTGGAAGAAGCTCTTCCTCCTCTCCTGTGGCTGTCTACCCTTTTGAAGCAGCCTGTGGGAGCTGGGACTACAGCTCATACCCCGCTGCCCTGTCTGAGCCCCATGGGAGCCATCCTTCTCATCCCTCTCTCCCCCTTAGGTGCTCTGTGTCTAGTTGGGGTAGAAAGGCTCCCAAGGGCACAGGCTATTTCTCAGCGTGAAGCTCAGCAGATATTCCAGTGAGGTAATATGGTGAGACAAACAGTAAAATGACTCATAATAAATAGCCCATAACTTCAATTTGTAAAATGAGTTTACCATTCCCCACCTTCCTTGCCTTCTCTGCTAACATAATGAATGCACTCACTGTCACTGAGTTTTAGGGTTTTCAGTGTGTTATGGCAGCAAGGCACTCTGAGTCATAAGCAGAAAGAGATTAATATTAATAGCAAATGTCTAAGATTAAGCTATGGACATTACCCATCTCTAACAGATAGACTCTCAAGATGTGCACAAGAAGGAATTCAAAATTGCTACTGATACTCTGGGTTTAGCCTGATTCCTATCGCCTTCCAGGAGCACAATAAAATAAAATGATCCTGTTATAAGCTTGATCTATAGCTAGTTTCAAACCATCACTGTACATTTAATTAGCAGATATTAATAATGTTCCATGTACTCTAATGATCCAGTCAGATGCTGCATAGCATTGCAAAAGTTTTTTTTAAAAGTCTAATGCATTCAGACAGTGAACACGTTTAAAAAAATAATTTAGATGTAGTGAAACTGAGAGGGCAGAAAAAGGCCAGTGAATGACATTTATGAAAGCATTTTCTATAAGGTTAAAATCCTGACAGAGGCAGTGGTATGGCAAGACAAACTTTGCCAGAAATGGCTTCTGTGGAAAGTACACACAAAAAGAAAATTTCTGAAAACAGTGGATGGATCCCGTGCTCACAGTATGGTAGAGAAGACCATATTTTCCCATCTCAGTTGTTGTTACATGTTAAGTTTTCCTCTGGTATGAAGATAACAAAAAGTGATCCCTTGGCTCCACCCCATCATGGGAGGTTCATTCTTGCTCTTGTGCCATAGTTTGCAGGCCTTCAGGTGTGCTGCTTGAGCTGCATGTGGGATGTCCTTCTGTCTGTGAGCACTGACATCCCCCTAACCAAAAATAAACTGCTTTGTAAGGAGATGGGGAGAAGGCTTGAGGGTTGGTGACCTGCAGCCTGATGACAAGTGTGAGTGATGGATGAGGGAGTGGGGAATGAGAACTAAGCAATCTTTGCTATTGCAGGGAACTTTCTTCACCTATTAGTCTTGGCCAGTACTCGATGCTGCAGAAGAAGCAAAGACATACTGAACAAACTGGGACAATGGCATGCTGTGACACCACAGCCACATGTCACCCTGGAAAACATTTCTGCCCCAAGTATCACCAGTTTGCACCCTGAACCAACATAGCTGGTTGTCCTTTCAGATGGTCCAAGCCCTCTTCATCCTCCCTGAGTGATTGCTCAGTGTCCAGGAACTGAGATTTGTTTCTCCCACACTATTCTCTCCCTCTTGCCTTGCCTTCCTTGTCCCATGTCTTTCTAAGCTGTCAAGTGGCAGGGGAACCCTAAATGCCTGCAAGGAGCCAGCCTGCTGAGCCGTCAGCACTCTCCCCCCCTCAAGTTCATGGCCAGAGGAGACTGAGCTCTGACTGTGGACTGCTAATGTGTTACACAGAGCAAGTGAATAGTCCCAAATGTGGGATCCTCCTTCCTCAGTCAGAAGCTTTGGCTGCTCAGCTGATTTAATTTCGTAGCTGAAAATATTATTAGTGGTAATAAATTTGTCCGCCCTTTTGGAAATGCAGCCAGTAAACCTTCACTCTCCTTTGTCATGGGATGTAAAAGGATGGGGAATTGCTAAAGTCCTAAAAAAAATACTGCACCAAGGAGCTGCAGGATTTACAATGTAGTAGTGAGAAGAATCTTTGCAGTCACCCCTTGTGTGTGTAGCTAGAAACTCCTGTTGAAGGGGTTCAAACAGACACAAACACACACAAACTACAAAGTCTGTATCAGGTCAGAGTCTGATCTCCTGAAAATTAATACCAGGCAACCTGAAGTAGGTCCTTTACAAACTATGTCTCTGCAAAAGTGAGATCAAGCTTGGACCTTACCAGGGAAATTCAAAGGATTCCTTAGGCAGACTTGCACAGCAGGCTGTCTTGTGATGTTCCAGATGCTCACAGCTAGAACAGTCCTGAAAATGTAAACTCACATGGGAGAAACATGTAAACACTGTTTCCCCAAGAAGGCATGTTCTAAAAAATTATACAAAAGCAAGTCTGGCTGTGTGATACACTGCAGATCTGCAATTACTTCTGCAGCACCAAGGCTGTTAATCCGTCTTCTGCAGCCTTGTTCTAGCAGTCCAACTTGAGACAACCAATAGCTTTAAAGAGTAAAAAAAAAATCCCTTCTCTCTTAATATTTATTTTCTTATGGTTATAAAAAGTCCTCCACAAATTACACTGAAGGCAAAATTTAGTTAAAAGCAAACCTGCTGCGCTTCAAAGAGCTGCTCTAGGCAAAGCAATTGCTGATGCACCTCTGAAGGTTGCAAGGATCTGTGTAATGCAGGCTGTTCAGTCAAGGATTCATTCTCCATGTTCTGAAATGGGCCTTCACTAGGCTCTGCTGTAGTGATAAAACAACATACATGAAACCTGTCAAATTATTTTGGACAAGTGACAACTGTTCCAGGCTGATGTTGCTCTCTTTTATTATTTGGGTACCTAACATGGCTTGAGGTTGCTTGTAACTTCTAGCTATTCCCCTAACAAAAAAAGATACTAATAAGTGCAAGAAAAACCCAACAAAAGCCAATGTGAGGCTTCAACAGGTTGAAAGTTTGTTTTAAAACAAGCTTATTGCATTGAGGATTCATTCACGTCATGACATGACCATACTGTTGTGCTGACCAAACTTTGAGAGCTGTGCAAAAATCAGTTCTATTAAGTTATTCTTCTCTGAGATACAAAAGAAGTTAATTAACTTTGCCTGTTGCTAAAGTAATAGCCCATTGCTACAGTAATAACCTATTGCTACAAAGATAATAGCAGATTTTATTTTAGAAAGGAAAGGACACCATGTGGTAAATAAGATTATTTTCCTTCAATTCTAGTTTCACTAAAGCACCAGGAACTAGAGACTTCATATCACTTTAGGCTAATAATGCTGCTAATAAGAGCACACTGCACTAGCCATGACTTTTCCCACATTCTGTGTGCCGTGTTACTGGGAAGATTACCAGGCCTAATAAAGCAAATGATGGGTCTTTCTTATGTAAGAAGACAAGAAAGCTATTGTCATATCTAAAGCTGGGATAATAACAATTACTTGTTGCAGTAGGAATGTCAAAGATCTTGCCTGGTTATGTCCACTTGGCATAAAACACTTTTGTTTATGCCAGGCTCAGAGGAATTACTGAACTCATGTTTTTTGATTGAACATTTTGCTCACTAGAGCTTTCCTAGGACAACATAAATCATCCAGAGATAGTAACGTGATGCGAAGAGACAACTCATAACTCAATAAAACTACTGACTTTCTGGAATTGTTTTCTTTTCAACTCTAGCTCTTTTCAATTCTAGCAATTCTAGATAGTGTTTTTGTCTGCTGACCTCCTTCTTCTCAGACTTGGAGGCATTGGAGTCCTTGTGTGACAGATATCTTACCAAAATCTTTTTGCTGACATGAGAGTCACTTGCTAAACTCACACTCTGTAATCAGCTGCTTCCAAAATATTCCAAAATATGAGATGCATGATGAGGTTTTGCAGCACACTTGTCTCCCTCTTTCATTTTCTGCTGGTACAACACACTTTCTATCACAAAACAAGCCCTTATAGGTGTTCTGCCTTTGGGAAAATGCTACTTTTCTAGGTGCCAGACAGTGTTTTCAGGAATCATGGGGATTCTTGCTCTCAAGATAATACTGAAGCCTCATCAGGAACAGGTCTCTGATGTGTTCCAAGGATGTTTTCACTAGTGGCATATCAGGTCCAGTTTGCTCTTTAACAATTTTACTCACAGCTTTCTTCAGAGTGGATATTTGCATCTACGTGCTTGTGAAGTTGAGGGACATGTTTGGCCCATAAGAGCTAGACCTGTGCTTCTGCTGGAGTTAATAGCTGTTAGTCTAGCACTATTACCCACTTGGAAAAAACTCTTCAGAAATCTCCCTGGTGTTGAAAGACTGATTTTGGGGTGCTCCAAATGAAAGTACATCACCAATTAAGGATTATTTGGTATTTATAGACCCATACTGTGCAGTTTAAGCTGTGTGACTGATTACGGTTCTCTGTCTTTTTAACAGCTTCACACTTTCTTAAATCTTCAAACCACTGTTTCTGTTTGTGGTTAGTCAAACACGATGATCATAGCCTGTTCCTGGTAGTAGACAATTAGGTTACCCTTCAGCTGTCAAGTTTTGACACTTGATGGAATCTAATTTTGTTTGTGGGCAGTTTGTGGTGGATAAAGGTTTGGACTGTTGCCCTCTTGCAATCCTGCTGGCGTCTGAACATACCTTTGGTGTTCTTGGAAGCTAAAGCGGACAGCTCACATTTCTTCCTGGTAAATGAGCAAAGCCCTCGAGAAAGACATTACCTGGGCCTACTACTAGGTGATCTTGCCTCAGAGATATTTTGGAGTGCTGGCATCGTGAACATGAAACCTTCAAATTTGTTCCTGACCAGGGTAAACGCTCTTACACTCATTACACGCTTTGCCAGTAGACCTGTAGTAGCTGTCTGCTCCTGTGACAGTCAGGGATACAGGAAATCTCTTTGCAAAGATGAAACCAGTAAAAGCAGGCTCTGGAGCAGGAAGAATGGGGGTAAGATTTAGAGAAAATGCAAGGAAAGAATCTTTTCCCCTGCTGTCATTTTCTTTTAAGTAGCAACAGATGTGTCTATTACAGACTGTCTATTTTAAATTTTGCAAACATGAATTTTACTCTGAACTTCCCAGGAAAAAGCAGAGAGACAGTGATATTTTTGATACCAAGGGAAAATACTTTTGGTTTCAGAGCCCCAAAGCTATAACATGTTAATGTCTGAGAAGCATTGTTATTCCAGAGCCTCACAGGGAAAGGAGACCTGACACTTTGTCAGAAAAAGAAAGGGACTTATACCCCCCTCAAACTTTCCTCTAGCATTATTCCTCCAAACCAAGCAGCCACTCCTTACAGTCCCCCTGTTGCCCATTGCCTTCCCCTGCTTTCTACCTGTCTTCTCCCACTGTAATGATGTTTTCGTTTCTTGTTACTTGCTCTAATCGCAGTTTCCCTTTCTTGTAGGTTTATGATAAAAAGGGGACTTTCTCATAAGAAATTTGTATATGAAACATGTTGACATAGATTCCTTGGATGTGCTGAGGGTGGTTTGGTGGCAACACACTTTGTAGACAGGCCGAGTCCTTAGGCAGGAGATGGAGCTACAGCACTCCATCACTCTCTGTGCTGCTGTGAAGAGTCAGTCTAAACCAAATATAGCATAAAGGGAAGTTCTTGCAAGCGGGGACTCCATCTCTGAAAATGGATATTAGACAGTTGTTTTTTAAAGAATTGTTGTTACACTTTTATTTGCAAAAGGGTTCAGTCTGGCAGCTGCAAAGAAGTAGCAGCTTTATAAACCAGTCCAACCTGACTCCTGACCTTCTGGTAAAACTAGCACACGTAATGTCTCTGGTTTTGGCTAGTTGCAACAGATTACCAGTAGATTGTGAACAGATGCCCTCAACATATTTCTGAGAAAAAATGCAGACGTTTCATGGGCAAATATGGTAAATGAATGCATCTTTTCATAGTTTTAAATTGTGGGAAGAAACTTTTTACAAGACAAATCAGTGGGGTATTAGGGAATTGCTAAAGAGAGCAACTTGAAGTGCCCTTGTGGGCAGCGGGGAGAGAAAACATGCAGGAAACAGAGAATTTCTATTGTGTAAACCTAGCTGTCATGCTTGACCTCACATGTTGGTGGTGAATTGTGTTTTGGAGATGAGGAGTTAAATGTTATATTGCAATAACAAAGTCTATGGTCCATGTGTTTCACACTGCACTTCAGGCCACTGGATGCCACGTCAGCTGTAAAGACTGCGAAAGCCTTAGGGATCTCACTGACAGGTCTTCATTGTCTCACAGGAAGGGTTTCTTGGGAAAATCAGAGAGAAGCTCCGTGAGTTCATGCATTACAAATGACCAGTGGTCTTAGCCTTGCATGGTGTAGGCAGGAAGGGACTGCATTGCTCTTTCAGTGACAACCACAGGCTACCCAAGCAGGCCTCTTTGCCATTTGAGACTGATGATTTCATTTCTCCTTTCTGAGTTTTGCTCATTTCCTCAGTCTTCAACTCTTTATAGCCAGACCTCTGGAGTATTTTACACTATGTTAGAATACTTTTGAAATGTCTCTATTCCCCCAAACCAAAATTGTCCAATTATCCTAGGAAGAAAGCCTTTGTAAACATGCCCATCAAGCTGAACCTATCATACACAAGAATGCATCCCAATATGATGAATACACATACCCTTGGGTAGAGTAAACTTCTATATTATTAGCTTGTGTTTCAAATGATGGGGTTAGCATTCATGCCTAGCCACTAAATAATTTGGTTTCCGGAAGCTTTTTTGGAATAAGACACAGTAATTCTAGTAGCTGCATATTATGTAATGTAAATACTGAAAAGCCAGCCCCACAGAATGGAAAATACCCTATAAGTTTATTGTGGCTTTTCACCCTTTCATATTTTTTTTCCTTTTGCTATTTAGAAGTACGCTAAGTTCCTACCCTTACTGAACTGAAAACAGGGTGTGACTGTAGCATTCTTTCAGGTGCTTGGAGATACAGTTAATGGTTGTAAGAGGCTGGTTTCTTCTCCCTTATTGCAGCCACCACGTCACATTTCTGTCCAAGCAAAATGGAAAATGCAACACAGACTATTCTAAAATTTGAAAAAGATTCATCCCCCTCAATAACTTGAGCTTTATTAAAAGATCAGCTTACATGCTGTTGCACTTTGACTCCTAGCCCCATAAAACTTCATGAAACATCATGGCAGATCAGACCACAGGGACTTCTACCTTCTTAAAAAGTAGAGTTGTGCTTGGGCATGTGGAAACTGGTTGGCAACATATGAGAAAGTCAGAAGCTGCCATTGCGGGAGCTGATGGTTTTCTTGGCATATACATGCCCTCCAGCCAGGCTGGTTTTACGGTATAGTCTTTAGCAGTGATTCAGTGTGGGAATTCTTCATGACGTTATTTATAGCTTTATGTCTCTGCCTGTCTGCAAACCATATTCATAGATCTCCAGTCTGGTACTGCTAAAGCAAAGAGCACACATTGAGCACCACTTGAGAAAAGTCTGGTTTAAAAGACTAGGCCTGTCCCCTGGGCATTCTGGGGAAAGGGAAGAGATAGAGTCTGTCTCTGTGGTATTGTTCAGCTGCCTTAGCCATGAGCTCATCCTCTCCAGCAGTCTTGCACGGTTCCCTACAGACAAGTCTCTTACCTCTTGATTTGTCTCTAGGTAGAACATCTATTAATTCAAAGGCATGTGGTGACATTAGGAAGTACAGGCAACCCTACCCAACAATTACTAGTTTGGGAGAGTTCAAAGCTGGAGCTTCAATTCTGCAGTATAAGATAGGATTTATATTAGATATTAATTCAGGTCATATATTAATAATGTAATTTAAGGTTTGTGCATGCACACACTGCACATGCATGCATAAGTCTTTAAATAATCAAGCTGAAAACCAGAATATTGACACATGTGTGTAGTCATCATTCGACACTTACCTTTGACACTTGCCACAGGCCCTATCCTCAGCAAATCCCCATGAACACACATCACAGCCTGATCTTAGCTTCCTTGCAGCTTCTCAGTGCTGCTGCTCAGGACTGGCCATTTCCATTTTTCTGTCCTAGTGAATTTATGTGCCTCCATGGTTTTTGTCTCACATTGCCTCACTATTTTTTATCCCTACTGTTTCCAGTCTTTCTCTTCTTCATTTGGCTCTTCTGCTAATTTCAGTCCTTCTTCCTCATCCTGTCTCCCTGAGCAGGCACCCCAAACATGATTCTCACACTTTGCTTTGCTGTGTCTGCATGTCATCTTCTGCCACACCTCCACATCTCTTGCTCCTCAGCTCCATTCTCTTTGCAACTTCAGGTTTCTCTTCCTCAACTGATCTCTTGTCCTCTTCCCATCTCCCTGCCCAGATAATTACCTTACTCCATTACCTAGATAGTCATTCTCCTCATCTACCTGATGTCTGTCTCGTTCCCAAAGCATGGAAGACTGCATTCACACATATCCTATCTCCATACATTTGCAAATTTTCTTGAAGGGCAGGAGATACCATCTACACCCATCTGACTTGTACAGACTGTGAAGCTGCCATAGTCCTTGATATGCTAGTAAACCACTCTGGAATCAAGACTTTGGCCTCATATTAGGAGGAAAGAACTGGTCTGGATGAACTCTGAACACCAAAAGATGCCGGAGCGTGTTTATACGATAAAGAAAGACAAGCCTTCGTGAAAAAAATAAGCAGCATAATGGGAATGATGGACGTGCCCAGGCTGTGAGAAGCTCTGTGAAAATGTGTCTGTCTCACTAGATGGCACTGCAGAACAGTTTGGCAGAGGCTTGCGGGTGCTTTGACAAGGAGAAAGAACCTTCATGTGTGATGGGGCAGCATCCTGTTTAATCCACAAAAGGGTCTGGGTGAAGTGTAAACAGCTTCAACGTTTTCTCTGTAGAGATGGAGATGTATCTGGGAGCAGGGAGTGGCTTTCTATCATCCGTCACTGAAATTTGAGAGTGATTTCCAAAAGGTTTTCCAACTTCAGGATCTGACAATTCTGAAATAAGACAAGATGAAGCATGAGAGGATATTTGGGGCCAAGAAAGAAAGGTGCTGAGAAACCTGATAATAATCTGCATTTTGGCTACTGGAAATACTGTACTATGGGCTCTTACGAGCCCTTAATAAATGCCTTGTAATTCCCAATTTTCTTATTCTGGTGAATAGCCAGGATACCAAGGAATTCACAGAGAGTTTCATTGTGGAGCTGAGGATGAATTCTCCTTGGAAGAGTGAGAGCTAGAGAGACCATGTATGTGTAGATGGAAATGGAGCCATCAAATAGCAAGGAACTGTTCCCTGGGACTAAAAGGAAGCACAAAGTACTTACTTACACCTCAAAACAGACAACCAAGGAGGCTGGGTTTGCAGCATCTTTTTGGGTCCTGAACAGGTGAGAAAACCTGTGAGGCTCCACAGGACCTAAATCGGGGAACAAGAGAGACAGTGAAGGGAGCTCAGTTACTGCCTTTTCCTCATTGATCCTGGTTGCAGACAAAGGAACGAGCATCAGCTCTTTGGTGGCCTGATCACCTTGTGCATCTGTCAGCACATCGCAAAGCTCCTGTGTCAAACAGCATTTCAGTAATACCTCCTGCTCCCATGAGCCGCATCATATTTTGTCTCCCCTGCTGTGAACTCACTGCTTTCCCAGTCACAAGCACACACAACACTGCATAAAACAACCTGTATTTAATGGTGATGTGAGGGAGTTGATATCAATAATTTAACAACATATGAAGTAACCTACATCAATA
Source organism: Melopsittacus undulatus (assembly GCF_012275295.1). Taxonomy (NCBI): domain Eukaryota; kingdom Metazoa; phylum Chordata; class Aves; order Psittaciformes; family Psittaculidae; genus Melopsittacus; species Melopsittacus undulatus. The sequence goes on along the minus strand of NC_047529.1, from coordinate 87,358,339 downwards.
CAGCCTGTGTGCCTGGCTGGTTTCAGGCAGAGGAAGTGGTTTCACCAGGAATAGGAACTAGGTGAGTGTTGGCCTGGAATAAAGCACTTTCTTCATCCTGTTTTTTATTGCTTATCAGGATTCCTCACATAGCAGCTCTGCTTAGGGACCCTCTCAGAAGTGTTCTCTAGGAGACAGTGCCCCGAAGGAAAGAAGACAGTAAATTAACTGCCTATTGCTACAGTAAAGCCAACAGCAGCTTTTTTTTTTTCAGAAGCAAAAGGACAGCTGATTAACCATTTGGTAAATACAATTCCTTCCTTTCAATTCTAGTTTCACTAAAGCACCAGGAACTAGAGACTTCATAGGGCTTTTAGGCTTAATAATGCCGTGAACAAACACACTGCCCTAGTCAAGACTTTCCCACATATGTGTGCCATGTGACTTACCTGCCCTGGGGAGTGCGTGCTGGTTCCCCAAGCCTTGTTCACATCTCTGCAGGCATTGCAGGGGAAGGTGACAGTAGGAAAGTGATTCCTTCTTGCTCTGTCTCTGGTCTAGCAGCTGAAGGCAGCAGGAAGTCCTGCTGTTGGGCTGTTGTTTGCTGGACCCTGACAAACACTGTGCTGTGTGTGGTCAGTGTGCTGCTGTGGGGGCCCTGGGGCAGAAAGGATCGGTACCTTGTGTGTGCTGCTCTGCTGTAGACTTGCTTTATAACCTCCGCACCCAAACACGAAAATGTTCTCCCTTTCCCTAGGTTAAATTGAGCTTCTCAAAAATTATGTGACTGTCCTAAAAACCTTGAGCTTCAAATAAGCCCATTTGTGTTTGCTTCATTGCCCTTTCATCTTTTGGAGTTGAAGTTTTAACTACGTCAAATTCTTCAGCTTTTTTTTTCAGCAGCTATAAGGGTGAGAAGCTTTGTGGGAAAAATAAATTCATACCATCCATGTCTGTAAGGCTTGGAATAAACTCCAGCATTTGTGAAATGCAAGAAAAGTTACTTGACTCAGAATAAAAGGCTAAGAGTTGGTAAAGTTGCCTAGCTGTCAGTGCAATAACAGCATGTGGTTGCTTTCCCTTAGGAGCAATGAAGTTGCCCTCTGCTTCCTGGTGCCCAACAAGCTCAGAGTAAGCAGGTCCATACCCAAAGCTCCTATTTTCTGATGCTAAGACATGTTATGTTATACATTATAGCTACATCAGTTTGTTGTCGCAGCCAAAACATTGCTAATCCAGTCTGCTGTGGCCAGAGAGTAGGCACCTGAGGCAAGGAACAATTGGAGAAGAGTCTCAGTGAAGCAGATAGGGTGGCTTTGGAGCCATTTCTTTTTGTTGTTGAAACTGATTAACATAATCTAAACTATAGGTAAATGTATCAGCTTTAGGATTTTATTTCTGCATGAGGCATACATTTTCTAACATTTTTTGACATAATGTTGTCCCTAAAAAATAAAAATGGGAGGGATTGCAGCTTGACTAAACCAATCTAGTAGCACTTTTAACTGATTTAGCTAGCATTATTTGCACTGTGTTCTCCTTGTACTCTTAAAGATAGGCAATCAAACAGCAAATAGATAAACTTCCCTAGCTGAGGTACCTAAACTATACCACTACTGCCTGATTCCCAAAACATAGCTCTGTTTTGTTGAAAATATTGCTAGTTCAGATATATGCATATGGTCACTGGAGGAATAAATTGCATTGCAAAACTAACAATGCAGTATGTGATGAACAATGAACTGCACCTGAATACTGAGAACCTGTAAGCATGTGCAGCAACATCATAGGTAACGTCATCAAGGTAATCAAGAGTAGGAAGTAAACTCTTCCTTAAAATTTAGTTGCATGTGACTGGATTTTAGTCTGACTACTCACAGTAACTTTATCTTTGACACATCCTATTGAGATCAAGGAGTAAGAGACTATATCGTATAAACACTGCTTGGAAGTCAATAATTCAGCATGTTCCCTAACCTAAACTTTAAATCGCACTGTTACTATAACTCATATATTGTACTGTAAGTTTAAATAGCACCTGAAGTGGCAAGACTGAACCCCTGATAGTTGCCTGCCTCCAGAATACTGAAGAAAGTCACTGTCACCATGATTTAGGGTTGTATTTAACTCATGCATAGTCATATGGGTAATGAAAGGAGGAAATTGATTGAGGCAAATCTCTCTAGCTTCATTTGCTCAGGTGTAAACTAGAGGTGATGACTACCAGCACAAAGACCTGCAGAGGAAGTAATTAGTTAATGCTTTTGAAGAAATTAGAAGATCCAAGTTGTGTCTTTAAAAGCACAGATTTTGCTTTCTTTCTAGTGAAAACAGTGATAGTTTCAGATGTTTACAAAGCCATTTCCTTCCTCTGGTTTTCATATTCTAATAAAGTAGAAAGAGTTATATGCAGAACCAACTGAGAACCAGTAAAGATATATCAGCCAGTAGATGGAGAAATCTTTTCTCTTTTTTTCCTGCAAAATAATCAAGATGGCTGGCACAATTCTCTATCTGAAAGTGTACTGCTAAGGTGGTCTATGCTTTCCATAGCAACCTATAAGAATTCCAGGTGCTCACGGCTCTGAAGGAATGTTCTCGTTTTCCTCTTTCACAGTGCCAAAACTGTGCTGGGCATATACCATACTGCTTCAAGTTTAATGAGGTTCATACCAGATGTGCCTTAGCACAGTAAGCTCCAGTTATTTCTCAGGGGTGAAATGGATACTTTAACTATTGGAATAAAAATCTATTGAAAGGCAAATTCAGTACTAAGCATTTCAGGTGTCCAGGGCAAAATAAAGGTGAGTAACTGCAAGAAGAAAGGTCTGGGTCAGCTGACCATCATTCATAGTCGGGAGCTTTCATGCCAAAGAGCCACACAGGACTTGAGATAAGCGTTAGCATTAAAAGAATGCCAGATGACCTGATCTCCATATAAATGGTAGATCCACACTGGGCTTGTTTACAGAGATTCAAATGCAACTGCTTCTGCTATTGATGGAATAACTGATTAGCTGATTAGCTAGGACTTTTATTCATTATCATGTAGTAATGTTACATTGACTCGGGATGTGTGCTCTCTTCTGTTCCCCTTTTTCACTGGTCAAACTGCTTCTTTCTTTAAAGTGAATAAGGGTGCTACAATCCTGGCTGACCCTAGTTTGTTCAGTTAAGTAGCTACAGGGATCAGGAGCAGCTCAAGAAGTGCATGTCTACAGGTTGGGAGTGCAGCCCTCTATACAGTGGGTCCTGGTTCTTCAGCACCACATCTGCTCATATAATTACAGTCTCTGTCTGCCAATGCAATGTAGTGTAAAGCTGTGAACAGCTATGCATTTTCTTAATTACTTTTCAGGTACTCATTGCAAATAGTCTGCAGACATCATTGAAAATATATCAAAACCTCATTGTTTCAACTGGTGCAGTGGGATATACTAGTTATCCTGTCTGTAATGGGTATGCTTCTGAGAACTGCCAGTCCTGAACAGCTACATGTTTATCAGATACTTACAAAGAAGAAGAATTAAACATGGTGTATCATGTATTAGAAACAAAGTGAAGCAGTTCCTGTAGGGTGGCTTTCGAATTATTGTAAGAGGAACCAGCTCTCCTGCGTGTGAGGGAAAGGCTCCAGCTGAATTACCTCCTGATTTTCCTCATCAGCTAAGACAGCTACATCCATCCATTCAGGTTTGGGCTAGGATGCAAGCCAACACACAGCATGCAATTTGACTTAGTAGGGAGTTCAGGTTTCAGTGTAAGCACAAAAGACCTGATGGTGGGGCAGGGGTTCTCTCCCAGGTGTGCTGGCTATTGAGATGCTTCTGTTCGTACTGCTTACACTGCAAGTGTGCCTTTTACAGTCAGCCTTGGTTATGTATACTGACATAGATGTAATGATGGATTTCCTTCTTAGTAAGTAATACAGATTTTCTCTATATAAAGGCAGTCATTTGCTGCCTGTTTTTTCTTTTTTTTTTTTTTCTTTTTCTAATGTACTCAATAATTCCTTTGTGTATAGTTTGTCAGCCTATGGAGGCATACTTGACTCATTCACTGTAATCAGCAAGCATGACTGGGAGGGATAGGTTCACAGGTGACAGCTGGCAATAGCCCAAACTGTACTGGAGTTCGCAGGCTGTAGATAGTGGGGAAAAGACCCTTTTACTCGAAGACAGCAGGAGAAAGCAGGCAAACAGTCTCAAGACCATGTGTCAAGTATCACATTCAATTCGTTATGCTGAGGTCAGGAGGTGATTTGTTTTTGCATATGAGATCATTATGTCAACAGGACTAGGAGGCAATGAAATGCAAAACAAAATTCCCAGTCCTGGGAATCTTATCGCTTAGCTCACACGCCAGACAGCACGGAGTCCCGAGAAGGGGAAGCAGCTATACTGGCAGAAAAGCGCCTGTGTTCTTACATACCATTTTTATTTTCAAATATAAGCAGGCTGCAGAAGAATGAAAGCAAATCAGCTCCTCTGCTGTGACCTGCTTTTACACAACGAACTCTCACCCATGCTGTCTGCATCCAGCAGCCGTCATTCAGCTTCAGTGCTTTAGAGCAGGACTAGCAGAAATCACCCTTTGTACCCAGGGACCCCAAGCCAAGGCTCCTCCTCCAGAGCTCTCCTCTATGAGAAGCTGAAAGCTCTGCTCACTGCAGCTGCAGGGAAGCCTGCTCTGAAATGCAGCTATTCCCTTTGGTAACACCTACTGCACAAAAGCAGAGTCCCAGATAGAAATTTTAGTTTTGCTAAGTAGCAAGTGTTCTGGAGCAGTTGTCTTGGAAAGGAGTCTCTGCTTTTTACCCAGCCTGTGTCACCTTTGTGCAGTCTATATTGTCCACTAAACACCCGTGGGGCTGAGTCCTAATCCCCAGCATTTGTTAGTATGTTAGTGACTCCACTAATCTAAATAGAGATGTGCTGGTGAGTCCAATTATCTTTTTTTTTCCCTCCAAAACAAGATATAATAAAATATTTATAGTGTACTTCATTTTACAACTGTGTCAGTGTGAAGAGAATTGAGTCCAATAGCTGTCAGAGCATCAGGATGAGTTTAACCAGATAGTGTTTGATATTGTGTCTTTCTAAGGAGCAGAGAGCTGCAACTAACCACCAGGAGCACTTCTGTTTCCCCACCGTTTCACTCTGCTTTGTCCCTCATCTCTCCTCCCAGCCGGTCAGGGGAAGGGATCTGGCAGGAGGCGCAGTGCAGGTGGCAGCTGGAGAGACACCGCAGTCCTCGTGCTGATGGGAATACCTCCCAGTCACACAGGTTGCACCAACAGGGTGGAGAAGCAGGGTGAGAGGAAATTCCTTGTACTGCTTGCAGCACTCACTAATATGCACCTTTGCAGGAATGGGGCAGAGTCTGACCCTGGGTAAATAGGTTCCTTGGGGATGAAAGGTGTTATAAAAGCAAGACGGCAATCACTCAAAGTTTGTTGCTCTCTTTTTCCCCTTCCCTTGATCCTTTGTGGATTTGGCTAGTTGGGTTTGTGCTGTTCCTGTGTAAGGATTCAGAGAGCAAGCAGCAATGAATTTCTCACTGCTACTGCTCCAGCTCTAATAGCAAACAGCTGAGTGAAGAATGAGGTCCCGGCTGAAAAACAAACAGAGCTTTCCCTCCCCTTGCCTCCACTTTTGCTGGAGCAGCAGCAGCTCCAGTGTTATTGTAAGCCCCTGGTGTTAGATGCCAGTTCTGGGACTGTAAGTGTGGTTATATTTAGCCTGCCTCCACTCTATTGTTGGGGAATGGCCCAGACTATACTGCCTTTTTCTGGATAGGTAGAGCCTGATTTTCAAGCCAGGAATAGTCAGATTCATTTTAAAGGTTGTTTCCCACATCCCATTTCACTGAGCAGAAAAATCACGTGGCACAAAGAAAACAAAGCAGAGTTTGATTGAAAGTGCATTTGCATTATTTTTGACTGTTTTCTTATAGCTGGTAGATTTTTGAAGAGGTGAAGGAAACTTTATTTTATTTTTTTAAAGCAGTCAAACGTTTTAGCATGACCTACCTTATTTGAACAGAGTGAAAGTTGGCAGATTCGCTTCTAACTCTCGCCCTCATCAACTTCTTGGGCTGCTCTACAGTAGTTGAAGTTACGCCAGCCTTTCCATTATAACATTCCCCTCTCTTCTCATTTTCAGGGTTTCAAACTTGGCTGTAAAAATTTGCTCCAGGATAAAATCTTGGCACCCAAAGTCCCAGCCCAGGTGTGACTTCTTAAAATCACCATGGGCCAAACCCTGAAATTAGTTTCTACTTAGTCTTTAGTCACTGGCATACAGTTGTATGTTCACATCAGGAGAGCTTGACATGAGAAATCATAGTGTAAAGATTAAAGGGGGATTGCTTTTCCTGAAGGGGAAACTACCTAGAATAAATATTCAGATATTTGTGAGATATACATGTGTTGAACTGAGGCTGTATGATCACCCAAGGTTTCTAAAGGGCTCACTGAGATGTTGTTTGCTTACTTCACACAGACTTCACAGTCACATTCACTTTGTGGCTGAACTCTACACAAAGCAAATGTCCTGCTCTGTGCTTTCCACAGCTCTTTGCAAAACACAGATGGGAAGACTGGCCAGGGGCTGGGTTCCTGCAGCCCTCCATGCTGTTTTCTCAAAACCAATCTGGGCTACAACCTGCATTTCACAGCCCACCTGGTAGTGCATGACCGCACAGAGCAGTGTGTCCCTGGCCTCCTTATCTCCTGGCACTGAAGAAGGGGCCCCTCTTTCAGACAGGACACAAGCCTGGGGTGATCCCACTTGAACTCAACTGCATCCAGGGGGCATAATGCCAGCCCATTTCAAGGCTTTTTTGTATGTCTGTGGGGAGGGACCATAACACAAGTCCCTCAGGGGACTGAGTCAGATCACAGAAGACATATAACTGCCTGCAATGAACAGCTCCAGTCCCACCCAGAGTCTTGTCTGTTGTTCAGAACAGAAAATAGTAATTTGCTTTCTTTATCTGCACATGAAAAGAACAGCTCCTTGTATTCAATGCAGAGAGGAGCACTCCTGTGACTGCAATGCCTTGCAAAACATTAAGGAGTTCTACTGACGGGAACTTGCTTTGGTTCACTTGCAATTCTCTGAAATCAGGTGAGTTAGAGCTAGGCTGCCTTTACACTTGAGCAAAGACAAGAAACATCAAGAAAACTCATGCTGACACTTCCACAGAAGCTTTCTAAATTTTCTCTGCTTCCATGCTTGTAACATTTGGCTCTAATTAGCATGAAAAGGCTTCATTCTAGTCTGTCCTGCAAGGCTGCCTTGCAAAAGAAGACTGAGGTCTGCCTGTCAAGGCACATGGAGAAGTGGCAAAGAGGGAATAACACAGGCAGCCTATCTCTCCAAAGGCAAAGAGAGAGAGAGAGTATCCATCAGCTTCCTGTTTTTAAGAGACATGTGAAAACTCAAGGGCTTAGGACAGCCATTCCAGTGGCTCACTCTACATTGGACTAGAGAGACCTTTCCAGATCCTCTACAGTAAATGACATAAAAAAAATAAGGATGCATGTACTGTATCCAAGAAAAGGCTCATCAGTATCCTGTATCCTGCCTCTGACAGTAGCTGAAAGCAAATTTAGAGTGAAGATATATATTTTATATATATATGTATGTTACAAAAAAAAAACCAAAGTAGCCATACTTCCTCTAAATATTATTCTAACCCCCAGTAGTTTTTGGCTTACAAAATTCCTCAGCTGTAGATGGAGTCTTTGTATTTGATGACCCTTGGTAGCTTTTTCTTTCATTAGTTAGATCAACTTTGATCCCGCTTAAACTTTGCAATAACCATCAATTCTACAGTATAATTACATATTACGTGGAAAAAAAAAAAACCAAAACAAAACACCAACAACCTTTCTTTGTTTTTACTTGATTTGCCAATTAGAGTTTCTTGTAGTGGGAGAAAAAGTGAGCAGTTTCCCCTTTTCACCACTCCATGCCATGGCTTTACTGACCTCTGTGGCACGTGTCCCTGCATCTGGCTGCGGTGTATCTCAGTGACTGCACAGGTACTGCAAAGTCTCAGCCTGAATCACTGGGGCTGTGTACTTGAGTATATGGACATAGGAACTGACAAGTATGTTGGAAGGCATGTCGACTGTTTCTGCTTACATTGGTAAACTTCCGTTTATTTCAGGGAGCTTCTGAAGGAGCATCATATAGGATTAACTAACTCAGGGAAAGCTTGTGTTGTGGTACAGTGCTCCAAAACACTTCAAAATAACTAAGTGGCACTTCCAAAAATATTCCTGCTTTGAGAAGAGAAATGAAAAAGCCAGAGGTATAATTACAAGGCAGTGATGGACAGCTGGGCCTTTGCTGCATTTATTCTCCTATTCCACATGGTGGATTTGGAATATGTCATAGACGCAATTGTTGGTTGTCGTAGCCCCCAAAAATGTTTGCCAAGCATCCTCCTCTGGGGTTAATAATTTTAAAGAAAATAGATTTTTTTTACTCTGCTAATTGCTGTTGTGGTTATCAAGCCAATGTACTTTAAAGATGCGAGAACTGCAATCATCCAGAGGCAATTTGGATCTATGTTCTCTAACCTGTGTAAATGACAGAAATGCTTTTAATCACCTGCTAACATTTTTCCATAACCTCATACTTTCCATAGTTGTGTCTTTCTTGTGAGGGAAATCTCTTCCTCCACCCACACTACTCCCACATATACCAGCCGACACCAGACAGCAGCTGTTTCTAGTTTCAGTGAAAAATATAATAAAAACCAAAACATCTAATGTGGTATACAAAAAAAAAAGTGTTCCAAATTACTCAGAAGTACGAATATTGTTAGAGGGGAAAGGTCCTTTTCTAATCAGCTTTCTGCAAAGTGTTCATGCTCCATCACTTTCTATTTATGACTTGGTGCTAGTCACTTCTCTAGTTGCGTAGGGGAAAAAGCTGCAACAGAGGAAACTGAAAGGATAGGTGCCTGTTACTTGTCTATATGTCACTAAGAAATCTCAGGGAGCACATGAAAACCTAATACTAAAAGGCACATGGTCACCCAGACAGATTGCTCTGTAGGCACAGAGAACTGAAAAAAAAACTTTATTAGTTTTAAGTGGATGAAGATTCAAGCTCCTAGTATTCACTACAAATTTTCTTCTATTCCTTTTCTTTCCAGCTAAACTTGCAAATTTGCCTTTTTTTTTTTTTTTTTCTATCCAGTGATGGGCAATTTTGGAAAGGTTGCTCTGCTGACACCTCCTTTCCATACTGGTGCCTTTCCTTTCCTTTTTGATATTTGCAGTTTCTTTGTGGAAAAATAAAATCAGGAATTAATTATCTTTAATCCTCAGTTGGTAGCTTCAGAGAACAACTCTTGTATTTTTTTTGTTGTTGTTGCATAAAAATGGGTATTCATGGAGGTCAGTGGATTCCAGTTCTTTCACTTTGTTCCCATCCCCTTTTACAAGGAGCCAGGATCTCTTCCTCTGGATGACTAAATCAAACCAGCTGCAATGAATGACATTAATTGACTGGAGGATGCCATCTTTGCCATGATGTTTATGAGCCTGAACTTTGGTACTGATGACATACCAAGCTCTCCTCAAACACATCTTAATTACACAAACCCTCTTTGTTCATTTAAGCACAGAATTAAATACATTTTAAATTAATGGAAAAATATATTCTGTTGCTCATGTTTCAAAGTAGGAAAAGCAGAAAAATAAGAAGAATTTATGTGGCTGGGGCCAGATTTGCAGCCCCACCTTGGGTTTTAGCTACATCTAATGTAAACTGAGAATCAAGGGATTGACTAATCATGGGACTAGCGTGTGAGCCAGAGGAGGGTGGAGTATACTATATTATAATCTTTAACGTACACACAGTTAAAAATTAAGGTTTTGTTCTTTTTTGGTACCTTGTTTCTCTAAATAAACCTTGAAATCATATTGAAAAAAAGTTGATTTGAAATATTTTTATTTACTACACCCCTTTATTTGTATGTTTATGTGAAAAGATGGAACAACATGAACCTCATGACTCAGTTTCTCCAGAGTAATGGTAATGGCTTTTATATTAATATAAGAATAATGTAGTTTCTAGTGACTTAATTTTACATTTTTTTTTGAGACAGACTGAACAAAAAGTTACATTTTTCTGCCTGTGTTTTATCTGTTGAATGAAGAATCCTTTGCTCTGGGGAAATACTTCAGGATTTTCCTGTGCATACTAGATATAAGAAACCTTCATCCACCTTTTTATAATGAATAGATGAAATGTAACAGGAAATTCAAAGGATTCAAGATAACTGAGCCAGAAACTAATGAACATGGTGCATATTTGACAGTGTAGAAAATTCATTTAATGTTAACGATAATAAAGATGCTTAAAAAACAACTTGAAAGGAAACAGGAAATCTCTAGTGAAAGACAGTTCTTCCAGTAAAGGAAACACTCCTTTGGTGGTCACATCAATCTGGTCCTTCCAAAACTCGTGTAATACATCATGGTTGGCTGTGTCCTCAGAAACACCTCAGAAAAAAGTTCAGACGGATATTGTAGAGGTCAAGAGAGAAGTGTTAGGGCTCTCCTGAATGCAGAGAAATCGTGCATGACTCCTGGCAGATTTAGGGTACTTCTGTCTAAAATTGGCAGTTTCATTACATCAGGAACACCTCTAAATCCCTACTGTAAAAATAAGTAAAACCTTCCCTCCTTCCCCCAGCTCCAGCAAAGAGTTTCACTAGCAGTGTTTGAAGACAGAAAAGGACAGCTCTTGAGTTCAACCAGCCCCAAGATCTGCAGAAGACAATATTCAAGGCTGTCCCAAGGGGTTTGCTGAATCACTTTCTCCCTTTTTTAAAAAATGTAAGTGACTGTAAACCTGTATTACCAGTGGTCATGGACATTTTCATACTTCATCCCTCAGTTCCAAGAGAAAAAAGTTTATTCTGTGCATCTAAACAAAAGAAAAAGGAAGGGAATCTGAGAGCTACAGCTCTGAAATTGCATTGTTGAGATTTCTAGTGCCTTTGGAATTGCCTTTTAGTGCAGTGTCTAGCCCAGGAAAGTTCTGGAACATCGTATATTTTTACAGTTCTTTGAACACCAGCAATTGGATCAAGAATCATGATTGAGGAAAGCTCCAGAACACTTTTCCTCCCTCCCTCATGTTTTTGAAAGTCAGCTACCATTAGCAAGTGCATGCCAATTATTTCCTCTCCAGGATGAGGCTCAGGAGACTGTATGTGTCCTAGCAAAAAAGAATACCAAAAATTCAGACCCAATCAGCATCTTGCTTGGGACAGATCTGTGGCACCTGGCTTTAATTACATCAGCAATGAGAATTGTTCCTGGCCCTGGAACTTTGAGTCCAGCATAGCTCTCAGTGGTTTCAGTGTAGAGAAAATGTCACCAGTGAAGTAATAGTGGCAGGTGAGTAGGGAATTAGCATATCTTGTTATCATGCTATTAGTATTACAGTGCTTGAAACTTCTAAGCAACCAAAAGTTACATCAATTCCACTGCTTTCCCCAAAGGCACACATCCCTGGCTACTCTCACCTGCCTGCAGCTCCACCTCTAACATTGCTTATTTCCATACAGCTGCCTTAACATGTTCATAATGACCACAATGGAAATAGGGTAGGACAATGGAGTTGAAGATTGGTAAAGAGGGTTATTGACAATCAACAACACTATTACGATACTATTGTGTGAGACTTAGGAGGTGCAATATATTTCACTCTCTGGCCTCCCATTTCTCTCAGAAGTTTACTAGTACAGAGTAGAAACAATCACTCTCACTTTGGATGGTAGCATGGGGGTGGTGGCATTTGAAACTGAATGAACAAAAATGCTGACATACTAGCTTCCACCTTCCCTTCTCCACCCCTTCATTCCCCTGGGGAATAGCTCACTCATGTGATGTGGAAAATAAGCCAATTTCCAAATGGTCTCAAAGTTGATCCTCACCCTGGTTTCTGCTCCTCACTGTCAAAACCCTTCTCAGCTGAGGTAGCATATGATTGCAACTGTGTCTTTATCCACTGACACATCATAATCTTTGAATTTGTTTAATCAGGTGTTATTTGTGTTTCTTTCATCCAAAGTCCACTTCATGTTAAAGCAGTGTGCATGAACAGCAATAGATGACTGCCCTTAAATCCAGTAAACAGCTTTTATCAGTATGAGTCACTTGAGAAGGAAATCTCCAGACAATGTCAATAGTTGAAAAGAAAGATAAAATCTAAATATCTGCCTGTGGGTACATAGCATGTACAGCGCTTCACTGGCTACCTGACCTATATTTAAGTTTGATCCTGTGCTCAGGCAAGTGAACCTTTCCACTGTTTTTGATTCAACATTTGACTATCTATTTAGAGGGCATATTTATATTCAAAAAATAATTCAAGGTCAGAATGATATTTCTCCTGTTCAGAATACATCTATGCTATCTATAACCCTTATCATTTCAATTGCATTTTGCACTGTTTTACATATGCATTTCCTTATAGAATGCTGTATAGGACAAAAAGTGAGGAAATCTTTTCCAGCAGAAGCTGTGAGAGTAAAGGTGAAGACTGTATATACTTACACTTGGAATTTGACAAGATAATTGGAATAATGTCAGATACAACATAGATCAAAGTTCTATTTTATAAGATTTCAGTCTTAAAGATAGCACATCCCAGGAGAGCAGGGCATGCAGAAGGCGTTATTTTAGCACCAGAAAGGATTACCTGCAATATTGTCTATGGCATCTAGTTTTCTTTTGAAGCATTCAATCTAAATGCTATCCATTCCTTATATTATGTTTGAAAGCCACAGAATTTAATGAATGCTGCACAATTAGGTCTAAGCGTAAGATCATAGTATATCAAATTTCATTGTGTCACTTTTTGCTGGCCTTGAAATGAGTCTAATATTGGTGAAAGCAGTTTTTAGAAGAATGGAAAGTTTGAAGCTGGAATCATGAAAGGTTGAGAATTCCTTCGTGCTTTATTTCAGTTGCTAAACTAGAGCAGCTATTCTTTCCCAATTGCACTTGGCTGACCTCAGTCGTAAAGTATTGTTGTCCTGTCATTGCTTTCTCTCCTGTTTCATTCTTGCATTTCATATTTGCTCCTTATGCAGACTTTATACCTACTACAGACAAGACACCTGTCAAGTTTCTTTTTGCAAGACAAATTTATAAAATGTTTCTCATCTCTCATAATAGAGCCCTTTTTTTATCCCTCAGCTGTCTTGGGCAACTTCTAACTGAACTGCCCTTTCTTGGTACTGACCACTGTATTGTTTCAATTACTGTCCTTTAAGTCTCTGCATTGTACTGCCACCAAGTCTTCCAGAAACTTCTGGACTACCAGATTTCTGCACCTATGAGCTAGGCTGTAAAATTAGGAAAAAAACGCATGGACATGCGACATATTAGGAAAAAAACTCACCTGTTTTAAAAATTCTCACCTGGGTTCCTAGCCCTAGAATTGAGAAAAATGCCAGTAGGAACCCAGATGTTTGCACATGCTTTTGATGTATTCAACCTTGTGTATGGAAGCTGCTACTAACTGCCTAGGTGGCCTCATTTATCTTTCCTCAGGGTAGGGGAATAGACCATGTGAGGTCCTTTTCAGATGTGTTTTGTAAGCTTCTTCCTCTTTTTTGTGTCTGAGATTGTCACATTAGTGACATTGGGCATGTGCAGTGACTGGAGTTAAAGGCAAGGAGAAGAAGTGATATAAATTTTCAATGCAGACTTTTCTGACTAAATAAAATACAAGCAAAATGCCTCTTGAATCAGCACAATTACTTCAGAAGAATTATCTCCCCTTTCATTATTTATCTATTTTTCAGCAGCTCCCTGACTATACCCAGTTAAAATTAACATTTGGATCGCTATATGTTCTGGAGGCATTGCAATTAGACTTTTTTTTTTAATGGATCTGATAAAGTCTGCTGCTCTGTTACTTATTCAGATTTTCTGTCAGTATAAAGAGCTCCTTATGAGATAATTGCAGACTCCAAAAGCCTTGCACTAGAAACAAAAACCTGGGTCTAGCTACTTCTTTTATGGCATGATTACTCTATGTTTTCATTTGGGTATTTTTGCTGGTGCCAAACAGTACAGCCATGTTCTAATATTTTGTTATGATTTAGGTAGACGAAGACATAATCAAAACTGGCCAGCTTAGCCTGTGCCATAGCCCAAGCAGAAATGACAGACTGATGCAGAGACTGATGGCTACCACTCTACCTACACCTTGCAACCTAAACCCCCACTTCAGCAATTGACTACGTGGGTGTAAAGAGGGACTAACTTCAGAAACAGAAATTCTACTGGCTTACATCAGTGCAACTGAGAGCATAGTTCAGCTCATCATCAATTTGCCTTTAAGTATAGTCTCTTACAGTTTTTTACATGTGGCAAATGTTCTGAATTATTCTTCTGTAAATTAAGACTGCACTTATACTGCCAGTGAGCTATTTTTTTTTCTGCTGCTTCTGGTTTGCCAAAAGAACAGTGGGAGAGAGACATTCTTATGACAGCAAATATGTTTGAAATGTAATATCTCCATAATGGTGTAGTCTACAGGAAAGAAAATGAAAATACCCATAACCATACTTCAAGTGTTATGCAAGCAGTCTCTATCAGTGCCTAACAGAACAGACATATACCTTTTTGATGTCACAGGGTTGTTCTTATTTTTAAAAGATTACTGGCTCAAATTTGCTGATTTAATGGCAACAATTCATTTATTTTTTAATCCAGTTTTTCTTCTGTTTTGCTTTTAGGCTCAAGACTAATTTTTATGAAAATTTTCCTTCTGAGAAACTGCAGGTGAATGCATAATATACACTTGACAAATCTGCATGTGTTGACACTATATGTAATTATGTGTACTGTTTTTAAGCGAGGGAAATAAAAGCTGTATAGAAGTTGTGAAGCTAGCACAGCATGTACTATTAGCAGAAATTGATTTTGCTGAGGCACACATGGAGAAATATGTAGTCACATGCTTCCATGTACATCAGCAATTACATGTTTGCAAAGCAGATGTTTATAGACACAAAAGTGCACAGTTCTGTCTATACCTGCCCATGTATTAATATATCTAGATCAAGTCTGTGCACAATTACTTTTGCATGTGGTGCAATTTAGTTTTTATTCAAGTCTCATTCTTATAATAAGAATAAAAAGAACACATTAAATCAAGGAATTATTTTTAGTCACCATAAAATGAAATTATTTTACAAGCTATGGAAGCCTGACGTTTAAGAATGCCAAGTTGTCCCTGATACACATCCTTTTGATATAAAGCAGTAGTACGATTAGAAATACATAGCCTGTTTTTCTTAGTAACTTTAACACTCTAAAGGACTCCAGTGACTGTACCTTCATATAACTTTATAAAAGGAATGGAAGGAAAAGAAAGTAAGTACTAGCTAAAAATAAATCGGACTGGCAATGGAGTATAACACTGAAAGCTGTTGATGCATTTCATGAAGCCACTGAGAGTTCCTCAGAAGCTGAAGGCTTTCTGCAAGGAGCCAGAGATCACTTCTGTTAGGCATTAAGTGGAAAGTGCCTCAGTTTCCTGCCAAACTTGCTTGCACTTCTGCCTGAAGTGTTGGTCCATGAGGCTGCTGCTACCTTTGTTCTCAACGTACACTGCTTCAAGAAGTATTCATTTTGTGCAGCATGATAAAGATCCTTTTCATGTCTTCTGCATTTGCAGCTGAGCAGACTCAAAAAAAATTTCTTTACCCATTCCCCCATTAGTATGACTCTTTGGACTGTGTTTTTATAAGCTGTATGATTTTATTGTAATTTTTCCATGCTTTCTGATATTTTCCTACAGATGCTCAGTACAGAGTGCATTTTGTCCCCAAAAATGTCTGTTGAAGTAGCAGGTCATATGATTGACTAAGATATGCCACCTCTGGAAAAATTAAATCAGGAGCCTTAGCTTGCAGCTGGAGAGGAAAACATTTGGAGGGAAACTGCTTTTCTGAGAAGAAATTAAAGACAGTATTGAGGCAGCCAAATTGGAATTATACAGAGATCCTGATCCTAGTAACAAGTCCTGCACACTGAGAACTTTAGTTACTTGAACCAGGTCCTCTATTGAACTTTGGATTCAAGCAGAATTCTTCTTGGTGGCCCATGACTTCCAATGGAGTCTTTAATTCCTTGATAAAACAGCTTTTACCTGCTCCTGCACTAGTATCTTGTTCATTATTTGCTTCACTAGGCTCTTCTGTTTTATAAACAAGTTTAGGTAGCAAAACCTGGGAACACTAATTCTACAAAATTAAGCTGAAGGACTGACTGTGCAAAGGACACTTGCTTTAGGGATTATTGCAGAGCATATCACCCCGAGTGCTCCCTGTGCTTCTAATAGGACAGCTCAGGACCATGCTTTGTGCACAGATCTTTTGGCCTTGATCTCCAAACACTTACTGTTTTGTTGGGATCTTTTTTTAGTATTTATATGCAAGGCCAGTAGCACTGTTTAGAGGTGTCTTGGTTTGGGATGGTTTAAGTATTTATGTTACATGCCCCATTCTGGTGTAAGTTATGTTGATATCAATGCAAAATGACATAAAGGCTCTGCATATCAGAATGGTTCACTAAAGTTGCAGGACATTATGTTCCACAAAGTAAAACACACTATGGGGGAAGAGTGGATTTAAGAGACAAGTTTGTTGCTACTGTTAGATGCAGTACTAGTAGAAACACTTCATGGCAAAAATAAGAAAGCTAATGATAATAATTTTAGAATGCTACAAAATACCATACTTTCCCAAATGTCTTTTTTGACTTTTAGCAGTGATTTTTAACTTAATTGCCAGTTAGCATTCATGAATGACTATGACGCAGAGGCTCTGCACAATTCAGGGTTTATCACCAGCAGCAATGCTATATTCATAGAATCACAGAATCTAGAATCATAGAATCAGCTACGTTGGAAAAGACTTTTAAGATCATCAAGTCTAACCATTACCGCAGGACTGCCAAGACCACCACTACATTCTGCTAATACATCTAGAAATGCTGGAACAAAGACACAAAAATGTATCAGGGCAAGATGCAGTTGGAACACTACTCAGGACAGGCAGCAGCATTTTCCCTACCAATTCATACAGACACATGCACCATAAACTAAACTTACTAGCTTTGAAGGATTACAGCATAGCTCTCTTTGGCCCTCAGGTAAAACCTTCTCTTGTAATTCAGTATTTTCTAGAGTAAGATGCTCCAAGTTGTGGTGAAATATTTGTTTCTTATGTACTGAACTGCATTACAGTCATATGCTCATTACAGTTTTATTAATATTGTGTTAAAATTAATTATACCAATTGTGCATGGTCCTGAATATGTGTGTGAATAGTCCTAGAGGATCTTTTATGCCACATGATTCTGTCATAGTTTTTATACACACTCATAATGTCATATCTAAAAATAGCACATTCAATAAAAAAAAGATATAATCTTTTCATTTGATGAGGAAACAGCTCAACAGTTTCAGCTTCTATAAAGGAAAAACACTTCCAACAAACTCTCAGTTAATTTTTAGTCAATTGCCTTTTTAGTTGCATGATCTTTCATTCATTTCTCTGCCCAATTCAAGCAGCTGATGTTGGCGTATAAAAGCTACTCCTTGCTGAACGTGTACCTCTTTCTTTCTGCATTTCTACATCTGAGTCTTCTCAAGGAAAATCAAAGGTACCTGAGCAGTCTCAAAGATCCTCAGCTGTGGATTTTTTTTAGCTGTTGTTTTGACAGACTATGAATCACAGAACTTTAAAGGAAAGTTCTGCCATGTGTTCCAGTCTTCTCTGAACAGGAGAGTGAGTGGAACAGTATTTTTGGAAAACCACAGTCTATATGATTTATTACGTTTTGAAAAGTGTACAACTGCTCAAGGTCCATACATCAAACATATTTTATTAATAAAGAAGTAAAAACCTTCTTGAAGGAGTACAGTACGTTGTGTGGCTTTTTCTTCTGCCTTGACTTCCATGTGTTTCTAAGACTTTGTATCCGTAGCTAATATATTAATACCACAAAAGTCACATTCTATTTGGTGATAAATTTTTTAAGGTTAGAAAAATACTTATTTCACATAAATTCAGACGCACCTAAATGCAATAAGAAGACTGTTTCTTAACTTCACCAGAGCATATAGGAAGGGCATCTCTGTTACTGGTTTCACTCACTTTGGTGGTTTTCTCCATGATTTATGCAAATGAAGAAACAGATTCTACTCCTACAAAATGGTAATACTGTCAACAAAAACTGATTAATTGCCCTGTCAAAGGTACTGTATGTGCAAGACCCAGAGGATATATTTAACTTGTAATATTTATTGATCACATCGCTGTTAGAAATAAGTGAGCACTGTTAAATTTATCCAATTAGAAAAGCTTTGGTTCTCTAGAGCTTTTTTTCCCACACAATTAGGTTAAGTGTCATTAAATCCCTCTCTTTTAAAAAATTAAGAAGAAAAAGGAGAATAAGAAAGAGGAGAACATTAGGAAAGATTTCTTCACTGGAAGGGTGACAGCACTGGCACAGGTTGCCCAGAGAAGTTGTGGAGTCTTCATCCTTGAGATATTAAAATGTCATCTAGACATGGTCCTGGGCAATTTGGTCTAGGTACCCCTGCTTGAGCAGGAAGGATTGGACAAAATGATCTGCAGAGGTCCCTTCCAACCTTCTTCTTATAACTGTATTTGAATCTGCACACTTCCATTTTAAAAGCTTCTAAATTGCAAGCTGAATTAATAAATGTGGGCATCAATTTCTTGTAGTTGCACCAGAGTAAAAGCACATCTTGTGAGACAATTAGGTTAACTGGCTGTATCTATCAGTATTCAAACAACAGGAAAAAAAAACCTGCTACTGGAGGCGGCACAGAGGTTTATATTTATGTTTTATTTTGGTATTTAAACACTAACATATCCCGGGCAGCCCAGAAAATACTGTATGGAACGCACGGGGAGGAGGGAGTAGCCAGTCTTCTGAGATGAATCTTCATAAAATTACATTTCTTGGAAGAATACCAAGGAATGCTGCAAATAAAGCACAGAGTATGTATAA
This sequence comes from Melopsittacus undulatus, assembly GCF_012275295.1. NCBI lineage: Eukaryota > Metazoa > Chordata > Aves > Psittaciformes > Psittaculidae > Melopsittacus > Melopsittacus undulatus. Next base: position 87,339,261 of record NC_047529.1, on the reverse strand, counting down.
AGGCACTCTTGTCTAGACCACTGAGGATTAGGTGTTCCTTATTTTTTCAAAGTAATGCTGTCATTTCTGCAAGATGAAACTCAGTCCCCAGAATGTAGTTACTGGCTGTAAAGTAAACAACTTCCCATGGCAATTATTAGTTGAGCTTTGTTTTTAGAAACAAAAGTAGACTAAGCATGCCAAAGCTTAATATTATGAGAGTTCGTGATCATTTCTGTGTATTTGACTTCTCCTAGGCCTCATGTGCACATAACCTGACATCACTGATTTGCAATGCATGTATACTCTTCATTCTGTTAGTTTGCTAACAGAATATTTTCATAACCTTCTGTAATTAACTGAAACCTAGGTCAAAATAAAAATAATTCTATAATAAGTTATTTCTCTTTGGAGTGATGTAGTGAACTTGCACAGACCTCTCTAGTTGACTCATGCATGGATCCAGCCAATCTAGTCACCAAGGCTCAGAGAGAGGATCCAGGTACCATTCCCAAAAGTACAGCTGTACCTAATAGAGACTGGGTGGTTTGTTTCTTTCTGGTTTTGTTTGGGTTTTTTTTGGTTGTTTTTTTTTTTTTTCTACATCTCAGCTGCTCATAAGCATTATTAGAAAGCTAGTCTTTATTTTCTTTTTCCTCGCACAAGTTTAAGTACTGCCTCCTCTGCAGGTGACTAGAGTACCATTGCCATTGCCTTGAAGGGATATGCCTCAAGTTAATCACTACAGCCTTCTTCTAACATTTTCCTGATTTTCTATAGGTGGCACTACTCGAACCCTCCAATATTTATCAGCTGTACCTGAGGAAGTTATATAACTACTCACAAAAAAATCTCCAAAACATAACAAAACTCAGCAAAAAGACCATGGTGTTTATAATTTAATAAAGGCACCATTTAATAAAGGCACCATCTGAAAACTGGCATCCTCAGGGCTTTACAAATGAGAAATAACAAATTTCTAAGCAAGACTAGTAATTCTAGATAAAGAATTGCAAATAGTTAATGCAGCAAAGTAAAAACTCTTCCAGGTTTCCTTCCCAGAGCCTTCAATTTAGTGTTTTTAGTGAAATTTGCAATTTTTTCTTTTTTCTTAGCAGTTTGTTGAAGCAGTCATTACAGCAAACACCAAGTGGTTTCATAGCAAAAATTAATAGTGAATTAAGTGAATCGTCCAATAAATGCCAAGAGTGGGGGCTGCAAGAAACAGTTTTATTGGTTGGTGAAGCTCCTAAAAACATTCCAGATAAAAGTACTGTTCCCCAAAGACTTGGTCTGACAAATTCAGCGTGTGTATGCAATGTGAGCAAAATGATTGTTCAGAGCTAGAACAAGGTATACTTAATGAGGCAACACTAAGATAAAATTCAGAACTACTCACTATTTTCCCATTAGGCATATGCACATAACTGGGTGAACACCCAATGATACAAAATTCAGCATTTCAAGCAACTTAATAATGAAGAAAAGATGTAGAATAGATTTTGCAGCTCTAGAGATCTGCGGTTGTGAAATAGATGATTCAGTCTGTAAAATTACACTAAAAATATTTGAATGGGGAATTTTCCTTTGTGCACAGTTTACAATAAATACTAGCTATGTATGAATTGAGATGTAGATAAATTATCACATCATAAATCTAAATAACATTTAATTATTATTAACTGTAAATTTTTGTGAGGTAAGTGGAAACAAGCTAGTTGAAACCTTTAGTAGCTGAATGACACTTCCATCTTACATGGATACTTAACAACCTGATCTCTACTGGCACTTGGAACATGAAGGTGGAATTGTTAATTTTATTTTATCGTACTTGAAATTGACTTACTCAATTAACCTGTAGACTTAACATTTTAAAGATGGAAAACACTCAGCTCATTCTCAGAGAATGCAGAATAGAAAACTGGCCAGATGCTTGAAGACCCTGGCTTCTGTAATTTTCCTATGCTATATTTTTCCCTACCTTATGCTAGACATATCACATCATTACACAGTATTTATTTTCACAGCATCCTTTCAAAGTGCATGCACAATGTTGGCAGTGGACTTACACTGAACAAGGTGCAAAAAAATTCCTCAAGAGATTGCTGTGGAATTTTCAGTACTTGTACACTGCCTTTGGTTTATCCCCAAACAAGTAGGTATTCCCAGGTAAGGATTTTTTCCATGCAATACTTTCTTTCAAGAAATTATGTGAGCATGCTCCTCAAAAGACTTTGGATGATTTTGAAGATTTGGGTTTGTAATTAGGCTTAACATATGTTCTGAATTGTCTTGTAGCACAAGACAAAATTGAAGATTTAAGATTAAGAATTTTATGTCCATGATCCAAACATTGGCAACATGCTCACTAGGTTCAAAAACACCTGTACAGAAATGGAGGTGAGATAAGGCAAGAAAGAATTCTCCTTCAGGCCACATCTAGAGATGATAACACCATGACAGAAAATGATAAGAACATTGAAGAACAGATGACATTTTCACCAGCATTACGGAACAGAAAACAACTTTTTGGAACACTGGGATTTCTGGACATGATTAGTAGACATCCATCAGAACATTTTGTTCAAATTATTTCTCTTCAGATAGTTATTGTATTTAACAACAGAAAAGGAGATTAATGGGTTTGGAATGATCACAGTATAAAACAAAATTATGTAATATTTCACTTTTATTAATATTGTTATAAAATATCCTCTTGGCATTTATCATTTTAGTAGAAAAGTATTTCCAGGACAATATATTTTCTAACTTCCATGAAACATATACATGTGAGTTTTCAGAAAACAGAAATACAACCATTTAACTGGAATGCTTTGCAGGAAAGTTACATCTTTCTTCTTGTCTCCCAAGCATCAGATGTTAACCTACTAAACTCTATCTATGCTTATAATAGAAGAATGGAAGGAATGACAAAATAAAATTGTTACAAGACTATGGAGTCAGTTGTGTACTCTAACCTCTCCCTTTGCCTCTAGCGTAGCCTGTGGACAGCACCATGACACTGCTGGTTACTGGGGTATGCAGCCAGCACTTTACTGTTATTCAGACCATGTATTTGTTCAATGTAGCCAGATTGCAGCTTCTTTCTGCTTAACTCTTCTAAGATATGGCTCTCCCCTTAAATTAAAACTCAATTTCCTAAATTAATAGAATATTTTTTTTCCAACCTAGAAAATTTGTTTTTTTTTTTTTTTCTTATTAATACTGTTCAAGGAAAACTATTGCAAATTCCCATTTTCTTAGGCCACTGTATGTTACCTCTTTCTTTGCATCTGTTCCCATATTTTATCAAACACAGCCTACATATCTTCTATTTTTAGACTCTTCAAGTCCAATCTTTATTCCCATTGTCATTTTTAATTCATTGCTGGAAAACCCTGCTCCTGCTAATGAGCTTCACTCTCATCACCTGTTAGGTTTATTTCAAACAGGATGTTAATTCTTTTTATTATGTTAGTGTTTTTCCTTGGGAGGGTCTCCCTGAAAGTCAAATCATTGCTTTTATTTAAGTATCCCCTTGGGATTCTCCTTTTGTGATAATACCTGCAGAAAACTTGATACCTCCTCAGCCAAGAGATTGATTAATATCATCCTGTTCTCTTAAGCTCTCCTGCATCTACCTTAGCTTTCATTGCAATATTAAATATAACATATCTTTAATTGGCCTAGAATTTGTCTTCTTCTGTTTCTGGTTAACTGAGTATGATTAAGACTCTTTATCATTTAAAAATAGACAGAAATAATCAAGAAAATTATAAACCAAAATGAATTAAATACTAAAAAACACATGTTCTTTTTCCCACAAAGGAATTTATCAGCATTTCTCTAAGCCTTACAAGTTTGGTTTTGAATAATACCTGAGAAATGTCAATGCTGAGAATGTTCCCAGAAACATCAGCTTTGCAGACTTTAAATGGAAGGGTTTTGATATTATAATTTAAATTATTTGCATTTGCAAGTGCACAGTATCTGAACTTTTAGAATGGAAGCAGGATAAACACAAAGAACTAATAGTCAAAACAGAATAATTGGTATGAATACAGGTAGGAATAAGCCCTCATTTTAACCATATGGTTTTATTTTCCCATGTTCCTTAACAGTAGAGGAGCAAGATAAGTCAGCATTACCTTTTTTTTACTGCCGATACTTCAGTCATGCCTTCTAATCATTCCACCAAAGAGCAGTTGTATGTGTAGGCAGATCAAATACTAAGCCAATGCTCCTAAGTGCTGTACCATTCAACTTCATAAGCATAATATAGCCCAAATTCCACCATGATGTAATCAGGGACATCATTAGAGAGCCAAAGTAAATAGATGGTATATCAGCTGATACACTTAGGCCAAAATATATTCAGGAAGAATTCTTCAAAGCCAAACCAGGAATGCAAAATGCATTCATTATTTGTAACATGTCAACTAAGTATTTGTTCTGTGTCTCTGCACATATTTAAATGTAGATCCACACACCATCAGCTTCCTCGCATTTTTCACTGGCAATCATGTGATGTTGTATGATTAAGTAAATTTTATCTATATATGTTCTTCCTCTTTGAAAATCATCATCTGGACTAAGTGCAGTGAAAAAAAAATAATCTTAGACATGCCAGTAACAATTTGTCTTTACAACAATCAAGCTAAAGGTGAAATTTTGTTTGTCCTCCCTGTTCCCTCTTTCAAAACTCACAAATACATATTTCCACTCCTGTGTCCCCATCACAGCTGGATCCTCAGGCTTTGTGGTGGCCTTTGTGGTAGGGTTCCCTTCTGGTTGCTCTCCTTCTTATCCCATAACTTTCATGGCCACAGGTTTCAACAGCAGCTCTGGGGAGTGTTCTCTCAAATATCTGAAGGACTGTGCACCCAGTTAGTTAGACTGTGTGCCCTGAGAGGCAGCAGCTGTTAACCTGAATCCCTGGGGTGCAAAAGTCAGCTGAGCCTCCCCATATGTTAAGAAGAATCCAAAACATAGGAATATTCATCCTCTCCTCCACCCCTATCTCCCATGTGTTTCTCTGCGTTTGGTTTTGTCATTGTGTATTGGATGCAGTAGCTCTGGGGAGGTAGGTGGCAGTTCTACAGTGTAGGACTGTAGTCCCTACAGTGGGAAAGGTGCCACCATGCTCCACCAGGCAAACAGGGCAGCTCTTCTTCACAGGGAAAACTGCACCACTTGAACTACTTAAGGAAGTTTTGTGAAAAAATAGACAAACAAACAAAACCCCACAACACACACAAAAAACAACCCAAAAAAACCCCCAAACAAACAAACAAAAAACCAAATAATGCAAGCATCTGTGTCCTTTAGGCACCTCAGGAAGACAGAGAGGGTTTGTTTCTTTATCTTGGAGTTAAGAACATCAATGATAATTTGTGTGCTTAAATGATTTTTTTGGACCTTATCCTTGAACACATTACAAAGGCCTGAGATTTGTTTAATCATCTTTTATTTTCTAGTTTCATAATATTTCCAAACACTTTTCTGTTCCTCTCTTCCGTGAAGCTCATCCCAAAAATATTTATCTTGGCTGACAGTGAAATTAAGCAGTGTTGCTGACATCTGTCACACATTAGTGGATTGAAAAGTTACAAGAAATAAATTTGGTTATCTGTGACTGGTACCATTTGAAACATCTTTTCACTTTTTTGTGACAATAGATGGCTTATGCCTCCAGCTTTCCAAGTATGTAGCTACTACTAAAGCCTTCATATGTCTGATGTTTTCCAGATGATAACCGCCACCAGACAAATATGTAAATCAAATCTATGAACCAGTTATTGTGGAGTAAAATTTTTTTCCCCTCTGACCAAAAAATATTTGTGAATGATGCATTTATTATCTCATCACATGGCAATTCTTGAAGAGACCAAAGCAACTTGCGCTGGGTATTACTGAAGCACAGAACAAAACCATCCACTCCACACTATATATTTAAATGCAGGAACACGAGTAGTTCTATTAACCTCAAAGAGGCTATGTAAGTCCTTAAAGACATGCAGACTTGCACTGAGGTCCAAGTAAGACTAATAGTATGAAAACTACTGAAGAACATTTTCTTGCTCTTTTTCCTGTGCTGTTCCTGTGAGAAAAATTGCATTTCACATTGCTGCTTTAGAACTCTTTATTCCTCTTTGGCTTCTTTTCATTTCTGTTTCATAGTTTCTGGGAAAAAAAAAATCAACTAACTTAAAAGAACTCATTTCATAATGTGTTTTATAACAACCTCATGGATTACTACTGGAAAATTAGTTCACTACACTTACAGACCTATAAAATCTTTAAGTAACCTTTCCCAGAGTGGTAAACCATGTATTTTTCAGTAAAGTAAACAAATGTAATTTTGGACACACACAGGGATCAGAGCTGCTGAGTAAGAAGCTACTGCACTGACTTTATGGTTTAAGATCCTTGAAGAAAGGAAAAGTTGAAAATGGGGTAGAATATTCAGCTGTGATTCAACTATGATACGACGAGGGGGGACAGACAACACAGAGCATGGAACATATGAAATTAACATACTCAGATAAGGCAGCGGAAGTTAACAGGAAAAAAGCTTCAAGGGGGAAAAATTTAGAATAGCATCAAAAACTTGAAGTGAACTTTGAAACTGTTTTGAAATTAACAAAGACCTCTCCTGACTAGTGTTTTTTGAGTTTGGTTCATAGTGGAAGTCAAGGTAGAGACAGCAAAAAAAAGTGTGAGTGAAAGTGCCAAATTAATTTGAAAAGTATTTCGCTTTTGTTTTCATAAAGGAAAGATTATTTTGTGATGAATATATGGGAACATTATATGGGTACTAGTTTTACAGATACACTAGCATGACCTCAAACTAATGTCAAATACAACAGATCGACATTCTGGAAGGGATTAATTGAATATAACTTTAGCTGTTTAAAAATTAAGCATCTGGCCTAAACTACTTATATAGGCTCCCCATACTGTTAGTGGAACAGACAAATATCTCCAGAGGGTGATTCAATCTGTGCTGAGTTTGATGTCTAAGGTAGGTGAGATCAGTTATACTTTGGAGGTGAGATCAGTTATACTTTGGAGGTGTCACTGTTTATCTACTGCATATAGGCAGAAGTTTAAGAATTAATTTTTAGGCAATTCAGGAGATAAAGTCCACCATCCCAGTCTATATTAACAGACCTTATAACACTGATCCTCCCTTAAGTGACAGATTTGTGTGGTTGCCAGTATCCATTACAGATTTGTTACGATCACAAACAAAATACAATGTTTTTAACTTTTCTTTTGTGAATAGTTCAGCAACAGCAATAAAAATCAATGTTAGGAAATTACTCAACAAGCCACAAACGTCATTAGCAAGAGCTTTCACAAGAAGTTCAGACAAGTTGAACAAGTAGGCTAAGAATTCAGTTTTATAATTTTCCTTTTCATATACATCCTCTGCAAGAATCTTGTTCTAAGGAAACCATTGACCCTTTTTTTTTGAACTCTAAAGTACAACTCTCTCTTAGGTCCTGCGTGACACATTACACCTGTCAGGCTGGCATGCTCTGTGAGAAAGCACAGAAAGTTCACTTGCTTGCTTTACTCTGTTTTCTGCTATTCCATTTTTTTAAATGTTTTTTATTATTATATTTATTTTGCCCACCAGAAGAGAACAGTACCACAATACTGCTTATGAAGTTCCACATTCACTGGAGTGCAGAACTATGTTCATTTTGTATGCTTTATTTTTGGTGTGAAGATTCAGATTGCTGGGAAAAGAGGTTCTGAAGGAAAGGGTGGGAACAACGATGGGTACTGGAGGATTCCTCTGCCCTCCTTAGCCACTGCACTTCCCCTCTTATTGTCATAGGTCAGCGGTTAGAATCCTCACCGTGGATTTGAAACTTTATGTGTAGTGGAGGAGACTACCCATATCTTTCACATACTGTGTTTTGTCTGGTTTTGTTGTTGGTTTGGGTTTTTTCTTTTGTTTTGTTTGATTGGTTTTAAAAGAGATTGGTTTAAAACAAAGTGTCTGCTGTTGTATATTTTAAAGAGCCTTTAGGTATGTGTGACGTGGGCTTTAGTTAACTAACAGACTTGAGCCCTACAGTTCTTCAGCTTTTTAAACAAAGAAGTACCTATTATTTTTATTCTGATCACAGTGAGCCAGGCACTGAGATACCCACATTTCCTCACGCATATCTGAGATACCCAGGGAGGTTCAGACTCGGCTTCTGTAGCTTGCCTGCCTACAAGGTTGGGCAACAGATGGAACGAAGTTTTTTGGGATCAGTTTATGTCCCGTTTCCGGCCCACAAAGCTCTTAAACAACAGTGAAAATCAGAGTAAGTCTGGATACTGCTGGTGTTTAATGAGACCTGTGATACCATTTCTGCCATCTTAAGTCTTTCTTCCCTACTGTTATATGATTTCAAGGCAGTTAATCTGAATCTGTAACTCCCTTTTTATCTAACAATAAATTATGAACACCAGTATTGTCTGGAATGTTTTAGAAGAATCATGGGAGGACCACAAGTTGCTCAAAAGCCTGCAATTCAAGTAATAGGATGCTGAAAAAATTTTCCAGAGATGTGTGGTTAATATTCATCATGTGCATTTTTTCCATCATGACTAAAAAAGCTTTTAGGCCAGTCTTGCATTCCTGCTCACCTAATCCAAATGATGACACTGTGCAATCAGTCACAGTGAACGAAGTGTGCTTTGTAAGCAGTCAACACTTCTCATTTCCTAAGCCTGCTCCAGGACCACTCATCGTTTACTTGCTGAGAAACATGACATTGACCTTCCTGATTTCTGCTGGCTGTCTCTGATTTGTAAATCACATCTAGAGAGTGAGTACTCTCTGATAAGTACAGAGTTATCTCTGCCACTGCCAAGTATTTCGCTTGTGATAATTTTTCGTTTTGTGTTTCTTTTCTAAAAGATATCTCTACATAAAGATGAATGTTTCATTGCAAAAAAGTTTCACTGGGAGAATGGGGCAAATATGTGCTATTTAATTTTGCCTGGAAGAATCATAATAGATGCCTGTGAAAAGGGGTCTGAAACTGCCAGTAAGGGACTAGGCATCAACCAAAAGTGAAGCAGAAGCAGAGAAGAATGAGATAGCACAGACAGGGCCCTGCTGGGCTCAGGTGTTCCCCAGGGACAGAAGGAGCTATCCATGGGGGTCTGCCAGGGCAGATCCTGGCATCCAGGGCACATCCCACCCACAGCCAGCTGCAGGGCAGCTGGAACACCAGGCGAGCCCCAACCCCAGGCATTGGTCACCTTCCTGGGGACAGGGATGGGCTGAGGATGGTCCAGGATGTGGGCCCATTGTGGGGGGTGTAGGGATCTGGGCCTGCTAGAGGGAAATCAGGGTCAGATATGCCTCAGGAAGAGGCAGCAAGGCTGAGGGTGGGAGCCTCAGCTGAGGCAACCACCAAAGGAAGCAGCTCCTGCCATGGGCAAGCCAGCCCTATCTGCTACTGGCTGAACCCCTGGTAGGGGTGTGCTCAGGACAAGTCCCAACAAGGACTCTTTGAGTTGCTAATAGCAGTGTTTCTATCAACAAGAACATATATAGTGTTACTGTTTCTACAATGCCTTAGGTATGTGAGGCATTTTATTGGCAAAATGTAAGATATATTTAGTTACAAGGCAGGAGATTTCTCATAGCTGAGCACAATGGGCAGGGCTCCTCAAGCAGTGGTTTGTGGCCAAGCTCTATCTGCAGAGCACAGCCAAGTAGCATCATGCCACAGTGGCTACCAGATGTACATGAAAAGAAAAAGACTACTGGCTACTTAAGGTGAACACTCACAGAGTTCCTGTGCTATTGGATCATCTGAATCTGACACTGATTTGCTGAGTTACTTTGTCTTTTTACTCAAGATGCTAGGGGACCCAGGATGCATATGGGCATGCAGGACAACCTGGGAACATCGCATTCTGATGGACAAAAGAAGCATTTCTGTTTTTTTCCCTAGATGATGCTCAAGGCTTCTGGCTCCTGTGCTCTGCAGGACCCCATTACTGTTTGGTCTTTAGCTGTGGGAATTCTTAAAGAGCCAAGGCCACGTAGTGAGCGATCCTGATACCCTGAGCCTTATTACTGTAAAGTAAGAAGATTGTTGGCAGGCATAAGCAAGGTCAATTGTCTTGTTAGGCCTCTGTAATTTTCCACTGAAAACGTGCAGAGGATGATCTCTGCCAAAGTTGTAGTTTCCCACTGTATTTTTAGAGTAAGGTATTTAATCACAATTATAACAAGTTATAAACATTGGCTTTATAAACGGTAATAACCTCTAGACTAACCAATTAGAGCTCAGCATCCAAGGCTGTTACATAAGAAACCTAAGGGTGTAAGGTTATAAAAGGAGCACTGTATCTGAATAAACTTTTACAATCGCTTGATCACATTGATCGTCTCCGCGTTGTTTGTGACTCCTGTGTCGACACTTAGCTTCCTACTGCAGCCATTTCCAACTGCCTTGCAACATTTGGATAAGGTTCCAGTTATTAAGGGAAGCATGACAACATAGATGAAATAGGAAAAAAACCAGATACCTCAACAATGAAACCATCTGCATATAAAGCAAAACCACTGCCTTTCTTGAGCATTATGGTTCCACTAATGGTATTGTGGTGTCAACTGTATAACATGAGAAAAGAATAAAGTGAAGGTATGCTTCTCAGCTTTCCAGGAACTGGGCTCAGAATTCACAGCTCCTGCTCCAGTCTAATGTCTGTGAAACTGGGACATCCTACCACACAAGAAGACAAAATTTGATCTCCCCAAATGTTCACACTACTTGATTACAGGAGTCTTTGATAGGTCAGAGACTGAAACAGCAATCCAGCTGCCAGGGAAGAGGCATTTCCCCATGAGTAGCAATGAACATCCTTTACTGCTTCAACAACAGCTGTTGTTCAAGAGTTATTGCTTATAACCAAAACACTTTGCACCTGAGAAGAGCAACAATTGACAGACTGAAAAACACTCTTCTACTTGAAATCTGAGAAGCTACTTCAAATGCTCAAAGGGCTAGGGCACCCCTCCTATGAAGACAGGCTGAGAGAGCTGGACTTGCTCAGCCTGGAGAAGAGAAGGCTCCAAGGAGACCTTCGAGCAACCTTCCAGTACCTAAAGGGGGCCTACAAGAAATCTGGAGAGGGACTTTTTGTAATGACATGTAGTGTTTTGGCAAAAAGGAATGGCTTTAAATTGGAAGAGGGTAAATTTAAATTAGATCTTAGTCAAAAATTCTTTATTGCGAGGATGGTGAGACACTGACACAGGTTGCCCAGAGAAGCTGTGGCTGCCCCATTCCTGTCACTGTTCAAGGCCACGTTGAACAGGGCTTTGAGCAACCTAGTCTAATGGAAGGTGTCCCTGCCCATGGCAGGATCTTTAAGGTCCCTTCCAACTCAAATCATTCAATGATTCTATGAATCAATATGTCACTGTCATTTTCACATTATCTGAGTGAAAACAAAACATCTCTTCCTTCAACTAATCAACAGAAAACACGTGGGAAAGATGAGAATGTTCATAACTTTAAAATCCTGCATTCTTTAATTAATTATAGTATATTGTCTCAACTTTATGTTTGGGAATTTAATATTATGGTCCACATAGTATTATTTATTGCATAAAATAAAGTAGCATTTTATAGTCATAGGAAAATGCTGTTTATTAGTTACCAGATACGCGTGTATGAAGAGAAATGTCTTCTGAGCAACTATTTCTGTGCTCTGGCGGGAACTATCTTTCACCTCTTTAACAAGCAGCTGCTCTCACAGCATCCCTTCCCCTTTCTTCAGTTCTCCTCATAAACGTGTATATTTAGGTATTTATTTATCACCGTATAGCTTGTTAGTTTGTTTTTTAAGTTCTGCAGAACTTGTTCCAAAGTACTTGAGGATCTAGACTAAATTGTTTCCCACATATCTGTTATCAGCAATGTAGAAACCAATTCTCTTCATGATATTTCACTATGATACTTAGAGTTCATGCTACTACATCCTTGATGTTCTTTGCCCAACATCACAATTTACCGTTTAAAAGATAAATTAATTAAATAGGAACACAAATCGTAGTTCAGTGTTGGAGTCTGTGTTGTAACATTAATCCTAAACTACAGTGGAAATGTGTGAGAGTTTATTCCTTATGAGTTTTCAAAAAGCCTTGCTGAGTTCTATCTCCTAGGTGGTGAGCAACCAGTGCTCTAAAGCTCAACTATTTCACTCCTTGTTCCCTTTAGAATTCACAAGCCTTCTGACCAGTGATGCCTCTAGGGTTTCTAATTAATAAATGCTGAGACCACAGGATGCAAAGTAATAACCTGATATGGGCTCATTTTTCTGATTCAAATGAATGAAAAAAGCTTTAGCCTTTTAACTTAGTCTTTCCAAATTTCACCTTTAATCAACCACTGCCTAAGTCATCCAAGTTTTATGCCAAAGCAAATGTCTTCTGTTTCCCACAGCTGACACACTGTTGGCTTAAAAGCATAAAGCTGGCTATCTATATCCTGTGTCCTGAGTACTTGGTGCGAAATTGTGTGCCCAGGATTGACTTTTCTTTGAATATATATGTCTCAGTGATCTGGAAGCACATAGATCTGGTGTGAGTGACTTGAAAGTCACAAATACTTCTGATCTCTGCCTAGATTCTTTCCCAGAAAACTGCCACTTTAAGTTTGAAAGATAAGCTGTAGTTTAATTTATGGAGTTGGATTAATCATATAGGAGGTTTCACATTGACTTTGAGTTCACATTCTCCTACAGAAACAAACCCAGTTATTAGTGATAGTTCTTTCATTCTTCCTGAATTCTTTAGAAACATCTGGCCTTTTATAGTTCCCTGATAGGAGGCAGGCATTTCTGCCTTAGTGTACGGTAACATAATGTGTTATTGTAATGACTTAATTACCGACAAAGCAAAGTGATGGGCTGACACAATAGCCATAAAACATCTGAAGTCTAGTTGGAAAAAATACATCTGATGAAAAAGATCAAATGAGAGTTTGTTTTCCTTTTCCTTCTTTTTTTTTTTTTTTTTTAATGCTCATGGTAAATAAGACTCAGAAGACCTTACAGTATGAGAAATCTTAATCTGCTATTTCAATTACTAATATATAAGAGACTGTGGGATGAGATAAATTATGCTACTGACTGAAACAGGAGAATACAGCAGATTTTTTTTTGCAATCTGTACCTAAAAGCCCAAGGGAAATGCATAATAACATCTTTGATATTAGTTTGCAGAATGTGAGAACTAAAGTTCATGTAGCATAAATGTAATACACAGTAGAGCATAAATGAACACACTTGACCTTGAGACTTGATAAAGCACACACATTAATGAAAGCAAATGACTAAAAAGTTCAGTCAAACATCTTTAATCTTCTTTTTGGTTTTAGCAATTCTATTATTTTACACTACTTCTAAAAAGCAGTGAAGAAGCCATAATGTAGTTTTCACTTGCAATAGTAGAATAGCCCTATCAACTTTGAAAATTTTCATTTGTATTATAAAAATTGCCTGTATTCCTAGCTGTACTAAAAAGCATGTAAGTTTGACAGCTCTCTATTAATTTTAGCTGTATCGGTTTCTCCCTTCTTTGCATTATTTTATACATATGAGGAAACTTCAACACCAACACACTGAATAGTGTCATAAAGAAAAAGGCATGTAAACCAAGGCATTTTCTTAGAACTTTAACTCTTATTTTAAGTAAACAGTAGTAACCTATGGGAGTGTGTCCTCGTGAACCTGCTCAGGGGTATTTGTTAGCATTAGGGTGCTGTATCTGACTCAGGTGCACATCTGATGGCACGAGATAGAAAATACCAACTTAAATGAGTTTTCTAAAATCGAACTGTATTTGTTGGTAGGCAGACATTAAATGCCTTTAGAAGTTACACATGTTTGTTCTTTCCCCTAAAAATTGCTAACCTCCAAGTAAAAGAATCACAGTGAAAATACACACTTCTAAGTAAAACACGGGGTTTTAACAGTAATTATGATTCTGCAGTTAAAGCTGCTTTAGCTAAGTGCTTGGGCATATGCTAAATTTCATGCACATGTGTAGCTCTGATGAAAACAATAAATCTAGTCAGGTTGTTGTTTATTGGCTTATACACTTTCCAAGGTGAGAGGAAAAAAAAGAAAAAAAAGGAGAGCTAATGCAATTAAACTAGCAGAAATTTGTCACTCAAAGTTACCGTAGTCTATCATGGCACTTATATAGGAACTTATAACCAACACCATATGGTTCATGTCAAGGCATCTGCACTCCATGCATTGTTAGCATGCAACTCTGGGGTGGAGCATGACAGTCATATTAGAGTGGCTCCGGAATTAAAAAAGCAGGTCCATTACAGAGCTGAAGGAGAATGAAGAGAGCTGTGCTCCAGAGCTCTGTTCTTGCTTTGAATAATGGAATTGTGTGTACACAATGGCACACAGTACGGAAGAGTGAAGAACAGCTGGTGTTTCTTCTTTGCAGAATTAAATACCACAAAATAAAACCTGCTGGAGAAATTTATGTTTTCCTAAACAGCAAGTAATAAAAGAGCAAACTCTACTTCCCAGGCTCTGTGTTTGTGGCCATATCTTCCTCTCTGGAAGACAGATGGACTGGAAAGGTATAGAGTCTTACACTTGTTTGTAGGGTAAGGGAAGTGAGAAAACCTGTGACGTTCAAGCACCACCACTATTCTGGACCAGTTACACAAAAAAAAGCACTTTTCACTGAGGTGCAGGGTTTATAGGTAGCATAGAGTTATAGGAATAACAGAATTCACCAAGCTCCCTTCTGGTCTTACGGGGAGCAGAAATGTGCCATTGGTGATGGCAGCATGCTCCCACTTTGCAGTTTATATACAAGGAGGGCTAGGAGAGGACTGCTGTGGATGCAGGCTGTATCTGAAGTTTCAATGCTTTGAGAGAGGAACGGGAAGTTTTCAGTCGCTGGTCTGAGATGCTTCTCTGTTTTGTACCTTTGCCTTTCTTGCCTGTCACTGTGCTTGGCTCAGATGGGAAGAGAGGCAGCTATGTGACAGTGTGAAATTTTGTCATAGCACTGCTCATCTCACTGGCCTCACCATTGCTGCTTCATTTCCAGTTGTGTGCCCCTTCTGTAAAATCACAGTGAGGTGGTGAGGAGGCTCCTCAAGGCAACTTATAGTAAAGTTAAAAAACACCCAACTGAACCAAACACAGAAAGCAACTTGGATTTTGAAG
Organism: Melopsittacus undulatus; assembly: GCF_012275295.1. Taxonomy (NCBI): domain Eukaryota; kingdom Metazoa; phylum Chordata; class Aves; order Psittaciformes; family Psittaculidae; genus Melopsittacus; species Melopsittacus undulatus. Next base: position 87,324,045 of record NC_047529.1, on the reverse strand, counting down.
AAATTCCACTACTTAGACTTCTGTGATTTAGGAAATCAGTTTGCCCTCTGGAGATTCTCAGAGATTAGGTTTCTCTTCCAAACCCAGTGCTGACTACAGGGCAGTTTGCAGAGAAGGCACATTCCTTTTCTAGGAAAACTCAGTAACGTTAATATGCAGTCCGAACCGGACAAAGCAAAAGCAGGTGTTCTGTGCAGGAGGAATGAGGTTGGGGAGATGATGATTTATGTTTAGAAAGTTTAATTTTTTTTTCCAGACTTAGGAAAGTTCCTTTTTTATTATTATTTATTTATTTTTAGTAAAAGTTTTCTGAGAGGAAAAAACCCTGTGGTTTCAACAGGATTTTTTCCCCAATACATATTACAGTTGTGCAAGAAATCTTTGTCTCTCCAAAATTTACTTCTCAAAACTGGAAGTGCTTTCATCTTATTGCTTCACTTTACTCACTTGATGACACCATGCATGCTCCCCCTATTTCTTGCTAGACACATGAGGAAAGCCACAAGCACTGTATTGCTGACTTTCCAGCAATGTCTAGTGCCCCTGATCTATATGTGTATTTGATCTACGTGGATATCACTGTGAAAAGCTGCATTTAATTACTTTTTCCCCTCAAGCATAAGGACTACTTTTTTGTTTTTAACAATAACAAATTCCAGAAGCAGGCCTCAATTAATAATATCTTGTATTTATTTATTTAATTATATATACGTGCATGCGTACACAAACCTCTCTCCTTCACATTCTTCCCATTACTGGCTGGGCTAACATTTTTAAAAAGGAAAAATATTTCATAAAAACTAAAGACATGCACTTGCCATCTGCACAACTGCCACTCAGTATAATCTAGCAGTTGTGGGGGAGAGCCCTGCATCACTTTAAAGTGCTTTTATTTATTCTATTGAGTTGTTTCATTATTGATTCATATAAAATACAGAAATGTTCTTAAAAAGAGCTACTCTCCCCTGCTTCCCACTGATGTAGCTGTTTTCTGTTCCTTCATGAACTGTTGAAGAAGGGAAATAGTAGGAAAAGACTTTTAGTTCTAGAAGCATTTCTATATGACAGTAAGGACTGTCTGTCATATCTAGACCTGGAGCACCTCTGCAAGTCCACCCTTCTAAATACAAGTGGAAAATGGATTCATGTTTTTTCTCTGTCCTTTCCACTGAATTTAATAAAACGTGCTGCTACCATGTAATTACTCAAACACCAGGCTAGTCCCTCCACCTGGTAGAATGTATCTTCTGTAGCACAGTAATGTTGTTAGCACCGTGTTGATCAACTCTGCTTATAATTGCTCAAATAGGATATGGTTATTTATTTCACTGACTTCCATTGAGTTCTCTTTCTCTGTTTTATCACTGTGCTTTTGGTTTATTTGGATTACATGGCCAGAGAGTACGGCAAATGGCTCATGAGGAGATAGCTTCTATTGAGAGTCAGTCTGTGAAATAACATGATTTCAGCTGAATGCTTATCTTACTGAGCCAATAAAAGACAGGGAGTCTTATTTCATTCAACAAAATATGAGTGGAAAGAATGTTTTTATTGACTTCCTTTCCAACTCTACATAAATGAAGTCTTCATTTCCACACATGGCATTTCTCAAAATACAGGGCAATAGTACATACCAGGTTGGCTCAGGTAGAACAGTACCAGCATCCAAAAATTACATTGCTTTTCCAGTAGGCCAGAGAAATATGTTTATTAAGTAACGCAAGTAATGCATAGGAAAATAAATGTCTTTATAACACTTTAAGTTTTTTTTTTTTGTTGGGTTTTTTTTCCACTTTTTCTCTCGTCTTTACATTTTACTTTCTGCAGCTCTCAATCATTTCTTTTCTGCCCATCTCTTTGGATTTCTGGTGTAGATCACCCCTATAGCAAACATCACATGCTCTTTGTGTTGAATTCAATCTGTACAGAGAGCCCCATGTTTTTTGTGATGCATATCTTACAGTTACATAAAGAGAATTCTCTATAACTCACCTTCCTCTTCAGACAAAATCATCACTATTGAGGAATCCCAGTCCCAGCCTTTCCAGCTGTCTGGGAAAGAAACTTCTAAGTCACAATCAGCTGAATCTCAGGACGTCAGCAACAAAACCAGCTTCTTCAGGAAAGCAATAGGGAAATTTCTGTTCCTAGTGAAAAAAACCATATTTTGTCCTGTTCATGAAAACGGTTCTGCTTTTGTCATTGTACCTTCTTACAGCTTTCTCATTATTTTGATCCTTCCTTCTTTCCTGCATATTCTTCTCCCTTTGCAAGCTTCTGAAAACTGTTCCAATTCTCAGCATGTTTCTTTAATTCCTCCTGAAACAACAGCCCCCACCCAAAATGTTTTCCTTTGTAATCTTTGGAAAAGATTAGATTTGGGTGTAAATCACATGCAGGGCAATGTGGTAACTACAGATAGGAGAACTAAGAGCAAATGAAGGAAAGAAAATTGACAGAAGTATTGCAATGGTCTTTTCCCAGCTGCATAGGCAGGGGAGATACTTAAGGGGCTGCTACTTTCATAATGTACTTTCCAGAGCTGTGTATATTCTTTAAAATTATTCTATGCACAAAACTTGGACAGAGTAAACAGCTGGAAATACAGAGGTAACTGCATTCAGTATCGGAGAAGGCTACTACAGTTACTCTAGGCTCTGCACCTACAGTGTGATGGTTTATACATCAATAACTCTTGGTTCCTGTTCACGTCTCACAGGGGTCTCAACATTCACTACGCCAGTGTCAACATCATGGGTTCAATCCCATTTTACTATCTGACTCAAAGGAAGATCAAATAAATTTTGGATGTATCTAAACATTCAGCCTTTTCAAAAGCCACAAAAGCTTTTGTTAAGTGATCGAACTGCCTTTGAATCTGGACAGGGAATGGAGAAAATCTGTCATCTGAAAATCATGCTTGTGGGCTAAGTCTTCAAATGGGCTCAGAGGGATGTGCTGAGCAAATATTTAGATTCTCCTAAGTGGAATATGGAGACATAATTTGCCTTAATTGAAACTGTGCACCACTTTTTAAGAAAAAAATGTGTACTTTTTTCTGAAATACGCAACATGTCCACTCCTCAGTTCCAGCAAACCAACATGGCCTTGACACAGTCACTACAGAAAAGCCAAATGAAGTTGTACTGAAGTTGTACAGGAAGATTCATGTTCTCCTAACTGTCTGCAAATTTGAGCAATGATTTGAACAAAAAATGCCTGCATGTATTTACTATAATTTTACAAACAAATATAGCACTTGAATATGCAAACGCACCATTTTGCATGCAACTAAGTGTGAACAGTTTTAGCTAAGTTCATTTTGAGCACAAACTGAGCTTTTTCTGGTCATCTAGTAGAAGTCAGTCACATATCTTGCATTTGCTGTAGCTGGGAACATTTCTTCATTTGCCAGCTTCAGAGAGCACAGGTACTCTCTTTTTTCTAAAGAAGTGCTGTGTTTGTTTTATTTTCTTGGAAAAGATATCCATGGTTCAGATATAGTCAGTCACTCCTTAATTGATTTCAAATGCTGAGATTCAATGTAACATGAATTGAACCACTAAACTGTACTTCACCCACTACAGATTTTCTGTTATCCCTAAGGCTGTGGGATACAGTACTGATGTGATACTACACTCCTGGTGTAGTAGTGTCCACTGAAATGAAACACATTGTGTTGGTCATGTAAAGCAGAAGCTCTTATTTCCTTCAGAGACAGTGACATCTGGAAACCCTGACTCTCATGTTACTGTGAGAAGGATCTAGGGAGAGCTGAGAAGCTGCAAGTGTCATTTCTGCATATTGTAATTTTCCCAGCAGGGGAGTCCTCTCAAAGTAAAAAAATTCACTTTAAAGACTCTGACATGTTTAATGAGAAGTAAAATAAATGCTATGTTGCAGATGTGCAGGTCCAAAAGCATTATTTTCTTTTATGGCAGGCACACCCCTCTCATTCCAAACATTTAATTAGATCTACCACCATGACGAGAAGAACTGAGAGAGGAAAAATAATTGTGAGCACTCAGAAAAATATCACAGGTAAGGGAAGAAGGCAAGGAAGCACCATACAAGCTTTGGTTACTCTGTTCTAGAAACCACTGAACCAACTTCAGATGATTTCCTTTGCTAGGTTTGAATATTTAGGGAGAGGATTTTATTTTGACAAATCAGGTGCAAAACAACTTGGCAATTGCAAGGAACAATTCAAGGACTGATCAAAAGAACAAAACCCCTCATTACAGTCAACACTCATGTGGAGAGGTGAAAGTGAAGGGAGTTTTATTTCTGCCATGTCCAGTATCAATCACTCCATGTCAGTAAAGACTGCTTCCTGTGCCAAATCCTCAATGCTAGTCAGTGAGAAAAATCTGCTTGCACTATGCACTTTCTGCTTCATCATCTGCACCGCCAATAGTAGAACACCTATGAACTATGGAGAATGCTTCACATCCTTAATTCCTCCACTGGTCTATTTTTTGACATATGCATATTTTTTTCTGCAAAGTTGTCAAGATTTTGTCCAAGATATCTGACACAAGCCAACCAACATTCTAAATTACTTAGCCTACTCTCCATTCAATTTATTCTCCTCCACTTTCTTGGATGGGAGAAACAGATCCAATGGAATATGCAAAAATGTAGTTTCATATTTCTTGACTAAAATATTCCAGAAGTCTTTTTTACAAACCAAGACAGAGAAAGCAAATAGCTGATGGAGGTACTTTTCACAGTTGGCTAACCACAATATATAAACATACAGTTATGATAAATACCAATACCATTTTATTCCCAATTAAAATATGCATTACAACACCCAGAGGATTGCTGTATTCTCAATATTTGCAGACTTTTAACTCTCTGTTGTTTGCAATTTTTAAATTAGATTGACTTGAAAGTGCCATGGGTGCTCTTCAGTGACTGTGTGACTGTTTAGAATTCAGAAACAAATGATATGTTTTCTTGAAATGTCTGAGAGTATCAAGATTCCTCCAAGAAGCTTCTAAAAAGCCTTGGAGCAGATGCAATCTTAAATTTTCATGGTCTTAACTATATTTTCATGATATTTCTCTGCACTTTATTAATGCAGAGCATGGGAAAACACAAAAGCTGCTACTCAGTGTAATTTTGAAAACCAAGGAAATTAAATTGACCTGCCCTTTTCTATTCTGCCTCTGGAGCACCCTCTTGCATTGTACACCTTCTCTCTCCCTGCTTCTGAGCCCCCTGCTATCTCCTTATGCTGATGTCCTGTATACTTTCCTTTTGACCCAAAAAAGCAGCTGAGAAGCATCTGGAAGTGTCTCGAAGAACCCTTTCTACAGAATCTGTATGAAGGACCCCTTTGTTTACACAGCATAGTGACTTGCTGTGTCATCTTCTTTATATTCAGGTCTGTTGGTCAGAAAGTATGCCAGTATAATCCTAGCTACTACATCAGTGTTAATTTCTTTGGAAAGGATTCTTAAAATAAAACTGGAATCTGTATAAAGATTTTCAAGCACCTTGAAAAAGTCTTTGCATCTAAAAATGCTGATGTTATATGAATTGGTTAATAGATAACCTATGAGATCTTGCACATATAATTCATGGCTCAACACAGCACTAGGATGAGATCCATGCAAATTTTAGGCTCTTCCTTACAACCTCTTGCATTCTTATTTTCTTACTTCCTTGGAAGACAAATCACAGAAACACAGAATCATTTGGGTTCAAAGGGACCTTTGGAAATCATTTAGTCCAATCCCACTGTCATGGCAGGGCCACCTAGAGCAGTCTACCTGTGTCTGGGTGGGTTTTGAATGTCTCCAGAGAGGAGGACTCCACAACCTCACTGGGGAGCCTGTTCCAGTGCTCTGCCACCCTCAACATAAAGTTCTCCCTCATGTTGAGGTGAAACTTCTTGTGTTTTAGTTTGTGGCCATTGTTACTCATCCTTTCACTAGGCACCACTGAAAACAGTTTGGCGCCACCCTCCTGGCTTTGAGATATATCTGCCTTTGAGATATTTAAATCCAGCTTGCAGGCCAGAAAGTAAGCATAACACATTTCAGACATTGCCCAGTCTGGGTGACCAGATGATGGCTCAGGTCACTGATGTACACACTTTCTGTGAAGTTGTAAATGCCCACATGAAAAGTCAGAAAGAGGCCCATTAGGCAGGAAGTGGGAATAGTGCAGGGTCTCCAGAGGTCCCAGACGTGAAGTTTAGCTTCACTGGGAGCAGTGTGCCTCTTTGAGCCTCTGAGGCACCAAGTCAGTGCATGCGTGGAGCTATTTTGCCCCTCAATATTCACATGTTGCTTCTTTCAATTCATTTTCCTGGCTGGCTTTACGCTTCTAATTTGAACCTTGAGAAAATTTGTATGTGAACCCCTTCCTATTACCTGTCTGCCTAAAAGGCTATGGTTCTTATGTTCTTGAGACATATCCAAAATGTCTTGGTTCATTTTGGGAAAGGCTGAATCAGGGTTTGAGCCTTAGTTGTACATATAAAATGAAAGATCATGTGGCTTTGTGTGCTGTTCTATGGGTACTGTATGGAGGGAACTTTGGTATCGATTGCTTAAGCAACCTGGGACACTAACCCTGGTTTGCTGTCTCAGGAGAGCAAAAATTTTCCAGTCAGGGTTATAAGTGAATTTTGAACTACTTAGAACAGTCATATTTGAAACAGTAAGTCACTGTCAATCCCAGCTATAACTCAGTCTTTATTCTGGCACTGTTCCCATTTAATTCTGCGACATTTTTGGGTAAAGAATGATTGAAAACTGAACATGGACATTAGAATTTGTTCCATGTACTATAATGCTGAGACACTGCATGCTGCCTTGTCAACTCCAGAAATGCATGTTTTCCTGGCAAGACTTCCCAGTTTGATGTATAGTTCAGTGACCTTTTCACACTCTTTTCCAAACACACCTATAATGAGGAGTTATTTATGGCCATCCTTTAAGTTGAGGAGCTCTTTTCACTTCTGTCTCTAGGACACAATTTAGCAGTCATCTTTTGAGATTCCTCAAGTCTCATGGGTAAAAGAACAAACAAAAGTATCTTATGTGTTTGTAGTGCAAGAAGCATCAAGCATTTCCTCAAGAATATTTACTCTTAGCTGAGCACTGCTGCATATTTGCATACATAGAACTGATAGCTACACTCTGTGAGGAGTTATTATTATTATTATTATCATTATCAACAAACGTCAATTCTCTGGAAGACCTAAGTTCTCCAAAAAAGACTGCTTTCCACTTCCAGAGGTTTATAAAACAAGCATCATATTATATCTTCATGTTGCCTGCTTGAAACTTAAACTGAATATTTACTGATGTTTTCCTGTCATGCTTTAAGATTCAGAAAAATGTACTGATGACATTTCAGTTTGTATCTTTCCACAAGTAAGTCCAAATTATTTTTTTTAATTAGCACAGAAGAAAAGGATTTTTTATTTGCTCAACTGTACCTAACTTCAATCCTTTGGACTAGTCAGACACTGAGAAAGAAATTTCTTAATAGAATAATCACTCAACAGATCACGGCCTGACTAGGAAAAATTCCTTGATCCTCCCTTCCTAAGAACATTCCTACGCAGTGAGGGTCAAGTTTTATTTCCTACTGACATAAATCTTTTCTGTTTGCTTAATATTTGGTAGTGTAGTTAATCTGATACTTATCCCTAGGCATTGAGTAAAAACTGCTATACATATGATAAGAATGTTACAGCCGGCGCAGATAACAACGTCTACATTGAGGGTGTCTGATTTTCTTTTTATTTGCTTTTAATTTTTTCCCATGCTAATAATCTAAACTAAAATTTTCTTGTTTTAAAGCTGTGTCAGAACTCAATTCTTAGGATTTTTCAGGAAAAATAGATGGAATGGTTTTTTCTGAGGTTGGAATGAGCAAATACATCTGATATCCCCAATTCATATGTAAAAGCTGTTTAGAGGAAGCTTTATGTCCTCATTTTTTAATAAAAATTAAAACTTCAATTGGAAGAGCAAGTAGACTTACCTGGAAACATCAAGAATGCAGTTTAGGGGTTACTTTGAAGAGCTGATCAGGGGAGTCAAGAGTGTGGGAAAGTAGTGCTGCTCAGGAGATAGCAGAAGGACAGCAGATCTTGGGACTAGAAAAGAGAGATGAAGGCAAGAAGGAATCTTGTGATTGGTGTCACATAGAGGGGACAGATAAGGGTAATGGGTTAGATAAAAGAAAGACAGAGAAGTATAGTAGCAAGAGAAGAAGAAATGGTGTTCAAGAGAGAAGCTAGATGGCTAGAGAATACTTGCAGATAATTTTAGCACCCTCACTGTCGAATTGAACCTTTAAATTTCTAAGTCCATGGCTCCCAACAGGTATGTGTGAAACCTGTAGAACAGTGTAGTAGGACCATCCTTGTCCAAAGCCTGAGTCATTACCCAGCTATCCACTCTCTCTGCAGTGTCTGGCAGAAGTCTATACTGATGATCCAACCTGTAGGTAAACATGGTTTGAAGGAATTTCTGGGGTTTTTCAATGGGTCTTATATCACTTTGTGAACCTCTAAATAATGAAGCATGGTACAATATGGAATAATTTGTTCCTTTTATCATTCCAGCCTGCCTGTTTCATGGGTTTCTCTTATGTGTGACGGGCTCAATGTCCTCATTCATTCACTCTGGGATTTTAAGTATTCATTCTTCTTTGCCTTCGCTATTAATTTTCAGTATCTGCATTTTCCACTTTTTTGTTTATTTTTTTTTGGGTGAGTACATGTTGAATTGTGAGTCCAGGTAACAGCTATTTCATCAAAGAACTCACAAGAGACTTTAAGCGCAGGAAAATCCAAATGGGCCTTCAAAATGTTAGATAGACTGTAACACTTAAGGAAAAATCTGTTCAGGCTTATGAGAATAATGTGTGAACTTTGACATCTCAGTCATTTAATGTCACTGCAACCTTTAAAGGCATGATTTCTTCATTTTGGTCAGCACCATTGGCTCTTGTTTATTTTAGATTTGCTTTTAGGAGGGGAGAAGTCATTCTCTGGAAATGCTCTGTCTCTGTGTTGACCACAGAAAGAATTAGTCTAAGGCTGGCTAAGACTTGTATAGCCAGTTTTTGAGTTAAGTGAGAAAAATATTTTTTTTGTAGTTGCCATCACAATTGGAATTTTCCAAAATCTTAGTTTTCTACTTGATGTTTTTTCTTCCTTAACAATCATAATCTCATTAGTTTGAAAAGTCTCCTTATGAATCTTCTCATTTTCTGAGTGGAAATGAATATAAAAACCCCAAACAACACAAACCAAATAATCTTTTTTTCATTTAACTTTTTTTTTAAGTTTACCTGGAAAATTATGTTCTTTGACATCTTTGTAAGTTGTAATGAAATTGCAGAATTGACTTAAACAGGAGAATGTCTAAAATGTCATTTTTAGACAATGGACACAGTTCCATGATCCTGTGCCATAACCTGATTACCACTTTTACAATGCACAGGCATAAAACAAATCTGTTTTTTATCATGAAGGCAGATGACTAAATGCAGTTGTGAAATAGATTGTCTATAAAGCAATTCACTAAGGATCAAAGACAATCTCAGGCTGTCCTTGTGTTATGAGAGCTCTTAAACACATTTCCTTTTGGCTGTGTGCTCAGCCTTACACAGACTTCTATGATGCAGAAGTCTGATGATGTTTTAATTATATCTGGGACTGAATTTCTAAGAAAATCAGCATTCTAACTAGGCCAAGCCTCAGAAAAGAGCATTCATTGTCTTTTTTCCAACAATAATCTGAGATCATTTTCTTTTGCAGCACAACAGCCATTCTTCCACAGATCTGACTTTTGGAGGCCATGTGTCTAAGGCAGTTGGAAGCTGCTGATTTTCCTGGCAGAACTAATTGCTGCAGATTCATATGATAAAAGTCAGACTGTGTCCTACCAGAAGCAGAAATCACTACTGAATGTTTAAAAGATGAGAGACACCCTCTTAACTGAGATAATAACAACAGTCAATGAATAACTTGTATACCTATGGCTATACCACTGACATAATTTGGCGGATGTTTTTCAAGATTGCTTGAACTACAACCCCTGTAAGCTCACTTGTTACTTTCTCTGTGGTGTGTTAAAGCTGTCAATCTGTTGATCATCTCACTGCAGTCTTTTCAGCTACACACGATAACAGAGACACATACATAAACCAAATTTACATCCTGTTCACACTGGCCTGATGCACACCTCTGGGGAGAAAATAGTGAAAAGGCAAGCATACACTTCAGCAGCAAAAAGCAACTAAGAGCCATGTGGTGCAAATAACCTTGTCCTATGGTTATGTGACATTCATCAGCTCCCTACAGATAGATGGTGGTTTAAGAGGCTGAAATCAGTATTCAGCTGACATATCTTTCTCCATAGTCTGTTTATCCCTACAAGGAATTGCAGCTTAGCTAAAGAGATTGCACTATTTCCATTTACAGAACAGAATCCACTCCTTCAGGGGTGGTGTATAGCTTTACTTTACAAACCAAAAGGCTGAAACAGTAATTCTAAATAAAGGTCAGGAAATTAGGTTTTTATTAATTACTAAAACCTTGATTTTCAACAAAGAACCTCAGTCTAATTTTGGTACAAAAAATGTACATGCAACTATTCATGCTCCAACTATTCCACTAATTTACGTGTACTAGAAATGAACCTGAGAAAATCATAACAAGAGAGTACTGAGGAATTAATACAGGACACAAATCAGGACTTAGTTTTCTATCTGTGATGATGTGAAAAATAAATAAATAAATATATTTTTAATATCTAATAATCTTTCACTGAACTCAAAAACACAAGCTACAAACTTTATTATTATTATGAAAAAGGGTCCCCATGAAAAACGTGACTCAATTGGGTATAATGTATTGAAAATTATAGCTACAGTTCTTAGTCAGAGAGGTTGGCACAGGGAATATACCTTACTGTCCACTTTCTGTCTGAAGAGAAATGCAGTACAGCATGTCAGGAATGTTTCTTCAAAATCAAATCTGAACAGGACTATACCTTACCTACTAGCATCTTCTTATCACAATAATATTATGCAAGCCATACAGAAAACTGAAATTTTAGACTAAGTCTAAAAGCCTTTACTCCAAGCAGAAATCTAATTTACCACCTAGTATCTAAAATTCAGTGTCAAGAATATCACTTTCCCTCTCAAGTTCTATAAAGAATGGAAAAATAACCCCACATAGAAGCCTATTTCCAATGAATTATAGAATTACATCTCCACAGACTTATTGTCTAGGGACTAATCACACTGAAGGTGTGTCAATTTAATTAAAAAACAGAGATCCAATTACTAATTGCTTCTGAACATGGAAGCCAATGGCATTTCAGTATGATTTTAGATGTCTGAAAGAATAAATAAAGATATATAGCCGGATTTATGTAAAAAGGATTTACTTATACAGTAAGTTCCATTTCAGTTGAGATAAGAATATCAATGTGTACACAGAGACATCAACACCTCATCTTGATAAGTGTAACTGTACTTAATTAAAATTATTTAGATTTTTAGGGCATCTTCCACAGCAAATTATAAAAACACCCTCACACATGCCTAATCTATTAAATGCATAGTTCCATGAGGGAAGTAAGAAATATTACAGCCATGGAAGAAAGGAGTAGATCTTGCCAAACACTTTCTTCCTAAATTCAGGAGTTGTATGACCTTGAAACAAGACACTAAGACTCCTGAGTTTTTCAGATTACACAAAGAAAATTGAGGTGTCTCATACGAAAATATTTTAACTAAATAAAATGTGAGAACATAAAAAGTAGTGAGTATATTAAAGATTTGTAAAGGGTCATGAGCTAATAACTAATTGAACAATACATTCAGCAGTATGCTAGGATTATGAAAAAGCACGTAAACCTTGGGCACATACATCAGCAAATATTGGGTAGAACAGGAAAGATATTTTTGTCACTCATTTGACTTGAAAGCTGTATCCATTTCTGGTGTTCCTATTTAAAAAAATATACACTAGTTTTGAAAACAAAGGGAGAAGGAAATAAAAAAGAAGAAAAGAAAGGAAAAGGAAAAGCAAAAAGGAATAAAGCACATTGAAAAAGAATTATAACTTCTAAGGTGGCAGAAAAGCCCAGACTCCCAGACTCTGACATGCTCAATATTTACATCACCCAATAATCTCTGTACCAGGATTTAGAAGGAACTGACACAAGAGGTTCCAAATCCAGTAGCAAGCAATTTGAGTAAATCTTCTCATCTGAGACAGTCTCACAGGAAATTAGAAATATTAATATAAATATACTTTATAGAGGAGAAGAGAGAGCATCTCAGACATCAGTAATGTGAAAAGAATTTAGAGTAAATGCTGAAACAAAGAATAAGTGAAGATAGGGAGGAAAACTGGATAAAAGAAAGATGGATTTAGCAAAGGAAGTTAAGATAGATCTTGCAGAGAAGAAAAATGCAAATTATCTAATGCTGTAGTTGTTTGTAAAACATTAAGCCCAGTGGCAAATGGAGAATCATCAGTTAAACTTAGGAAACGAAAATTAAGCATGTTAAGAAGATAATTTCTCATTAGGGAAAAATGCAGTTAATTCCTGCAAGGTAAGTACCAAGCAAGAATATCAATATCAGTAAACAATTCATAGGTTAAATTATATCACTGTTGATCAACTGTATTTTTTATTGCCAGAGAACAAGGATAGAAATAGGAAGGGTACATTTTGTATAAAGCGGAACAAATAGCAGTTTCCTTACAGTGTTGAATGATGTAAAGTCAACTAGCTCTTGAACAGAGTGAAACACAGAACTAATTACAAATAAAGAAATAAATAGCTTATGACTGATAGAACTATCAACTCTGCAACAAATATGTGTGGAGAGACAATGTTTTTTTTCTGGTGTATGCTGTAATAGGTACTTTTACAATTTTTCTAGTTTCCCCAACATTTTTGTTATATGACTATACCAAATTGAGTAGTTGGTGGTTATCATCAGAGCAAATTTCTCCATGTTCACTTTTCAAAACACAGGAATGCAACCCAGGAACATAACAGCAAACCCAGTTTTCTTCACTTTTGAACTATTTCAGAGGGGTTTTTGGAATTATTAAATTCTACGTGGATGACAGCTTTCAGAGCCATTTGAGAGCAAAATGGATGCTTATAAGCACAAACACTATAGAAGGCCCCACTTTTAATACCTATGCCCAAATATTTGTTTGGGAATTGATTGTGTACTGACAGGGGAGCTCCAATGCAGCCATCTGACTTTGACTATTCACATCTAAGCAAGATGATTTGGATTTTAAATAGTCATCAACAATGCAAGTAACAGCTATATGTACAAACCCAAGTAATGAATGTGCTAGCGGAAGCTGCAGTCTGTGTCGATGTTCTTATGAGCAGAAAAAGAGGCAAAACACTGAGTTAAAAAATAATATAATATGGGAATTATTTGTTCAGCTTTAATCATCATAATCATTATCAGGCCACAGCTGAATGATGATCTTTCTCCCAGTTAGAGACCCACAGCCAGCTGTGGTAGCTTCATGAATTGATTTCTTTCATCTCTTCCCTTCATCCTGTGGGACCCATGACTCCATCTGTGAGAGTTTTGAACATATGGAGAGATATCAAACCCCCAGACAGTTCCCTGTGGCCTTTCAAATTTCATGCAATCAATTTCAGTTCTTTTGAGTATGCTTTTTTCCTTGCCCTGTTGGGGCTTTCATCCGTTTGGTTTCTCTTCCCAGTTGTGCCTCTTGGTATTTTCAGAGTCTGTGAATCCCATGTTTCAGGGATACACTGTACCTGGTTAGACCATACTCTGCTGTTGGCCAGCCATCCTGCTGCACCTATCGAAAAATGGAGGGCAACGGGAAGTGTGCAGATGCCCAGGCCCTTGCCGGGAGGTGGGAGAAAGCAGCAACCTTGGGCATGGGTCTGTATGCCTGCCTAGGAGAGGAGCTCCCACCCTGTGCTTGCACCTCAAGTCCCCCCAGGATGGTCCCCTGCAGTAGTCAACACATGCAGCAGTGAGACATTTCATGGAGCAGTTGTGTGGGTAAGGCAAGGACATGTCACAATTCTGGTGAAACAGAGATGCAGGTCTCATTTCAGTAACAAAATCTTTTTAGACTGAGATCATTCAGACATTTGCTATAATAACTTGTTCAGCCCTCAGTAAGTATTTTATTTCACCTAAATAAGTGAAAAGAAGGTAGGCAAAAGCCTTCCAAGGTAGCTTGGCTCTACCTCCTCTTGAACTGAATGGCATCTGGTCCCCTGAGCAAGTTTTACAATCCAGCTGGACCACTGAAGATATGTTTCAGTTGTATCCACTTGCTCCTCAGCTAAAACTACTATCAACTTCAGTATGTTTTACTTCTAAATACAGATTGAATCCAAAATTGAATCTAAAAGCTTTTAGATTTGGGTTGTCTTTGAATACATGTAAATATAACAAACCAAATTCCATTTGATATACAGTACTGCAAATAAAATAAAAATTATATTACTACAGCCTGGATAATAAGGATACTCTTAGCTGTTTGAAAGTCAGTGCTGTAGTGGCGTATTCTTTTCCTGTTATAAGTGAAAATACCTATACCTTTGTGATAGAATGTGAAACTGTGTAACTAAGTTGAATAAAAGAAGATCTTTGGGTAAGAAATCTGCTCCAAATCTAGCAAAAGGCTTTTTTTTTGTTTTTTGTTTTTGTTTTTTTTGGAACTCAGAACAACAATGTTGGATTTACTGAGCATTTTCAGTGCTCATTTGCATTGAGCTTGGTCAAGGAATGTTCCTTTTTGGAGGCTGAAAATACTTGGCAGCCCTAACATGTTCAGCAGCTCACATGTGGGGAAAGAATACAAAAATTCTGTAAAATGGTTAAGGACACGTTTAACTGTTTGTAGATGGGTATTTATTTTGCCATATATACTGCAAGGACAGGGTAAAAAGTGTTTCCAGATTAAAGTTTCCAACCATGAACTAGAAGCCCAGGGCTCCACTTACAGCTCTTTCCATAAGTTATTGTGTGACACCAGTTAAATCATGTAGGAATGAATCTAACAAAACATTTAAACATGTGCTTAGCTTTAAATTCAAATTCTTCCTGCTGACACCACTGAACAAGCTTTTGTGTATAAGCATGTTGTTGAGTAAAAATGAGGTTTGTAAATGGGTGGTAGCAAGATTTCCCTCTTTGACAAGGTTATTATTAAAGTATACCAGCTGGTACTCTACAACTCATGTCCATTTGTTCTGACAGAATGTGTTAGTATTTGTGTCTGGATACATTTTGTACCTGGAAAGTATTTAAGAAAGGCTGGAAATAAAGCACTTCTTCTGAATCAAAGAACAGAAAACTAAGTACCTGATTATGATGCCTATTTTTACTGACTACTTATTCACCAGAACTTAACTAAAGCATACATAAAGCTTTGTCAGAAATAACTTTCTCCCTCATCATAGATAAATTCACTGTCCCTGGTGTAATTTATTCCCTCATTCAAAATCTTCATTTAGCTGGTGTACTTACAACATGTTGTGTGAGGAACCACCCAGGTCTTTCTTCCTACCACTACAAGCTCATGCAAAGACCTGAATGGCTGAGTCACATGCTAATCTGAAGCAATTTCTTCAGTTTTGGACCCCCGATATAGTGAATTATGAAAATCAAACCTCGTCACAGCAAGAAAAAATTTAAAAAAATCATGTTTGTGGGACAGCATTTCAGAAAGAATGTTTATCAGCATCAGGTCAAGATCAAGGAATGCAAGGTGAGACCCGAAGGATTCATCATATTAGGGCAACTACATTCATTCCAATTAGTGGGCATGCTTTTTGGGGGGCACAGGGGTGGTGGAAAGTCAGCATTTAACCCAGCAAAACTCATGGAGTTCATCTTCTGGCATCATGTTACAGTAACTTCAATTTTATCAGAAAAGCAGTCTGAAATAAATTTCTAGTAAGTATAGTGTATTCCAATTCTTTAATGGGATTTTTTCAAATGTAGGAAGGTTCAGGTCTTGCCTCAAGATCAGCTAAGTCAGAGTGCCAGGGATGACCTCCTAGGCAAACCCAAGCATTATTTGATGAAGATCCATCAAATCACAGTTCTTTCTGAGATAATGCCATATCAGAATCTTGCCATTCCCCAGTGATTTTCAGTAATGCATGTGATCTTGCATGTGATCCAGAATGGGCTTATGCAGAAGAGAAAAGAAGCCAAAATCCAAACAGTAGAGTGAAAAAGGCAAAGAGGGGTGCATAAGGAAATGAGAAGTTAAGGACCTATGCTCTTGTCTGATGTGCCAGTCTGAAGCAAACTCACTGAAATGTAAAACACTAAAGAAGACCATTAGTATAAGAACTACTGTTACCTCACCAACATTCCTAAATATTAGTAAATATGACTTTATTATCTCTCTAATTACCACTGCTTACTTTCACTCTGTATTAAAACAGCAGATAGAATGAGAAATGTGAACGTAATTCAAATGTTTGCATGTGTACATTGGCTAGCTAGGAGAAGCAGAGTGTGCATTCACTCCTGTAAGCCTTTCTCTCAGGAATCTTGGAAATATGAGGATGTTTACCTCTTCCAAGGTGGCCAGGGAAAAATGAGTAGTGAGCATTTCCACAGTTGTGGAAAGAACAGAACCCAATATGTCTTCTTAAAGGTCACCATCCTACATATAAATCACTCAGCTTGAAACAATATGCTATCAGTCTTACATTCCTGTAACACCCACAGAGATGGAAAGAAGATTTTTGTTGTGAGGTAGCTGGTTCAAAGCAATCATGATGAAATTTGTCTCCTTTGCACTGTTCTTCTACTGACTTAAACATTTCCACTGTAAAAACTCTTTGCACATGAATGTACAAATAGCAAACTGCACCATCCCAAAGATACCTTCTAGGTCTCTCAAACACTGCTGCTCTCTATTCTCTAGCTGTAAACCCAAAGCATCTTCCTGGTGAGAGTTGTGCCAGTGCTGTTCAGTCTTGTGAAAAACACACCATACAGCTACACATATAGATATAAAGACTAAGTCTTAATATGAGGGGGTAGGGAGGGGATGAGTAAACTCAGTAGAATTTGAGGTTTTGTGATCTTCATTAGCTATTTTTTTTAAATTCTTGAGGTTTCTCAAAACTGAAAACCAAATGTCTTAGGAGGACAAAAAAGCCCCCTCCCTCCTAGCTTGGCTCTGTCTCCTGGACCCTGTGAGAAAGAGGAAGGCTCCTTGGCTCCTGCTACCCTGCAAGACCAAGGCCAGCCAAGTTGGAAGGAGCTTCATGGCAAAAGGAAAGGCAGCAATGCTTGCACTGGCATTGCACTGGTGTTTTCTGCTCTAGTGACAGATTGAACCTTTGAAGTTCTTTGAGACTTCCAAGTTCTGCAACATCAACACTTTTTTCTGCTGGAATTTCAAATTGTGATGAGCAAAGTTGATGAATTCCTTTATTTATTTTGTTTATTTGTTGTTTTTTTTGTTAACATTTGTGGTGTTTATCCATCTATACATTTGACAGGGCTCCATTTCTTGGATTCTGTAGGCAACTCAGCCAAATTCATGTCTCTTCGCATCAGCTGCAGGATCCTCCCATTTATATTCTGCAACCCCAGTTCAGGTCTCAGCAGCAGGGACCCTGGTCTCCTTGTCTGAATCCTGACAATATGCAGGACAGGTTCTGTGGACCCACAGCAAGGATCCATTCTCCTACTCCCCACAGAGCATGGTGCCTACAGCCGTGCTAGCAACTCCTCAGCATGGTAACCTGCAAGTACCAGGATTGGGACTGGAGCCCTGGTTTGTGGAGATACATTCCAGCTCTCCAGACTAGAGTGAGAGCAGCCTAAGAGTAAGATCTGTATGCTTTACCTCCAGCAAACCTTTACAAAACTTTACATCCAGCAAACCTTTACAGATAGGGGTGTGGGGGTAGATGGGTACACGTCTCGCCTTTTGGCTGCTCTGTAATTTAAAAATAAAGCCTTTTAAAATGAGACAAATGATTTAGCGCTCGGGAAGGTCGAGTTTTGCCGCAGTGACGGCAGAAGCACCGAGCTCTCAGCCGACGAGAGCTTCGCGAATCTCCCGGCCGGTCCGGAGGAGCCGGGAACGCGCTCCATGCCGTGGGGACCGGCATCGGGCGGCCGCGGCGGCTGATCTGGTCGGGCTCACCTCCCTTCTGCCGGGTCCTGGCGCCGCCTCCCGGGGGCTCTGCCGCGCCGGGGCTGCCGCGGTCGTCCAGCCTCGAAACCAGAAGCTCGACGGCACACCCGGACGCTCCCCCACGCTGCGCCCCGAGGGAAATACTGGTCCCAGTCCCGCCTCCCGCACCGCCCGCGAAGGGCGGTCGCGGGGCGGAGCAGGGGCGGCCCCGGGCCCGGAATGGCCTCGCAGGTAGGCGAGCGCGGGCCACACGGTGGGGAGGGGGCGGCGCGGGGGCTATGTCACGGCCGCGAAGGGGCGAGCCAGGGGCGCGCCCCGGCACAGCTGATTGACAGCGGGGGCCCGGCCCGTAGCCCATAAAGGCAGCGGCACAGGGCGCGGGGCCGTGGAGGGACTTGTGACGGCGGCAGGGTACTGTGCTCTGCTCTCCACCGGTAGAGCCTCAGCGCGCCGTCGGCTCCTCCATGCCAGGTGAGGCACAAGGCTGGACGGCGCCGTATCCCCCCCACCGTAACACCCCCTCGGGGGAGAGGCGGTAGGAGCTGCTCCTGAAGGACCGGAGCTCTCCGTGAGCAGCCGTTCCCCGCGGGTGCGAAGGTAGCAAAGGAAGGGACCTGCTCCAGGAAGGGTGATCTGAGGCTGTGTGTGGCTTCTGCCCACCGCGCCGTGCCCGCAGGGATGTGCTCCCGTGAGGGATGCGCTGGGATTGAGAGGGGAAAGAGGCTTCGTGGCATTGGCCGGTAGCTGGCTGCAACGGTGCTTCCTCGGGGCGACAGGTAATAAGAGCTCCCCGCGAGACAAAGAAAGTATAGGCGGCGAATGCTGGCATCCCTTGCGAAAATATGTGGAATTAGCAGTGTTGAAGAGGTACGGCTATATCCAGAGGCATGGACGTCTGCACGTTCCAGTGAACGCCATCTGCTCCATTCATTTTGAGCGTAAGCACATCTGGAGATGCAGCTACGTGGCTTATAGCTGCATAGTGCTTCAGGGCAAAAATGCCATCATGTTAAAAGGCACTTTATCCAGCTATGGTTGGGTACAGAGGGTTATAAGAATGGATGGATGACATATTACATGTATGTACAGGGAGGAGAGAGGAGTTTGTATGATATCACTGAAAAAGTTATTGAATAGTAAAGCTAGTAGCCAAAACCAATATATAGTGAGATCCCATTTTCCTACAGGGAATTTCAGCAGAACACTGTGCTCCAAAATAAAGATGGAGCTTATTCTCCATCTCGTGTAGTGGTGTCATGTTGTCCCTGTGCCAGCAACTGAAATATTGTGGAGAAAATTGTGTATTTTATGTTTGTCTTTCCCTTTTTCTTAAGGGCATTTACATAAAAGGAATTTTATCATCCACATTTCCTCTTCTCTTCAATTGATATCATGTTTTACTTCTGGCATCAAGAGTAACCTCAGAATAAGTATTACAAAAATCAGAGAAGATAGAAATTCAAATTTTATATGTATAGTTGCTTATAATGAGTGTTGTGTTTATGGCATTTCATGAGATAAATTGAAATATTTGTAGTCGATAAATATTCTTTCCCTAATACTTGCTGCTTTTTTGTTTATTCACAGGAGTTATGCTGCAGAGGAGTGGGCTCTTGTGGCTTGCTATCTCGATAACCCTGTGGGTTTCCTCAAATGCTCAGGGTAAGTTCTGATGCTTCTTAACTAGAGATTTAGTAACTCACAAAACTAAAAGTCAGTGTAAAACATTTGCTTATCTGAGCTACAGTGGGCAAAGTAATCATGTTGTATTTTTTAGAAGTGCCTAGAATAGTAGTTCCTAGTGGTGTTTTTGATAGATCCATCTTACTACGGCTAAATGAAGTTTCTCCAATAATAAATAAATCTAAGAAGTAATTCCTGTTATACTTTCCTCTCCAGTGTAAATGTATGGTGAAAGTCACATGTAAACAGAGTCGCTGAGTCTGATGAATGCTTTAAAAAGATAGAGGTAGAGAAATAGACCTCTACAGGCCAAATATAAGTAGAGTATAAGCTGGCACAGTGCCAGACCCTCATTTGCATCTGACTTCTTGGCCTGAGTCATTGAAATCAAATCTCTTGCTTCCTATTGTCATGTGGCCACATGGCTTCTCATAATTTGATTTTTATTAGCTGATAGTCAAAATATAAGAATTTGCTCAACTTCCTTATCCATTCATATATATTAAAAATATTTAATGAATACATTGGTAGGTGCATCCTGTGTAGGCATATGTATGCAGCATATATATGTATATACAAGTGTGTACTCAAGTGCTACAAAATGTATAGCCATATGTTTAGTTATATAGCCATATATTTAGTTATATAACCAAACATATTTATACCTATGGACATTGAAGGAAAGAGTTCTCATGTAAATGAACATGTCACTGGAAAATACCATTAACTGGTGTGCTAGTAGGAGCAGTTATGTTTGTGGAGGAATTAAACTGTTAGGATCTGCTGATCCTTGCACCTGCCATATAGTTGCAGTTACTAAGTATAATGTGCAGAGTTGTTTAAGACTTTTTGTAGACACATTGTCACACCCTGTTAACTCTTTCAGATGGTGAGAAGGAAGAGGAGACTACCTTTGATTTACTTCAAATCAGTAACATAAACCGAAAGACAATTGGAGCAAAATTGTTCCGGGGTCCAGACCCCTCTATCCCAGCGTATCGTTTCATTCGGTTTGACCATATACCTCCATGTAAACCAGAGAAATTAAAAAAGATTGTCAAACTCATACGGCAGAATGAGGGCTTTATCCTTTCAGCCACCCTGAGACAGGACAGGCAATCTAGAGGCACTATCCTTGCTTTAGAGGGTCCTGGCATCAGTGAGAGGCAGTTTGAGATCATTTCTAATGGCCGTGCCAACACCCTGGACCTTATCTATTGGGTGGATGGCTTCCAGAACGTTATATCCTTGGAAGATGTGGACCTTGCCGACTCACAGTGGAAGAACCTCACCATGCAAATAACAGGGGAGAACTACAACCTCTATGTTGGCTGTGACCTTATTGACAGCTTCATCTTGGAGGAGCCTTTCTATGAGCAGTTGAAAGCAGAGAACAGCAGAATGTATGTGGCGAAAGGGTCTATTCGGGAGAATCATTTCAGGGTAGGTAACCTGGAGAAGCTTGGGTCTCTGGTGAGGTAAAAAAGTAAACTCAAATAGTTTGAGAAGATGCAATAGGCACAGTTTTGTTCCCCAGCAGCTCTTGGATTTGATGGGATCACAGGTGTTCCCAAACAATTTCTCCAGAGTGTGTTTTTATTCATTGCTGGATCTGTGTTGTGCGAATCTGGGTTTCCTGAAAGCAAAGGACTGGTAAAACACAGACTAGATCCAGGCAAACTGTACAAAGCCAGTTTATGGACTTTCCTATGCAACCATCCACTTTTTCTTTCCAAATGTAAGACTGTTAAACATGTTGCATTTTTGTGGTGATTTATAAAATTCTTTGGGAATTTCCTGAAGAGGTATTTTTCCATTGAATTCTATCCAGGTCATAGAAGGCTGTCAATATTTTTAAATTTTATTTGAAAGAAGGAAGAAACCCTTTTTTTTTTTTTTTTAAATGGAGCTAAACCATGTGGTATATTGGTCCATCCCCTAGCAGAATATCTTTGCTTGCCATTCGGGATAACCTTTTCTTTCAATTAAAAACGAACAACCAAACAACAACAACAACAAAAAAAAACAGGTATGGGGAAGAAAATTAGAAATATTCTGATCAGTCCTATACATGAGAGAGGTTGTTTTTTTTTCCCCCTTTTTGTGGAAAATATTAATCCTTTATATTTTGTTTTAAATTGAAGCAATTACAAACTTTCCGATTTTCCTATAAAATTAAAATTGCTGCCTACCTCATATAGTGGCCCAAGGATGGCTTCTTTTCACTCACAGCTGAAATCAAACTTGAACTCGTGTCTTCAGAAATTTCCAAACCCCTTTCTTTCTCATCCTGTTGTGCCACCTAGTTGTCAGCTAGAGCGTGACATGCTGGACTGTGGTTCCATGGGTGACCAGTTTTGGCAGGGAAGCCAGAAGTTCTTGCCCACAACCTCTCTATTCCTGTCTCCATGACTATGTTTCTCCATCAGTTGTGGTCATAGAACTGGTTCTGGAGCTCTACTGTTAAATGGATCATTGAAACAATCTGATTTGAAAGTAATGTTTTTTCTTTTATTTTCTTTTTCTTTTTTTTTGAGTGAAACATACTAGTTCTGGTTTTAGACTGTTGTCTCATGGTAGTGTCAGCACATTTGAGGAGGCAGTGAAGTACAGTGCATGGGAATGTGTGGCTGAGGACTGAAGTGTGATGGGACAGGAACTTCAAAAGCTGGCTTTATCTCATGAGGAATAACTCAGAGCTATAATCTAAAATGTGTTATGAGCATGGAGTTTTGAGCTCACAGCTGATCAAAAACTTTTATTATGACAAATTTCAGAACATATCTGGTTTTCCTACTTATAGCATTGAAATTGTATATAACAAAATTATATTTTTGCTATTGTGTCAGGTTTAATGTCTTCTAGATTGCTTTTTACATATTTTCTTATGGCTAAATCCAATCACTGGCATGGCATTGAGGCAGATCTGTTATTATTTACTCCCAAATTGGCCTAACTGATTTTTAATTATTTTTTTATTATTATTACAGGGTCTTTTGCAAAATATTCAGTTAATCTTTGATACTTCAATAGAGGATGTTCTGCGTAAAAAAGGATGCCAGAGAAGCCAGTCAAGTAAGTCTTTTTACCTCATTAATACTGTTTGGTAAACTCTGAAAATCAGAAATGTCAATGGTGATGTATTATCCTAAAGCTATGCAACATGTAACTTTGAAATTAAAGAGAGAGTGAGCTGCTTTTTGGTGGTAATAGGAGCATATTATTAGCTGTGTTGGGATAGATTTCTACAGTCTAGCCTACTGTTTTTAGTTCTTATTGCTTAGATTTATAAATCAGCCCCTCTTTTTAAATCGGGAGACAAGCTGTCAAGCAAGGAATTAATTGAAATAAAAGGAAAAAATGCATACGTACGAAAATATTTGCATTATTCCGTGAGATGTCTATGATTCTCTGAGCACAACAGTGGTAATGTTGCTTCTGAATTTTGCTCCTGAGTGTCAATGGGCCCATGAACAAGTCTCCCAAGTCTTAAAGATGCTGAATTCCTCCACAATAAGTTTGTTGATTGTGAGAGATTTGGGGTTTGAAACCCAAAGCATTGTCAATCAAAACAACCTAAGAAAAATAAGGGAAAACAAAAAAAAACCCCAAAAACCTAAGAAGTATGGAAGGCTTGTATGTGACAGCCTGATGTGTTCTTGTTAGTCAAGTTTGTGCTGACCTCACTAGGAAGGGAGCCCTCTGTGTATGGGAGTGTATTTGATTCATTATAAAAGAGTTATGAAAATCTGTCAAGTATTCACTGAGGTTTTGTATTTAAACTCATGGGAGGTGCTGGCTATGTTACTTTCCAGTGTTTGTAACTAGCAAGAGCTCAGTCAAGAATCAGCCAACAGAGTCCACTGGAGGAATCTGGTGGGTGCACAAGGCAGTCAGGACTTCATGGTTTTATTTGAAACTCAAATCATTTAAGCAGACTGTACTCAACCTTTTTCCTGTTTATGTAAAACCTAGAAATTAAGCAGTAATAGGTCTTGACTTCTTCAAAGGGGGCCAAAGTACTGAGACCTTATACTGAAGTCTCTATGTGATATATAAATGTGTGTATATATCTATATAGAGGTATGTATGTTTGTGTATGCACAAGAAGTTTAACTGATCTTGATAGTCTGCTTTTAAATCTTGATTAAAAAATATTGGATGGTTATTTTATACATCCCAGAGGTGTGCCAATGTGTTAGAAATGAGTCACATGGGCTAGAATGGAAGTTGGCCTTACACGGCACAGGCAAGAAGACGTGCCCTCATTTGTTGGTTGTCATCTCTCCAATCCAAGCTGGTTTTTGTACTCGGAAGCTACTGAGAAACTACTCAGAACTACTGATTACTAGTTTTCAGCTTTGTTAGTGGAATAAAATGCTTGAAGAGCATAACTGCTGTGGGAAGAGGGAATATGTATTTTGGGTCTAGTTTTAATCCAAGTAACAGAAGGATGGTTTCAGAAAGGATGCAGTTCATCTATCATGTTTCATTTACCAGTATAAACAACTCCCAGAAGTTGAGGTAGAACCTTGAGGGCACTAGGTTTAGATGGATTGAACCAGCAAAACCAATTAAAGACAGTGTCTATAAATCTTTTCTATTATTATCAATTATTACAAAGTAGAATAGTGTGACCAAATGTTTTGAAATTTCCCCAAGTAGAAATGGGACGTTATTGTCATTCTACTAGGAAAAGGAAGCTAATGGAAGCCTAAAGGAATAATTGAGCTCTACATGCTGATACATACCTTAGGAGGAAATCTTATGCCCTTCAGTGGTTGTAGACAACAAATAGTATTTTCTTAAGGTATTTTTTTTAATCACATCTGTCAACTACCAAATTTTCAGGTCTGATAAATTATAAAGACTTGGGGTTTTGTTTCATCCTTCCTGGGAATTATTTAGCATACAGCTCAATTCACAGTTGCAATTCACTTTGCAACACCAAAAGGATGCTACAAGGTGAAAAACTTGAACAGCAACAGAAGAAAGCTAATAGCACACTGTGGCGTGAGGCCATCAAAATCACTTGATAGGCTAGTTGTGTGCATGGATGATTTTCTGATGTTGCCTATACAACTTAATTACCACAGCTGAAAAGCCATGGCCGCAAGGTACATATTTGCCCATTTTGATGTGCCAGTTGTTGAGCTGAGGTACAGGCACTAAGATGCCATATATATGTGTAAGTGTCCCAAAACAATGTGGTGGATGTTAATAGAGAAGTGCCCTTAGCTCTGAGGAGACAAAAAGCCTGCTGCTTTTTCAGAGACTGAACTATGTTTTTATGTTATATCTTTAATCCTAGTGTGAGAATGTGAGGTATGGTGAAATGGAATTTTGGGATTGCTGTTAAGTAAAGGGTAGAAAAGTATTTTTGTAGTGTGGAGGCTGCAAGTCATAGAATCATAGAATGGTTTGGGTTAGAAGAGGCCTTAAAGGTCATCTGGTTCCAGTCCCCTGCCATGGGCAGGGACACTTCCCACTAGGCCAGGTTGCTCAAAGCCCCATCCAACCTGGCCTTAAACACTTCTAGGAATGGGGCAGCCACAGCTTCTCTGGGCAACCTATGCCAGTGTCTCACCACCTTCACAGTAAAGAATTTTTTGCCTAATATCTAATCTCAATCTCCCCTCTTTCAGTTTAAAGCTATTCCCTCTTGTCTTACTGCTTGCCCTTATAAAAAGCATGTCCTAAATACTTTTGGCACGAATTTTACACAGTGCTGGGTAGGACAGATGACAAAAAACATGCCTAAATAGGCACATCAGTAAAATCCCTTCTTCTGCTAGGTCAACAGAATTACATTTGCATATGTGAGAAGATGCACATTTGCTTTTCTGGTTTCTCATTTTAAAGATGATCATGTGGTCCTTAAGAAATTAGCAGGAAGCCAGCAGCAGAGAACTGATATCCCAGTGATCCCCAGGCATCTTCTTTCAGTCACTGCCAAGTACCAGTAGGAAGTGTGGATTTACTTCTTCTAACATAGTTTTGGTTTATGTTTCCTGCTGAGATTGCAGCTTTATTAATGTCCTCAGAATGTTCTGGTCAAGGCACACTCCATGTTGGCTTGAAAAATATGAAATTAATGACCTGAGAAGTGCTATGAGGGAATCTGAGAAACCTAGTGTTTCAGTGTGGTAGGAAAATTGCATTCTTTCCAGTGAATCAAAAAAACAGCTGAAATAAACAGTTATGACACAGTTCTGATGTACTATGTGGTGTATCGGTTTTCTCGCATCCTGTACATGAAGCTGGCCAATTACTTCAGCTCTGGAATACTGTGAACAATTTTTTGTAGACCTTGGCTAGTGGCAGGTACTTCATAGCTAATTTAAAAGTACGTCAAGCCAATCATTTTAAATATGGTTGAAAATTATTTTTTTAATGTCATTTTATGAGTTGGTTCTATGTTTTTTCATTTTCAGTTTTCCAAATGAATGAAGAATACTTTTATTTTCACTCCTTGAACATTTAAATATAACACTTTACACTTTGTAGTCAAGCATAAGATCAAGCCCTCAAAATTTTGAAGCATTGCCACCTTCTGTGACTTAAAAACACTAAATGATACTGGGGTATTTTGATGATGTGTCTTTTTGCACATGTTCCTGTTCTGACATCTTCTTTTAAAACTGCAATATCCTTTCTTCTCTTTTCTGTTATTTGGTAATGCTATTTACACCATTACTAAACTTGGTAAACAAGTCTTTATCAAGAGACAGGGCAGTATGGATTTGAGTATGGCTGATATAAAATGAAGGAACATTGGGCTCCTTAGAGAAAGCTTCCATGGAATCCATAAGATATTTACATAGTGGAGATTTAAATGCTTAACAGAACACAGACTGTTTTATTTAGTTACCTGTGTTCCTCTTTTATTAATTACTGTGGATGCCTTCTGTTAGTCTTTTTCAAGAATTTGCTAGACAAGGAGGTCTTGATACTACCGGTCCAGTTCTTCAGTTGTCACTCTCTAATGCATGCAAGTTTTTGTTTTCATTACAGGCTGCCTGATAGAGGAGTATTTAGAGTGACAAGTCAAATACTGAGCCTGATCTTAGCTTGATCTTCATTTAATCTCAGAATTAAACTATCCTTATACAAGCTACTCTGAGTTTTATACCAGGCACTGCAATACAGAGTAGCTTGGAGACTGGTTGAAATGTCATAATTTTTCAAATTTGACACAAGTAACTATGGAATTTATAGGAAGAACAAGGACAATGACTGTTTTCAACGAAGCTTTTCCCTTCCTTCTTGTCTGCATCAGGGAATAATGTGATAAGTCATGAAAAACCTGAAATTTTTCATGGCTCTGAGTGGATAAAATGGGTTGCCTTTTGGTACTGTGACCTTTTGTTATGCCTTCTTCATAAATTAGTGTGCTGCAGTGCCAACTATGTCTTAAAGTGAGGGCTGTATGAGACACAGCTTGGCTTTTAGTTTTGAAAAGGGAAAGCTTCTAATTGGAACCAGCTGACATCTAACCTCTCTTTTATTCATGGGTATAATCTGGCAAGAAGCTGTGCCAAAACAGATGTGTTTAGACCCTACCCATGGGTGCCAATATGTGATTTCAGCAGGAATCTGTGGAAGAACTTTATGTATGCTGCTCTTCTCTTTCCCTTTCTTGCTACTAGCTGAAGTGAACACCATTAATGAGAGCACGGAAATACTTCACTTGAGTCCTGCTGTTACAACTGAATATGTGGGCGAGAAACCACAGAAAGCAGAGTTCTGTGACCGCTCCTGTGAAGAGCTGGGCACGATGTTCACAGAGCTCACTGGCCTGCGCATTGTGGTGAACAACTTAGCTGATAACCTCCAAAAAGTGGTAAGTACTGTAAAGTGTAGAACTTAGAGAAGTCTGCTGTGCAGTGCTCTTTCCCTCTTTGCTTTACACCAGAGGTAGGTAATAGATTTCTGTATTGCACATATATACCTGTTATATGCATAAGCATATGCATATATAATTAAATTATATATTAATATATTGCATAATATATTAACATTAATATAATATAATGTAATAATATATATATACATATATGTATATACACATATATACACATATAACTGTTGGTATATCTACATAATGTAGAGATGATCTGCATTTTCAAAGTGAGTAGTTAGGTAGTTCTTGAGTATAATACTCAAACAATGGCTTGGTTTTTGCTGACTGGATTTAAAAGAACACACATGCATGCATTCATACACAGGAGAGATCTGTGGTTGCTTCAGGTTTGGAAATCAAAATTTAACAAACCCAACCTTGCCTGTGTACTACTAAAACAGTGTTACCATGTTTATGCTATTTATGAAAACGTCAGCAAGTGGCTAACCAGGGTACCTAAACATGAAGTATGATGGTGACATTTTGCTGTAGTCTGTCCCTCAGTTAATTCTTTCTGAAGGAAGTTTATTACTATGCCAGATATCTCAGGTCTAAAATCTTACCATCTAAAGAAGAGCTGTACTAGAGGAAAGCAAAATCGTGAAGAACAGATTTCTTAGTATTGTGTGACTGGTTTTGTACTGTTATTTGAAGACTTGCTATGCTATATTCCACTATCTGAGGTTATCTTTATGTACATGAATATGTGAAAAATTACTTCTTTTTCTTTTTTTAAGAAGGAAGAATTAAATCCACTAGTGTCGCAGTTGTTTCTGTTTGTTGCGTTTTTTTTTTATTTAAAATGTTTTGCTTGCAAAGTACACAACTTATTTTCATTTACTTTGTCCCCTAGTCTGAAGAGAACCAAATTATGTGGGAATTGATTGGACCTAACAAAACACTGAAGAACCAGTCTGTTTGCTGGCAGGATGGTCGTGTCTTTGCAGACAATGAAAGCTGGATTGTAGATAGCTGCACCAAGTGCACCTGCCAGGTAAGTTTTTAGAAACATTATTCTTTTGTAGAAATGGATAGTGGGTTTAATTGAGACCAACTCTCCAGGTCAGGTCACATTTACTGAAGAACTTGACCTAGATGTGTTATTTTTAAACAGTAGTTCCCATGTCCATGACAGACAGAATAACTTGAATTTCCACACATGAAATTTCCCCAGATGCTTACCTTTATTTGCCTCTGGATGTGAGCATGTCAGTAAATTACTTTCTTTGCCTGTAGGATTCTAAAGTTGTATGCCATCAAATCACCTGCCCAGCAGTCTCCTGTGCTGATCCATCTTTTGTTGAAGGTGAATGCTGTCCAGTCTGCTCTCATTGTGAGTATTTAGCCAAAGAGAAAGATACTGTCTGGCAATATTTGAAGTCATTAGTAGTTGTTGGAAAAGTCAAAACAGGTAAGAGGTAAAGGCAGGTGAGATCAAATATAAAAATTATATATACATAAAGATCATATGAAGTAACTTGGCTGCTTGAAGCTACCTTCTGGAGGAGCTGGTCTCTTCTCTGTGATTATGTTGGTTGCTCAGAAGTAAGCTGATAATTTGCCTAGCTAAGTTGGAAACTAAAGGTTAGATACATGCTCCTCCCCAGTTGTTTTTCCCAAGTCTGGACATTCTGATTTTTGTTGGTTTGCAATAGCACTGTGCACTGCAGTTTTATTAAGAGTGCAAGTTACTTTTCCTCTTTGTTACTGTAATTCTTTTAGTCAGTTTTATTCCTTCTCTGTCATATTGGTTTTACTTATAAACCTTGACAATCTCTTCCAGATTTAAGATGGCATTGCAGGCTGTGAACTAGGCTTTAGAGTGATAGCAGTTTTAATAGTTTCACTGGTTAAGTGACTTCAGTGTACTACACAGGGCAGTTACAGAAGATGATGGTTGCTTAGATGCTCTAAGTAAAAATGTATTGAAATATAGTCAGGTATTTTTGGCTGTTCAGAGCATAGGGTATACTCTTACAATGTGCTCTTGGTCATGTATGCTGTTATGTTGTGTTAAGAGGTGGGGCCACATTTCATTATAGTGACCTATATTATGAAGTCAGAGGCAGTTGGGAAGTCAGATTTTTGGCTCAGTCTATTCTAGAGATAAAATGTTCTTCCTCCAAAGGTCAGCGCCTCAAACAAACACTGCAATCAAGTTCATGAAGAT
Organism: Melopsittacus undulatus; assembly: GCF_012275295.1. Classification (NCBI taxonomy): domain Eukaryota; kingdom Metazoa; phylum Chordata; class Aves; order Psittaciformes; family Psittaculidae; genus Melopsittacus; species Melopsittacus undulatus. The sequence continues at coordinate 87,294,093 of NC_047529.1, read as the reverse complement.
CCAGTATTCTTACCTGGGCAAACCTCTCATTACATTAAATTATAATTCTCTAAGTTCAGCGGCAGTCTGGGAAAGCAAAATTAGAAAAAGGGAGATCTAAAGGGCAAAGTTCATGTTCTACAGAAAGAAAAATTAAAATCTTCTGAATAGGATAATAGTGATGCTAAGCAGGTCTTACCTTTTGTTCTGCAGCTGATGACAGTGAGGAAGGCTGGTCACCATGGTCAGACTGGACAAAGTGCTCAGTTACGTGTGGCTCTGGGACTCAGATGCGAGGAAGGTCATGTGATGTGACCAGGAGCGCTTGTACAGGCCCACACATCCAGACAAGGATGTGCAGCTTTAAGAAATGTGACCATCGCAGTAAGTAATAAAATTTCTCCTTTCCATTTTTTTTTGTTTTTACGTTTCTCTAAGTAAAAACAAACTTAGAAGCTTAGTCTGGATTTCCTATGAATGCTCACTAGTCAGGGCAGTATGTATTTGAGCATTCATGTATGCATATTTAAAGTAGCTAATGTTAGATTCTTTGTCATCTCAACCCTGTCAAATATTTCTTCTTTTCCCCACAGTGCCATAGGTATGTGCATCTGGGCTTAGATCTGTTAAGCATAAAATAGTGGGTCATTATTTTTTTAAACATTATGAAGCAGCCTTGAGCAACCTGGTCTAGTGGAAGGTGTCCCTTCCTGTGGAAGGGGGATTGAAACTGGGTGATCCTTCTAACCCAAACCAGTCTGTGATTCTCTGAACAGGAGTCTCGTTTGAAGTGAGTTTCAAGACAACGCTGAGTTCATAGTCATGGCACATGGGGCCATGTTTTAATCTTGCTGTTCACAAATGAGCTTGCATTACTGATGCAGGTGGGCTGTTTCTTGAGTTTTGATCTTTTCTCACAGTACGTCAAGATGGTGGCTGGAGTCACTGGTCTCCCTGGTCTTCCTGTTCAGTTACCTGTGGAGTAGGAAATATCACCCGCATCCGCCTCTGCAATTCCCCTATTCCCCAGATGGGTGGGAAAAACTGTGTGGGAAATGGGCGTGAAACAGAGAAGTGCGAGAAGGTTCCATGTCCAGGTATGTCTGTGGCCTTGAATCCAAGGCAATGCAATAATAGTCCAGCTAATTTTTTTCTCTTTATTTAGATCTAAGTTACAGTGAATTTCTGTGATAGAAAATATAATTTATAGCTTGGTTTGAAATAACCCACAAGGGTTTTCTTAAAATGAAGACAGCAATGACGTCAGAGGTTTTGTGAACCTCCAAAGTTGTGATTTGGCTTTAAACATGAAGAGTTTGAGAAATTTTTGCTTTATAACTTAGTGATTTATCTCTGCATATCAAAAGTACAAACACTATCTAAAAGGAAGCTTTTATTACACATGTTAGGAATAGACATACAGTCCCTTAGTGGCCAGGTTTCTTGAAAGTATGTATACACATTTTACACATATTCAACTCCATTTTTGTTATAATTTGCTTCATCTCCACTCTTTAATCTTTTTAGAAACCATTCACTCTATTCACTTTCACTTTCATATATTTTCCCCATCACTCTTTTCCCTTTGTTTATATTTATTTTTTCCCCATCCTCTGTTCAGTCTTTCTATTCTACTTACAGAATATGAGCTTGAAACAGACATCAAGCTTCCAACCCAATAGCACTTAAATAGTTATATTAACTTTTTTTTTTTTTTATCTAACTGTTTATGCAAAGTTAGGGAAAAGGTTATTTAAGGACACAAATCATGGCCCCTGTGTTTTTTTTTCAGTACCAAGAACACACACAGAGTTTGATTCAAAGATGTTTGTATTTCAAGAAAATTCAGGATTGATGAAGGAAGGATCAGTAGAGTTGTACCAATGCAAAACATGCACAACAATCATTGAAACAAGTTATTTATACTGAGTCAAGGAATACTGCTGAAGATACACTGTACGGATTACAAACCAAAAATGATAGCTGCAGCCTTACCGAGAATACTGTTCCCATTAAAAAAGCCACAAAGCTCAGGTCTGGCTCAGCAGAAGTTTATATCCTGTGATCACATTTTGCTTTACGTACAAAATTTGAAGCTTAGTAGGGAGCTTTGAAGACACTGTATTTGTTCTCATCAGCTTAAATGGAAATACACCATGCCATTGGGCACAGCATGTTGTTTTGAAGAGCTGGCCAAAAAATGCCTATAAAGCAGTTGGGTATTTTTTTGTTTGTTTATTTCTGAAACATTGCTATCTCAGTGTAAGGCTGTGCCAGCATCTTTCTTTCTATGTGCATTGTAAGAAACTGTCTCCAGTCAAGGATCTGAAGAAATGGTTATCATGGCACCAAATGTTGTCCCTGCTATATTGCCTGTGATGCTCTTCTCTTTTCTACATGTCCTAGTGAATGGCCGGTGGGGTCCTTGGTCTCCGTGGTCTGCCTGCACTGTTACCTGTGGAGGAGGAATTCGTGAGAGGTCTCGCCTCTGTAACAGTCCAGAGCCACTGTATGGAGGAAAGCCATGTGTGGGAGACACCAAGCAACATGATATGTGCAATAGGAAGGATTGCCCAATTGGTTGGTGTTTAGTCATTCTTTATACAGTCTGACTAATTGTTGCCATTTCTGTAATGGATAATTATTAATTGAAACTATAGAAAACTACTAATTACACCTTTGTTTTGGGAAAGCATGTTTGACTATTTAGGGTTCTTTTTAGATCAGTGAGATTTTTATATATATTCTTAATACTTATTTCTGAACAAGGGTGCATTTCTTCAGCAGGACCTCAGTATGTTGTAAAGTATTCAACTGGATGTAGCTATCTAATATTATAGTTTTAAATCAATACTATATTAAATGAGTTTAATAACCATAATTCTGAGGGTCCTTATAAGAATCTATTGCCTCAGACATGAGTTAAGCTAATGAACAGAGAATACCTGTTTCTTAAATGAAATTTTACACGCCTTTTATGCTCCTAACTTAATATACACTTTTATGTGTCTTTGCCAGATGGGTGTTTGTCAAATCCTTGCTTTCCTGGAGCAGAATGCAACAGTTATCCAGATGGGTCTTGGTCATGTGGGCCATGCCCAGCAGGTTATCTTGGCAATGGTACTGCCTGTGAAGATCTTGATGAGGTACTGACTTTGTTTCCATTAACATCAGAAAATCACTGAAATGTTCATTATTTGGGAATTACATAGCCATCTCATTGATTTCTTCTTTCTTTTCCTGCAGTGTATAGCTGTGTCAGACATTTGCTTTAAGGTGAACCAGGTCCATCGCTGTGTGAATACAAATCCAGGTTTCCACTGCTTGCCATGTCCTCCACGTTATAAAGGAAGTCAGCCCTATGGGGTAGGGCTGGAAGTTGCCAAGACAGAGAAGCAAGTAAGTGATGTTGAAGACAATTTGAAGGTTTTGAAACTAAGTAATTCCCACCTGAAAATATCTATGAATGGAAGCATGTGATAAACTTTGGTACCAAAGATATCCTGAAATAGATAAACGCTGTTTCAGATTATTTTGGATTTGTTTCAGAGTATTTTGGATTTGAGTAACAAAACACTGATTTGCAAGTTGATTTTTTTAAGGGTTTTATTTTTATTGGCACCTGCACAGTTGTTCCAAGTGAGTGCTAAATGCCAGGAACAAGCATTCCCCTGCTATGCTCTCCTTTCTCTCAAGCATATATACCTACTCTGGGGATTGGAAACTAAAGAATCAGTATCGTCCTCTCCATAGAGATAATGCTGAGAATGTGGATGTCATTAGACATATGTCTGAAGTTCTTACTCCATAAAACAACACCTCTTAATGGTGAAAAACAGAAGTGGAAGTAATATTGAAGACTATGGTTTGATAGACAAGACAAAAAAGGTTAAAACAGATGTCATGGGATGCCTTCTCTTTGTTGCTGTTGAATCAATCTGTGGTTAGTTCAGTGTATGAAATCTAAATGTAGAACATCTGTGTGAGATTCTCAGACACTTAATGAAAATACATTCATTGTACATGAGAATTCATTAAGGTCTCTGATTTAAGAAAATTAGATAGTCCTTGCATACTGACAGGCAAGAAAGACTGAAGGGAAAGAGGTGAGCACATTTTACTTTCTGTTGCAGTTAATTTCTAGGGATTAATGAAGTCTGGATGAAAGCAGAGTTCTGAAAATGTTAATCACACACTTTAATTGCTTTTTGAATAATGTCCAATTTTTCCTGTGGTTTGTTTTAATTATTTTCATTGTACACGTTGTCTGGAGTTGTGAGCTGACAGAGCAGTATAACTTACTAACCACAGTCAAAGCATAGGCATCTAAATAACTGCCCTGATTTTTGACAAAGTTAAGGTGCACACAGCTGACTGTGAGTTTCAGTGAATATGATCTCTTACAGGTCTGTGAGCCTGAGAATCCATGCAAGGACAAAACACACAGCTGCCATAAGTCTGCAGAGTGCATTTATCTGGGCCATTTCAGTGATCCTATGTACAAATGTGAATGCAGGACAGGATATGCTGGTGATGGGCGCATCTGTGGTGAGGATTCAGATTTGGATGGCTGGCCTAATAATAACTTGGTCTGTGCTGCTAATGCAACATACCATTGTGTAAAGGTAAGTAAAAAAAGTTGATGAAAATGCCATGCAATAAAAAAAATTCTCTCCTTTTCCTAAATAGTTGAAGTAACACTTCTCAGCATCAAGCTGGCAGTTGCTTTCATTAAGCTGGCAGGTGAACCTGCTTGGATATTTAAAAAAATGAGGAAAGAAATACAAAAATTACTTGAGTTATAGACCACTCCAGTGGTTTAAAACAAAACAAATACAAATCAAGAAAATAGGAAAGTTTGAAATCAGGCTGTTTGAGAGAATCAGGTCACTCAGATGTAATCCTTTTGAAGTTGTGAGTCTAGGCTTTATCAGCAGAAGATTTTCTGGTGGAAATTTGAGCCTCAAATGTTGATCTTCCTCACTGTGGTCGATGTCTGTTCATTGTGGATCCAGCCAATTCAGCAATTGCACTACATGTATTCCTTTTCAGTTCCTGTCATCGGAATCTGCAACATATTGACTCAAGATGTAAAGCAAATGATTACTTTTCACAAAAAATCAACATGCTGAACTCATTAGAAAATACTGTTTCCAAAGGTTGATTCATGGTTTCTATAATATATGTGTCATTCTAATAGACACAAGTATTTCATTTAAGGGCTCCCCTTCCAACCCTTCCAAAAAACCTTAAAAATGGCAGGTATTTTCAGGTACTTATATTCATTATGAAATATTGAGGTTGAGTAACTCAATTAAAAAGGAAAAAACAATGCTGCTTTCTTGAGCTAATAATGGTTGTAAATTAACTTATTATCTAATCAAAACTATATGAATAAAGCAAGTAGATGTAAATAAAAACAAAACCTTGGCAATATCTTTTAGTGTGAATTTTATATTCATTCACATGAAAGTATCATTTTTTCATGAATATTTGTCATACGAACACACAACTTTGTGGATAGGTGAACTAAAGAAGCCTATTTGTCAGTAGGTTTTTGCCTGAAGGTTGAGTTCCCAGGTGGGAGGTGCAATGTCTAAGTTCTTTCTAGTATCTAATAACAGACTTCTAGGGTGCACTGATAGGATCTTTCTTCTCTGTCCTGTTATCTCCTCTTCTAAAATTTATAGGAACTTGCTACCCATGATGTCTCTACCTTACTACTTGATTTACATGAAACTGGACTCAAATCTATAGAGAATTCAAGAACAAAAACACAGATACAAACATACAAAGTGTTTGGGCAAGTTTCAACTAATTTGTTTCATTATTTCAAAATAAGGATTTTTTTTGTATCACTGGTAACCAGTGTTGAGTTGGACCGTCAGGCTGTTCACAGGTATTTGGTATAAAAGTGCCATAAAAAAAAATCAGAGTTGCATTGGGGTTTTGATATTTATCACAAATTTTCTAGTTCTCGTCTACTTGAATTACATACATTATTAGAAGCATTGAAATTGAAAACATGGCTAGGAATCTTGCTATAGTATTCATTTCCTTAGGATATGTGTTACAAAAAAAGGTATTTCTTCATGCAATTGGCAGATTCGGTTTTGATACAGTAGATACAGAATGTGAGGAGTGAGAATAACAGATGTATTCTTAGCCAGTGGTAGAACTGCAATCCATTTTTAGCTGATTCTAGTATTTTTAAAAGGAATACATCTTAAAAGTTTAACAAACTATTTCACTTCTAATTTTTTTCAGTGTAACGTAAGACTTGCTCATTTAAAATAAAGACTTGCTCATTTAAAATAAAAAAGCTGTGATACAAAGTAGAGGTACATTTGCCTTTTGTTTTCAATGCTATGGGAGCACGAGATTGCCATGTACTCTTTTGCTGAACAGTATAAAGTCACATTTTCCAAACCCCTTTCTAACAATGTGCCCCTTCATTGCTGTGTACTACTTTGTTCCATTAACTTTCCATATGAGCAACTATTACTGAAGATCATCTCCTGGCTTGTGTCTTTATTTTTCTGGCAGCCAAACCTGGTCATTTTATTTGTAATCTTCAAACATACTTCATGAGTTGTCTATAAAAAGTTTATGTAAGAGTTCATGTGTGTGCATGTGGTGTGCTTGTTCTCTGCTAGATGGTTTCATCTTAAATTTACTGGAAACATTGCTTTGACAGAAGGAGAGATGGGAAATAGAATGATTTGCAGATGCATTTCACTTACTTTACAGTATGAAAGCAGCAAATGAACTACTATCTTTGGCAGCAAACAAACAGACACTTTCAAAAGTATTTGTGATTGATCTTGTTTTATAGTCTCTGGTGTACCATATCTACTTTTCTGCCCAGGCAAGTCATTCTGACATAATATAAACATAATGCACTGATTATTTCTTTTGGCCAGGATAACTGCCCCCTTCTGCCTAACTCTGGCCAAGAAGACTTTGATAAAGATGGCAAAGGAGATGCCTGTGATGAGGATGATGACAATGATGGTGTCGAAGATGACAAAGTAAGATATGTTTCTGTGTCTTCAGTACACTTGATCTAAGCATCTGGCTTTAACAAAAACCATTACAATAGATGAGAGCTTTATTGTTCAGAACTTCAGCTGAATTATTCTTCACTGCCTTCCCTGGATATTATCTGGTACACGGTAAAGCTGTGTTCAGTCAAAGGAGAGTAGCATTGTGAAGAGCAAAGCAGCCTGGGGAACCTGGGTGTGAATTATGTTCTCCATATTAGTTCTGGGTTTAGTGGTGTGCATAAAAACAGATCAATGAAAAGTAGCTTTGGCTTTTGTATTTTGCAATGGGAGAATGGTAGGTCCATTGTATTTGAAAAGCTGGTAAATACTACATCTGAGGTGTGTTGGAAACAAGGGATGATGGGTAATAACTATAAACACAGCCAGCATCAATCGGAAATAACACGGGGAAAGTACCTAGCCTGGTTCATACTTTACTCCTCTACATCTGCCAGCAAAACCGAAATTAATTTTCATGTAGAGTCCAGAAGATAGACAGTCAGTCTAAACCTGTTCTCCCTGTGCATCCAGCCAAAGGACAGAGGCTCCTCCAGAGTGGGATTCACCCTGCCTATTCTGAACATGTTGCAAATGAGTGAATTGGTTTTAGTTCACTGCTCCTCTTTGTTTCCTTCAGAGGGAGCCTACATGCCCAAGAGCTTCAGATGGTCAAAGTTGGGTTAGGCCTGTGTTCATGTAATGTTTCTATTTGGAAGATTTCAAAACCAAAAGAATAATTTGATAAAAGAATATGTTTTTGTACATAGATTTAAAAAACTGTAGCCAGAACAATTGTTTTATGAACAATATATTTTTTTAATTGCCACTACATCTTGTCCTAGAGTATACAATTTATTTCTGAGGAATTTAAAATGTGGTAAAAAACTATTTCTTAGTAAATCACTTTTGCTTTAGCAGAAAAAAAATGAGTTTAAATTTTTTTTTCCGTATGACCTCCTTTCAGATTCCATGATGCTGATATAGCCCTTACTCTCACTAATTAGGTTTGGTTTTATTGTTCTTTGCTTTCCACACCAAGTACTTCCTTGTGCCTGTGCCCGTGTGTAATTTGAGGATGTGTGAAACATAGGAGTTCTTGTTCTGGCAAACTTCCAAATTATGGAATAAACTAAAACAAAATTTTCAAAATTCCCCTTAAAAGACATGGTCTCAGGGAAAAAATATTCTGAGTCAGTGATGGTCTTTAAAATTAACTTTGTTTTTTTGAAACTTATTGCGTTTTATTATCATATGCAGTATAACAGACCCCACAAAAAAGTTAAACCTTTTTTAAATTGAAGAATCAAAATATGTGGTTTTAAAAGTGAGAATATTATTGCTAGTTTGTTCCAAAAAAAAAACCTCAGAGTAATAATTATTTTTTTTCTCAGAAAACATAAACTGCAGCTGAATTTGGCCTGATTTTGCAACATGTTCTGGTTTTTTTTTTTTTTAATAAAATAATGCATGTACAAGTAATACTCTTTTGTTGAAATATTAATACAGATCCAATTTAAAATGCCTGTTCCTATCCTTGTGATATTTGAACATATTCACATGTCATGTACAAAACCAGCCAGTGAGTCAGGCTGTCCAGATGGCACCCCATTCCCACCAAGATTTTCAGTGAAAGTACAGCTTGTCCATTAAATAAAATGTGGATTAATAGTTTGAATTTTAGTTGGGTTTTTTTTGGCCTCTGTCCAAGCTTAAAAGGAAGAGTTACCACTTCATAGTATGCTCTCATGAGTTGTGATTTACATTCTGAAATCTTCTATTTCTTCTTATTTAGGACAATTGCCCTCTTCTGTTCAACCCTCGTCAGTTTGATTATGACAAGGATGAAGTTGGTGACCGCTGTGATAATTGCCCCTATGTGCACAACCCTGCTCAGATTGACACAGACAATAATGGGGAGGGAGACTCATGTGCTGTGGATATTGATGGAGATGGTATGCTTTTAATTTTGTTAATTGTATGCTGTTCTATGAGTACACTTTGCATTATGTCCAGTAAGATGGGCTACATGCTTTTATACATGGAATAAAATTGGGTATAACAGCTCAAAAAGGCAGAAGAGAAGACCTGAATTTCATCTGTTCTGTGTTAGCATAGTTGTCCAGAAAGTCCCAAGATAGTTACAATGGATATTATTGAAGAATAATTCACAGCAAGTCTTTTATCAGTGTAACCCTAAGAAAAAATATTTAACTTGTCTGTGTTCCAAAGTAATCAGTGCCTAATATAACATTTCTGTTGACTTCTTTTTGCCTTTTTAGGGAGGTAAAAAAATATCAGAACATCCAGGCGTTTAAGACAATGCCTGTAGGAAATCAATCTGCTTTGCTGTAAGTATAAAGCAAAGCCCATAGTAATCCAAATACACATTTTTGTGTGTGTTAAAATAATATTAAAGGTGCTTATTTCATCTACCAGTGCGTGCCTATATGACTCAGATTTGATCAGATCTAAGGAGGGGGAAAAGCACTTAAATGTCTCTCAAAAATTTGTGAGAATAAGGAAGTACTAGAAGCTGAAGAAATCCAGTTTTGGTAAGAGTTTAAACTTCTGGATGCTTATTTGACTTGAATTTCTGAGCATTTTGAAGTCCTCTCATCTCTGTGATCTTCAGGTTCTTAGTAGTACTTAAGATAGATCTGAATTTGAAGACAAGTGTAATCATATGCTATTGGCTGAAAAATTATGCAAACATCCAGGGGCCATATAATATAGGAAAGGGTTCTTTTATCGTTTCCAGAGAGATATGCCAATATGTTGCAGTAGTCAGAAAACTTGTGAACCCTTTAAGAGCCTTAGTTCTTTACTAAGGACTCCTACAGTTGTGTGTGTGGCTGTCTGTGCTGGATGCTGTATCATTCTGATTTTTTCAATCTTTTTTCCTTTTTTTTTTTTCCTTCATAGACATTTTTAATGAACGAGATAATTGTCCTTATGTCTATAACACAGACCAGAGTGATACAGATGGTGATGGAGTTGGTGATCAGTGCGATAATTGTCCCTTGATGCATAATCCAGACCAGGTAAATGTTAGAGATAATTTCCTTAATGGTAATATCAGAACAAGAGTAGAGAATTGTTATCACTCCCCATTTACTCTAGAGCTGAAGAAGAGAACCTGTATTGCTAATGTTCACATCTCAGGTTGTCAGATCCCTTTTTAACAGATTGTTATGGGTTCAGCAGTACTAGATGAAATGAAGTAGAGTGATGATGTCTTTCAATTCATCTTTAAGGCTTTGGTGAACTGCTTTATTGCCCGATGGCAAGTGATTACAGCCTCAGGACTGCATTTGATATACCTGAGTTTGATGGTCTATGTGCAGATAAGTAATGTCAAGAGCACAGAAGTGATAGGAAAATGTTCTGCCCAGACTGACACTCCCATGCGATCTCTAGAGTAAGAACAATGAAGCTGATTGTGGCCAAGGACTTGCCTTGGAAATGTCTTTGGGACCAGATCTTGTGCACTGATGACAGGATAAGTGGCCATACTAGTTTGAAAATGTTTCTGTTTGAAGCATGGTTGCCATCATAATATCACTTTTCCTCAGAGATGTCCTTGAAGAGAAGTGGTGAGAAGTTAACTACCAGGCTATCTGTACTTTTGTGTTTAGTAACCCTAATAAATTTACTCTTCAAATTTTTTTTGGGGTAGACTGATGCAGATAATGACCTTGTTGGTGACCAGTGTGACAACAATGAGGACATAGATGAAGATGGCCACCAGAACAACCAGGATAACTGCCCTTACATCCCCAATGCAAACCAGGCTGACCATGATAAAGATGGTAAAGGAGATGCCTGTGATCCCGATGATGATAATGATGGTGTCCCAGATGACAGAGACAATTGTCGTCTTAGATACAACCCCGAGCAGGAGGACTCTGATGGTAAGAACAATAGCATATGTATTTAATTTAGTTCTTGGTATCCAATTATCTTGGATTATTAATACATAATAAAGAGAGAGACTTCAGATCAAACCATGCTGCTTTTGACATTTGAGGCACCATTGACTTCAGTGGAACTGAACTGTCCAATTTGGTCCAGGGTCAGAGCAGTAGAACAGAAGAATATCTTTAACAAATATTAAAAGAAAAAAAACATTTTTTTATATACTTATGATTTTCACTTTGAATTGAAATGTTAAAAATCTTGGAAAATATTTCAAATAGAAGTTTTAAAGAAAGGAAAAATTATCTGTTTTTCTTTCCAAACATTATCTTCTGAAAAGCAGAATAAGAAAAGAATATGGTTTACTGCTCTGTTTTATTTTGAAAACCAGACTATTTCTCCAGGTTTTTTAGGTCTAAAATGCTTTTTAATTTTTAACTATTTTGATTTAAAAAAAGTTTCTGTGAGCAGCTTTTCTCAAATTTGCTTTATAAGTAGCCTTAAATATGTCTTAATGATGTATATGTCTGTTTTTAAAATAGTCATATCGCAGTTTAAAAAATGGATACACAGTTGTTCTTTTCTCCAATTCTGTGGTAAAATGTTGCTGGTTACTCTCTTCTTGGCAGTATTTCAGTAATGAAACAGTGATAGTTTCATAATCATAAATGTAATTTAGAAAATATTTATGATCTACTGAAAACCACCATAATATGTCTACATGTAATGGCCCTTGTAGTAGATACAGGTGAGCAATTTCTGTTCTGAGTTATTATGCAGCTTGCTGGAGTCATTCTATGTGAAATTGAAAGAAGATTTTAACACGTACACAATGTGGTTTCATGTACCTTTAGAAAGATAAAATTCTGAGCACTGACTCTTTTCCCTCTGGCAGTAGGAAGTTTGTAGTCAGTAGTAGTTTTTAAATTACTTAATCCTTCAGTCCAATTACATATTTGGAATATATTTGTACTTGCCAGTCTCTGGAATCACCCCTTAATTTCAGAAGTATTCCAGAATAAAGGTGCCCCCACCCTGGGATAGTTTGTTGTAGTCATCTGTCATCTGGATCTTGTGAAGGAGGCTGCATTTAAGTATGGAGTAAGGATCACAAAAAGCATAAATATAAACAGTTTAGCCAGCTCATCACTGTCATTAGTGGTAGGTCCAACAGAAGTCTTGGAAAAGCAATAAATAAAGCCAAAAGATGCTCCCACGCTCTGAAGATGTGAGCTATACCATATGAAGATGAGACCCTGGAGAGAACTGTTGGACATGGCTAGGTAAACAAACACTTTCTAATTTTCCTTGACATGGAGTCAATGTTGTCAACAGCAGCTCAGTACCAAATGAACATCAGCAGGACTTTTCAGTGAATAATTAGATTCTCCTGTGACTCAAGAATTACCTCTTTCATATTGGCAAGAGAATAAAATTGGAAATTCATTCACTTTTATCCAATAAGTACTAAGACAAACAGGTGCAGGAGCACACAGCTGGTCAGGATTTGAAGTGCTCCATGGCTGATTGCCAGAGTGGAAAATGGGACCACTTTACCATGTATCTGGACTGCAGAGTGTCTTTGAGATACTAGGTGCTTCATATTTTCCTATTAATTTTTTTTTTGGCTGTTGCCTAAAGCTCATTCTGCTTTCTCTGTGAAAGCTTTATACTTGGACAATGCTGTGCTGGTTAGGCTTAATAATGTAGCTTTCAATTTTCCTGTGAAGCATCTAGTAGCAGGTCAGTATTGAATGAGCTGGATCATTGCTATTTCCTATTGTGTTAATTCCCATGTACTTAGAGCAGTCACAAATAACTTAAATGCAGCTGCACAGCTCCATGAGGATAGAAACAAATTAGCTGACAGTTCTGGTTTTATGTTAGTACCCAGTGTAATATCCAGTGGTTTCTGTTATAAAAGTTGGGGCCATTTGCAAATTTGTTTCTGTACTTGTCTAGCCAAGATTTTCTGCTATATTTTCAAGTGTTTGTACTGTTATATGCCACTGAATAATAGTGGCATTGGCGATGAGTTTTTTTTTTTTTTTAGATGCCTTCTTTCAGCACCTACTATTCAAGGCAAGGCATCTCTCCAATATTATGGGTAAATTAAGAAAGGAAATAATTTTTTTCTTTTTTTTTAAAAATACTGAGTATAATAAAAATACTGGGCAGAAGCACACCTGTAGCTGAACTCTATGGATGTATTTTTAGGTTCTCTAAAAACTTATGTAATTCGTGTAACAAAACTTGGTATTTTCATTTCTCTAAGGCTAGTCCTATTGGATACAGTGCTGTTTTATTTTTTCTTACATATTCCTGAAGCACCACATTTTCTTTAAGACAAGTTGCTCTACCCATAAGTGAAAGACTAAGAGCATCTTTCAAAATACTACAAAATATTGCAGTATTTTACTGCAATACTGTCTCCACTTCTTTTGACATCTGGGTGACACTTCTGCAGTCTGAAGCACCTTAGATGAAACCAATCTTGAGACAGAGATAAAAGTCTGAAAATATTTAATATCTTCAGTAGTATATACAGATTTAGTAATGTGCAGGAAGATTAAGTTTTTAATGCTATTGTTTGAAATTATTTACACTGCACGTATTAATGAGGCATTTGTATCCACATCTGGGACAAATCAAACTGAAAATGTAATACAAGAATTAGTGAATTACATAGACATAGTAAACTTCCAACTTTTCCCACCCTGATTCCAAAGCAGCATATAGTCTGGGGCCAGATTGATCATTGTCATAAACCACTGACAGGACAGTTTATTGACAATTTTGGCCCTGATCTAAGTTGATGATTTCTTCCAGTCATTACCAGCAATATTTCAAATTGACTTTTAGAGAATGAAGTTTTCTTTGGAGTTGTTTGGAGTGTTCTTTGAGAAGCAAGAGAATAACATACTTGTTTATCACAAATTTCTTCCATCATTGGGAGAGCTCCTAGGAAGACTGAATAAATTATTAACAATTGCATTTGTTTATTCACATTGCTTATAGGTGATGGCAGGGGTGATATTTGCAAAGATGACTTTGACAATGACAATGTTCCGGATATTTATGATGTTTGCCCTGAAAACAATGCCATAAGTGAGACTGATTTCAGAAAGTTCCAGATGGTCCCACTGGACCCCAAGGGAACAGCTCAGATTGATCCCAACTGGGTTATTCGCCACCAAGGCAAGGAACTGGTACAGACTGCCAATTCTGATCCTGGAATAGCTGTAGGTGAGTATATGAAGACAGGCACTGTCTTCAGAAAATGAACCAGTGATTGGGTGATAGGGAAAGGAAAAAAATAAAAGGTATATAAACACACCTTTTTGGTGCTGCAAGCTTTAGATGGATACATGGGAACAATGTATATGCCCAAATGAAAACCAGGTAGATGCTGTTTGCCTTTGACTATGTATCTGATTACTGACTGAAACAAACATAAAATACCCAGTTGAAGAACTTGATATAAGTACAGTGTTTTCAATGCCCCTTGTAAACAACTTATTTCCCTCCAGAAGCCTCCATGTAATAGGTAGGCAAGTGTAATTACTTCGTCTCCTACAGGTAAGAAAACACAAAAGTTTATGACTTCTAGCAAAACTCAGGATAGAGCTGGGACTCTTTGGTGGGGGTGTCTGGGCTCAGCATGGTATCTCAATGGTTTGTTGCTTTTGTCCTCTCCCAGGCTATGATGAGTTCAGCTCTGTTGACTTCAGTGGGACGTTCTATGTTAACACAGATCGTGATGATGATTATGCTGGCTTTGTGTTTGGCTACCAGTCCAGCAGTCGGTTTTATGTTCTGATGTGGAAGCAGGTCACTCAGACCTACTGGGAGGACAAACCCACCAGGGCTTATGGCTATTCTGGTGTGTCACTCAAAGTAGTAAATTCAACAACTGGTGCTGGTGAACACTTGAGAAATGCCCTCTGGCACACAGGAAACACACCTGGACAGGTGAGAGATTTAAAACTTCAGGCCAACAGTACATGATTAATATTTTAAGAAGAAGGGAGGTGTCAAAGAATTTCCTTTCCACCTCAATTTTTGCAGATGTTTATCAGCTTTTCTTCAATTCCCACATTACTAGTGTCAATAATATTTGCATTGTGTTTCAAAGAAAACATTACATGTATAAAAAGCTACAAATGGAAAAAATTACAAAAGGGAAGATGTGATGTGGTCCAGAGAAAGGAGTGAGAGGTCTCAGTTATCCACAAATCCTTTGTGAACTCTGTATTGGCACTTGCTTCTTTGGCGTTCCAGCTTGTTTCGATTATATGTGGTTTAGAGTTCAGTAGCCAGTGACAGCCAAAGAGAAAATAAATGAAAACAGTGAGAAAAACTGCTGCTGTTCCAAATAGGGCCCAGCCATGGAAGAAACTCATGCCTTTTGGAAATTAGTGGAACTTTGTGTGTAGATAGTAATTTAGAACTTCGGGGCTCCTTGCAGGAAGAGGACCCTGACTCTGTGGAAGCAATTTCAAGGAGCAGACCACAGGCAGTAACATCTGTGCAAGCTGCAATCCCTCTTCTTTGGTGGAGTCACTCATGCAGATAGGAGAATTAACACTGACTCTGGCAACATGGATGTGTATGTGCAAACAAGGGCAGGACTTCCTAAGGGAAGTCAGGTTTGATGCTGTAATGGTCTTCAGTGACTTCAGCTATGAAACTACAGATGAGTAACTGATCAATAATTCAAGGTGTAAATTTTCGTTACTCTCCCCCTATAAGAGAGGTTTGGGGATCATACCATTAAATATCGAACTCTATTTTCAGTTTCATGCTCTGCAGCAAATGAGCTTTGGTTGCAAGTACAGTTTCTATAGTGGATGTACAATTACTGGAGCACAGTCTGTTCTAATAAGCCATTTGTATTCCTACTATAGGTGCGTACATTGTGGCATGATCCCAAGAACATTGGCTGGAAAGATTATACTGCTTACCGGTGGCATTTGATTCATAGACCTAAAACAGGGTTAATAAAGTAAGAAATGTTTCTTCACCTCTATTTTCTGGTAGCAAAACTTTTGTCTCTCTTGATATAAGAGTTATGTTATCCGTTTTTTTGTCAGTCCTGATAATGATAATAGTCATGTGACAGTTTGTTACAGTATTTTGGGGACATTTTGTTATCCTTAGAATAAGTTATTTTTCTTTTCAGATGTTTTCAATTTAGGCTAGATGGTTCAGTATTTACATCAGATAAATATTATTGCATTAAAGAAAACAAGAAATTTCTGGGAAAAAAGAAAAAAAAAGCTTTCCTGTAAAGGAACCAAAAATTCCAGAGCAAAACTCAAAGCAAGATTAGAACAAGAGATTCCTCCCCAGCCTCTGGAATTTGAATGAATGAAATTAATCAGAACCATCAGAATTGCCACAGGGAAGTAGGCCAATGGCCTGTCTACTTCAGCATCCTGTCTCCCATAGTGGCTTATATGAAATGCTGCAGAAGCAGCTATGTGCACATCTGTAATGCACACAACAAGGTGCTATGGCATATGACTTTCTTTAGAGCCCAGCTGCTTATTTAATATTCCAAAGAATGAGCATTAACTGTCCCTGTCAGTTTTATCTTCTACTAACTACTGGACCTGTAAAGGATGTTTTCCATGTGGCACAGTATGAACTTACCTCTTAAGGTCTTGTTTGTGCCTATAACAGTTATTCATTTGGTTGTAAGAGAGAAAGGGTAAACAAATTTAGATACACTAAGTTGCTAAAGGTTACCTGTTTCTTGGAAAGAAAATAATTTCTTTATGCATAAAAGTATTGCAGTGCAAAGCATTGGCTGATACAGGTCAAAAGGAAAGTTGAGTTTTTCCTTTATGTTGCTGGTACCTGTATCCTCATTTGCAGAATCTGCTTAGTGTCAGACAATGCATGTTTCAACTGATAACCCATTAGATTATTCTAGCATGACAAAGTCTATGATCCAGGGCATTAAATTCCTTAATTCTTTAGGGTGGTTTTATAGATAATAAAATCAATGATTTCACTAATATAGTCATGAAACCATTTTATTTGTACAAAAATAGCAATTTCTTATTAACATGTTTTGAGCTACACGTTCTTGATTTGTTTTTTTGTTTTTTTTTTTTTTGGTGGGATGAAAAATTTATTAAAGTCTTTCCATATGTTTTGGGGTTTTGAAATTTCAATAATTACATTAAATAGGGTTACTTGAACATGAAA
Organism: Melopsittacus undulatus; assembly: GCF_012275295.1. NCBI lineage: Eukaryota > Metazoa > Chordata > Aves > Psittaciformes > Psittaculidae > Melopsittacus > Melopsittacus undulatus. The sequence goes on along the minus strand of NC_047529.1, from coordinate 87,276,937 downwards.
ACCTGTCATTCTTTTTGCTATTCTTTTTACAGGCTATTAAGTACAGATTTCAGCATGCGGTTTCTTACTTCTCTTTGGGCATTTTTCAGAAAATAAGACACTTTAAGATATAGCAAGTGCTGTATATGAATTTCACCCTAAGCAGAAATCTCCCTAACCTTTGATTTATAGGAAGCTGTTCAAGTGTTTTAGTCTTCATATGAAGCCATGTATTTCTGCTTTGTATAACTAATGTATTAATTGAAGCAGGACCATGATCCCTTCCTCTAGAGACTTCTCTAACTAACAGACTATGGAGTTGTTTCTTATTTAACCCTAAAGCTATTTTAAGAGACTGAGAGCCTAAGAACCTTGACTGTCTCAAGGTCTCCCATGAGAAGTGGAGAATCCAAGCTCAAGGAACTGCAGTCTATCTGATAGAGAAGGAAAATGAAGAAATGTCTTCTTGGTCTTTTGGCTTCAAGTTAGATGCCCAAAACACTGCAAGAAACAGTCAGCTCTTCCCCCTAAAACAACAAAAAACCCAAACCAACCCACCAAAACCTCTACAGACACCCCCCTACACACACATGTTCTCTTTCTTTTCCAATTTATTATTAGTCATTTGTGTCAAAACCCTTCCAGCTATCATTGAGCTCTTAAAATGTCTGAAATTAAGATTCAGCATGTCTCAAATTAATGTTTTGTTTTACTCAAGGGATGATTCTTACAATTTTAGATGTTGGCCCTTGCACCTAAAGATAAATAAATCAGCCATTCAGACAGCTGTAAAGATGACTTTGCTAAGTGATGTGGCAAGGTCTTGTGCTAACCTCTGAGTTCACAGGGACAAGGGCTTATCAATGAATGCTAGCACATGACATAGTTCATTCCAGGAGACATGACTTCTAAATAAAGAATTGGGAAATCTTTTGCAGATGGTGTGCATGAAAATACTCATGGAACAGCTCCACTGCTTCTGATTAATGTGTTGTGGCTGCCAGCCAGGTGGGCGTGAGATAGAGATGAGAAGTGATCTTTACAATGCAGTTGGGTTTTCTGGTGCCTTGTTAAAATTAATTCTGTTTTAGTTCTTGGGAACTGTCAGCAGCACTGAACACTGTATTATCCTTATCTAATTTAAATTATGTTATTCTTTACAGAGTTTTAGTGTATGAAGGGAAACAAGTGATGGTGGATTCTGGACCAATTTATGATACAACATTTGCTGGTGGACGATTAGGTCTTTTCGTCTTCTCTCAAGAGATGGTCTATTTCTCTGACCTCAAATATGAATGCAGAGGTTAGTTATAGAAAATGTCTGGGAAATGCTGAAGACTTTGTTAACCTGTGGAGCAGAGTGAAATATGGAAACTAAAAGTATCCTCTAGTTACTGAAAGCAATATATAATACCATAACATGGAGTAAACCTTGATTTATTGAAATACCATGAATGCCCTTTGCCAATATAGTAATCTCTATTTAAATAACAAAAAACAGATGTTTTAATACTACCCACCTGGAGAAAATGAGATTGAAATCTCTTAGTCAGATGCGTTCTTAGAATTCTCTGTATACATTCACTTTCCTTTGTAGGCTATTTCAGTGTGTCCTGCGGGCAGAGCTACTTCTGGATCATTCAAGAGGCATGAAGGGAAAAGCAGATATTTTTTATTGAGCATGTCTGTCTATAGTGCCTTGTCTGAAATGTTTTCAAATATGAAAATGCTTTCCCAGGGTTTCTTCTATATGATTTTTATGTACATTTAGATATGTAGTTGCACATACACGGACAATTACCTATTTTTATATAAGTGCCTTCACATTTGTAGGACATGCAGAACAGGAAACATTGTGGGGACCTTTACTGTATCATGGTGGAGCTCTGTTCTTGTTTGTCTACCTAACCAAATAAAACAATCACAATTAATACTTTTTTTTTTCTGATTTCTTTCAGATGCTTGAGCAATGGTTGCTGCATTACCAGCAAAGTACTGTAAATGCTATGCAACCTAGACACCTCAGTACATCCTGGTACTCCCAGTTTCTGTTTTTGTGTACCTCCTGTCCTCTGTCCTCGTGCTCCACTCACCAGGTACCTTCCTGCTGACAGGAGTGCCTCAGCCATCCCTTCACCCAAGTGCCTTCTCACAGCCAGGATTAATGAAACCTAAATGTGAGCATCTGACCCACCACTGAAGCAGTAGCAGATTGATACATTAGAACACTTCTGTAGAGTGAACACATGGGGTTTTATTTGTCTTTTTTTCAAGGAATGACGTTTACATATAAAAATGTAATTAGTTAATGTATTTATATATATGGAGAAAAAGAGGGGGGTGATGATTATCAGTCATTGTCTTTAAGTGATGAAAACTGTGTTTGAATAGCTTTCTGGGTGTATGATTGACACTTGTTCTGATCAGGACTGGACTTCAATAACACAAGGCTTCTGGGTCTAACTTTAGCAAAGTGATGGAGGGCTACACCAATGGTATCTATAATAACAGTGAAAATGTCTTTGGATAATAAAGATAAATTATGAACACTTCTTGATCCAAAAAGATGCTCTTTAGCTGATGAAGATGCTTTTAATACACCTATTAAAATTATAGTTGGTAGAAATGTCAGATTTGCCACTTAAAGCCTAGGAAAACCTTAATTCAGGCCAAACACAATCTAGAAACTCCCATGTGAAAGGGAAGAATGAGTCATGTAAACAAGCAAAGCCATCACTATTGTCTGACTTTCAAAAATTTATTTCCAATTGTTCTGTTACCATCATATTTTGCATTCCCTTGTAATAAAGAATATGCAGTGACCATGTGGAGCAAAATGAACCTGAACCACTTTCCCCACCTCTGCTGCAAAAAGCACTTTGAGATCCTGAATCGTAATGTGGGTTTTTGAAAAGGTGGCAAGGCCACTATTACTTAATTTGGTAATGTATGAATCTAAGGTTCCACTTATAAATATTTTGTTAGTATTTATAAAGATTATCACACAGAGCTATCTTCTCTGATAATTTATTTTAAAGCATGTCATATAATGCATTGGTAATACATACACAAATAATATTTTAAAGCTGTTTGTAAAAGCATACCACAATATGTAGATTTTGTCAAAGCATGGTATACACTTAAGCATAGTTTCATGGGTTATGTTCATGTATACATTAAAGTTGAATAATAATAAGGAATTTATAATTGGAACCTTAATATATATATCCAGTTACCCTAACTTTAATATTTTGTATTGATACCTATGTCTGCTGTATATAGAACTTCTTAAAGAATGCTAAAGGGATACAAGTGTTTATTCTAAACAGATACAACAGTTACTCAGATATACAAAAGTATAAACATGCTTAACTTTGTTTGTTTTGTTTTGTTTAAGTTGTATGAGCTTTGTTCAAAAAAGAACACACGCTGGTGTAATTTTATTCATAGATGGGTTATCTAATGGAATAATACAGTACCTCTGCCACCTTGTAGGGCAAAGTGAGCTAAGTTCTCTCACTTGAAATAGATTTTGTTGCTATATTCATTAGAAAGGAAACCACAGTTACTGGCTTTATTGCACATTTTATAGTGTTCATATTATCAAATCTTTTTTTTTTTTTTTGGTGGGGGGCTGGATTTGTTTCAATTTTTTTTTCCTGTTTTTTGTTTGCTTTTGTTTGGGTTTTTTGCCCCCTTTTTAAGGTTTTTAAACTTTTCAGTTTCTTTTTTTTGGTGTTTCAAATTGTGTACCTATGTCCCAAGCAGAAGGGAGGGTGACCTCATTAAATGTAGTGATTGTAATGGCTGTGTAGGGTTTTTTGTTTTGTCAGAGACAGACATCAATGTGGGGAAGAAGATGTTAATATTTGGACTGTATCATAATTTTCCTATTCTATGTAAATTATTTATGATGTTTTTTAAATTTCTAATTTTTTTTTTCCTTGCAAGTGTGTGTGAGAGAGTGAGATCAATGAAATTTCATTTGTTTTGCCAAAGATTGTAAATAATTATTTATTTGTTCACATGGACGGAACTTTATCATTTAACGTCCTGATTCATTTAGTCAGATCCTCATTTATATATATATTAAGAAATTAATGATAGGAAATAAACTGTAAAAAGGTTTTATATAAAAAACTCTCTTTACCTTTTTTATAGTTAAAATGCTTCTTTAAAGAAAATATTCCGTTCCCCAAAGTCCTCAGTTAAATAATCCACCTGCCTTACTATAAACCAATTTGTTTCAAGCAAACCAGCAAATCTGTTGCTTGGTTACAAATCACTATCTTCTAAGGTTGTAAACAGCAGATTTCCAGCTCACTCTGACAAGAAATCATTCCCAATGAAGTCTTTATTTGGCAGACTATCCCAGGTTTTATTTATAGCATTGCAACTGAGAAGCAGGAACTGGTCCTGCTTCTCTGAATTGTGTCTTGGCTGATGTGTTTGAACAAATACATGATCCTTCTCTGTAACTGCTTCTGCTGTGAGTCCCGTCTGAGTCTGTGATTTGTTGCTGTGAGTGAGGATTGCCTTCCTGCTGGAGAATTTCAGGACCAGTGAATCATCACTAACCAAATAAAATGAAAAAAAAATAGCATAAGAGATCTTTGCTAAAAGTAGGAACTGCTCCTAGGAAAGGGAATCTGAGTTGGATTAAGCAAGTAAGAATGCCCAGCATGCCAAAATGCTGATTTTGAGGTGTGAACTCAAGTCATATTATAACTATATTATATATATAACTGTAATATATGTCAGATGATACATATATAATTATAATATATAATAGCCCAACTATATAATTTTCTTGGCCTTACAAATATCCCACTGTTTGTTTTCCCTGGATTCAGTTCCAGTGCAAGTACTCAGAATACTGCACAAGAAAGTCCTCAGGACAGTCTTTTGATGAGTCTTTCAAACCAATGCAAGTTCTCAGTCATGTAGAGAGGTGACTTTCTTTTATTTATGCTGTGAGGACATCAATGATTGACACTGTTCAGGTAATAGATCAAGGTCTTGTTACCCAATGTTCTCAAGAGTCCCATTCAAAACTCTAGTATGGACCTGCAAGACAGTTTTGAGCATGAGCACTTTGTGATGATTTGAAGTGGGGTTGGGGTGGGGAAAGCCTTTTGTGGCAACCAGTCAGAGCCCTGCAATACATATCCAGGGAAATAAAATTAGTGAAAATATCTGAAAACATAACAGCAGCACTGCAGTACTAGTACAGTGTGTCTATGAAAAATAGGAAAGGACCAAAAATGCAAATTCTGTCCTGTGAACGAGCAGGTTCACATAAGGCTGTGGCATCCCCTGTCTGTTGTTCGAACTATAGGCTTTTGAAGATATTCAGAAATATTTAGGTAATTTGGAAAAACGTCCATATTTAAAAGCTTTGCAGCCTCTGTACATCTGATTCTTAAAGAGATGTGGATCTGGAAAAAGAAGGCCTGAAATCTCTGCAGAAATCTCATTTTTCTTGTAAGGGGAAGCAGAGTGGTCACTGATCCTGCTACTGACTCCTGTGTGATACAAGGCAGATTTTTCTTTTTCATTTCCCAGAGCATCACACTCCCACCTACTAAACATCAGTCATAATTTTCATCCCTTTTAAAATCCTTTTGATAAGTTTTATGTATCTTATTGTTTCTAGTCCAGTAAAAAAAACCAACAAAACAAAACAGGAAATAATGAAATCCTGAAATTCCCCTGAAATTAGCTCCTGATGAAACTTCTTGACCACGTTTAAAATGTTTTTTTTTTCAGATAAACTTTGGATAAACCTCTGAGTTCTGGAAGGTTAAGCTGAGCTCACAGCACTTAAGGTTGTCAGTCACATTTATGATAGTTCTTTTCAAGAAAGGAAAGAAAAATATCTACCAAAGGATTATACCTGTGATTTTGCACATCAGGCAGCTCAAATATTAGCATAATGAATACTAACATCTGTGTCTACTCCCTGCTAGTTACACAATGGGAGCAGAAGCTGAAGAGACTATCACAGTCAGTGGGTCAAATCCTCATCTTGGTCAACTCAGTGGGAGCTTTTCTACAAACTTGAGTGATATCTGGATGAGAATCAGGGTTCAGCATGTGCTGCAAATGTCCACAGAGGAAGAGTTCTAATGTTCACATGGGAACATCTGCTCTGTAAAGCCATTTGAAAAATAACTAATTATGGAACAACTTGGCACAGTGTTGTTCCCAATACGTAGAAGACCACCCCTGTAGATCAGGAAGGGAGTTTTTGAAGGAAAAGAAACCTGGGGCTGTTTAAACCAAAGGTGCTTCTAATCCATTTCTCTGCTTCTTTAAAGCTGTCGGTACCAAATGCACCAGAGGAAGGTGTAAAATCTTTATCATTAAAAATCATGCCTTTTGATGTCTAGAAGGGAAACAACATTCTTAGCCTCAGGCAGTTAATGGGTGGTTTCTGCCTTTGTGCCTGCATGGCTTATTTTGCACTAATATAACTGCTAATATTATTATTCATATAAATATCTCAGGTTTTTAATCCCACTTCTTAGCCTATTGAGAGTTTAGTATAAATTTCCTTTTACCAGTTTCAGGTCTGTTACAGTTTAATTTCGTTGACAGGCTTTATTTGTCACAGGCTTTGGGAAGGAGGGAATAGTATGTATTTAATCATAAAAACTGCATGTTAGAAAAAAAAAAGAAATACCCTGCTTTTCTTTTACTGTTTTTGTGCATGTGTCTGCAATGTGTTCATGCAGTACATCAAAGGTCGAAGAATTTCCTCTGCTTTTTCTGAAAAGCTTGGCTGTCATGTTGCAATTCTGTTCAGATATAGGATGCTACTTATGGTTATGGTCTTCTCCAAGTCTCTCTGATAAGCTCTTGCAGATAAATGTGATTCTGTGCTTGTCCTGTTCATAGTGCTCTCACTAGTCATCTGCTACAGACCACAGCTGAAATCGGGCAAACGAGTTGGACAGATCTTCTGCAACCTTATCAACAATCATCAGTCATTACCCATTCATCTTGATGTTTTTAGAGCTAGATGTGAATGTGTTTGGTGATGTGCCTTTAGAAGCAAGTGAGTTTCTTTTCATGCACCTGCTGCCATTTCTGGACTCTTTCCAGCACTGATGAATACACCAGTCTCTGGATACTGGGGGCATGCATTGCAAATCACACTTCAAATCTTAGCAACAGCTGTAATATGGAAACTTGCAACTTAGAAATTGGTTTTAGTCAATCATTCAGTAACTTTTAGGTGATATAGTCTTGATGCTCCCTTTGTGAGAGATTTCCTCTCTTTAAATCATGCTGACAGAAAAGAAAACAAGGGAGAATGTGGAAAGCTGCAGGCACGGACAGCTGCTGCAGTGGATAATTTTTGACCTACAGCTTTTTATATATGTAAATAAAAAGGAAACCCAGATTTTCCAGTTCCATGCCAGGCAGGTTTCTCTTAGTCTCCTGACTGATTATTCTTTTTTTTTTTTTTTTTTTTTTTAATTCCTGGAGCTGCTGCTGCCTTATCAAAAGTAGCAACAGCACCCAATAGGAATTTCAGGAATGTATCTGCCTATCATAAAGAGACAATAATTCAAGATATAGCAAAAACAATACCTCAGCTTGCTTTAAAAGATATTTAGGAGCAGTGACTGCCAATTGTTAAGACATTCCTTTCTGGTGATACTTGAGTACTTTAGAGTGGAGTGTAGAGCCCAAGCAAGTTAATCTGTCCTGGTGCAGTGTCTCTGCTCTAGGATTTTGCAGACAGAAGGACCACCCAGACAGTTGTGGATGTAATCCAGTAGGTTTAAATATATGCAGAAGCTCAGCCTTGATGCTAAAGAAGTGGGGACAATACCGATAGGTGTAACCAGTGACATGCAGAAGTTCACTAGCTTTCTCAAGTGAGATTCACTTAAAAATATATCGACAGTCACTGTTCTAGTGTTCTAGAGAGCACTTTTCTGTTTAAAAAGAGAAGTTCCAATGTTTATAGGGGTGATCAGGAACAGGAAGAACCCCAGAATATTGTTAAATGCTCAGGTTAAGCACTGCACAATTTTCAGAGAAATGAAGAATCCATGGGCAATAAAATGGCAAGAGAACACATTCTCATTTTTTTTTTATTCCTGGGAATTGTTCTTTTTCATTAAGGGAGAAAAAAAAAAAGCCCAGAAAGAAAGAATCACTCTGCATTCAGTTTTTTCATTAATATATCAATAAAAAGCTTCCACTTGTTTGAGAAGGAAACACCCTCTACAGTACACAGAGAGGACTATTATGTATACAGCACCTAATCCTTCCTTTTTTGGTTTATTCAATATAATATTTATGCTCTCAGATCACCTTACATGATGTCTCGATTGAAGACTGGTGATCAGAGTTTGAAATAGACCTTAAATTAGTATTATTAATTAAATGGAAAGAAATCAAGCCATTCATGGTTATAGATAGGTAGACTGTCCAACCCTGAGTAGGAACTGTATCTTCCATCACTGGTGTAATGGTTTGAGCATGTTTTGAGGGTGTTTTTTGTTCAAGGTTTTTTCCAGCCAGGTGGAGGAGGGGAAGCCGGGAGGAAGGAGAGACAGGACACCTGACCCAGGCTAGCCAAAGAGGTATTCCATACCATAGCACGTGATGCCCAGGATGCATACTGGGAAAGAGAGAGCTGGAGAGGAAAATGGAGGAGGGAGCACGTGGTGCGCGGCCAGGCAGGGTGGAGTGAGTTATGGGTCGGTGGCTGGTGGGGTGTTGTATTCTCTTCACTTGCTGTTTGCTGTATCATTATTATTTGTAGTACTAAATGGCAGTAGGGGTTTTGTGTTATGCCTTAGCAATTAAACCGTTCTTATCCCAATCTGTGGGGGCTACATTCTTTGGATTCTCCTTCCTAACTCTTCGGGAGTTGGGGGACTTGGTTTAAACCACGACAACTGGACAATCAAGAAACTTATTGTTCTTCATGCCTAGCATCAGCCTTTCTTGTGGTGTGAGAAGATAATATCTGCTCTGTCTTAAACATGAGAGAGAAGGAAGCTGTGGCTGAATAGAAAGTAAGCAGAGAGTGTCTGAGCATTAGGCCAACATCATTATCACAACACTGTGTACTTGATAACAAACAAGCACAAGTCATTATGACAACAATATGAAAACATCAGCTTCTGTTATTTCCTGTTTTACTTTAACAATGAATTAGCCTTCCTTTACAAGAAATTAAGACCAACAATCTTATTTGAATGCTTTCATATTCCCTTATCTATATGTGAATAGTCTGATCATTCATCCAACCATGGGCACTATGCTGGAGAGGTAAATTAAAAGAACATTCTTCTAGTGCCTTGTTAGATTTGGCAGTTTGAGGCCTATACACAGGAAGGACCTGACTTTCAAACATCTCTCCAGTTTTGACTATAGAAAAATGTTTCAGAACTAATGGCTACTTTAACAAATGACCCAGATATTTAATATATTTTGTGAGTTTATTAGTAAGACAAATAATACTTCTGTAATAATTTCTAAATTTGTGATATTACATTTGGAAATGAGTGATTTATATCTACTTTTCTGCAGTAATTGAAGGGTCTTTTGTGTAAAATCCTTTCAGCCCTTAGGGTTGGGGGTTTTTTTGTTCTGTTTCTATCTATGGTAACTTTTTGTGAATAAAAGTGAGAAGCTGATTTTTGTTAATACCAATCATTCTTGACTGCATGGAAGACCTGACGCTTGGTTGAGTTTTTACTGAAACCATGTGTTTTGGAAAGGAAAGCTCTAGCCAGAACCATTTTTCTTTTCTGTGGAGAGGAAGATCTGTTCTCCTTCAGTGGGCATTGAATGCCTTCTGATGATACAAATAGTACAACTGAGTTACAGAAAACAGGAGCTGGCACCTATGGCATGGTTCCATTTGACCCATAGCGAAAGCCAAAGAAACAGCCCAGGTAAGAATTCCTGCATGCAGCTATCCCTTGCTCAGTCTCCTACAAAGGAGATGGGGAAAAATGTGCTAAGCCCACAGAGAATTACTTCAAACGCTGAGCTCTGCAGATCAGCTTTGTGGAGGCTGTGTTGCCTGTACTTAAAATACTTTCCCCTGTTCTCTTGCCAGTGAATCTGTCTACAGTCTAGTTCCAGATTTAACACCTGCATGCTGTGCTCAAGTTATTTTTTTTTTCCTTAATGATGCATATATACTGAAACTAAACAGTTTTACCTGCTTATTTCTGGAATATTCATGCCAATGTTGTTTTGTTTTTTTTTCTTCTATGAACTGGGGTTTCATAATAGTCCTGTATATCCCAGAGGATGAAATAATGTTTTGGAAGAGCTCTTAAAATAACTCCTATGCAAAGCATTGTGGTGTTGTAGTACTGTGAAGGATCTCTGCTTGTGCCTCTTCATTCCTGCCCAAGATGAGTTCATAATGTTGTGGCTGCTGTTTCTTAAAAAGTGAGCATTGTTTCACTTCATAATTATGTACATTGTTTCTTCCCTGTATTAGTCGTCCCAACAGAGCATGAAATGTATTGATTTAACAATGCAGTTGGTAAATCACAGCCTATTCCATATAAGCTGTTGCTTTACGTAATCTTTTCAGGTCATGCCTAATTCCCAAACCAGAGTGGAGCCTCTGTCATTTTTGCAGTACTTTCAGAAATAAAAGATTACTTGGAAAAATATTGTATTAATTTCTATAGCTTCAAAAGAAATGAATGCTGTGCTTGCATATATGGCCTTCTTATAAACAGGAAGTTTATTTTTCTGTCCAGTTTTGTTTATCAATATGAATTTTTAATTATTGTCATTTTCAGCTTGATATGGAAAAGATTTTATCAATGTACATTTTGGTGTCCTTTCCTGAAATATTCTAGAAAAGTTCTAACACTGAAAAGTGGCTGGGAAAACCTTTGGGCTGTGATGTCTAAATAATTCAAAATGAAGATCTGTTATTTCTCAAGAAGAAAAATTAATTTTTTGCAAGAAACTGTAAACACTTCACTGGTAAGTGTTTAATAAGTAAAGTAAGAAATGGCAAGTATCTGACACATCTTTACTTCTTCTACTGCTCAGTCATTACTCTGCATAGATGTGTCCATGTGGGATAAGCCAATGCTGTCAATTTGCCTTATTAGGACTACCAGGTTTTCATACACATGTTCATAATTTTGAGGGACATACATCATCTTTTAGTGAAAAAAGCCTGATGCTTCTTATGTTGCAAATGTTTTGCATTAGAAATGCAAAATAAAACTGAAGGCATGGAAAGTTATTAATTCAAAAAGAAACAATCTCAGAGCATTTTAATTTCCTGTTATATCATATTTTTATATCTTATCATCTGGGTTTTGACACATGTTTATGCTCTGTGCTGTAATGTTCCCATCACATGAGGTGTTCCATTTCTCCCAGGGATAACCTGTAGGAAAGGTAGAAAATCCTCCCTTTTTTCCATGTCATAGCTTTTGGAAGTGCACATCAATGCCACAGTGGGAGGCAGAGTCTCCTGGTATCACAGACCCACAAGTGCTGAGAAGGAAACTAAAGAAGGATAAAGACAAAAAAAGCTGAGAGAGGGAACCTGTACAGCTATTGCCAGGTCTCACAGTACCAAACAGCAGCTCATGATGGGGGCTTCTTAGGGGTTTCTAAATTTTCTTCAGGTTAATATTAATTTCCTGAAGTGTATAAAGCCAAAGAGATTTTTTAAAAAAAAAAATCTAGTCTAATAAGAAACCGTGAATGCCAAATGTATTTATCATCTGGGCTAAGTTCTTTTTGTTTTCTTTTTCTTCCACCAATGATACTTCAATATTGGTAAAACTTGCAGGGAGTACATTGCAAAAAAAATGCTCCTTATTTCTATACTGAATGAAACACACTTTGTATACTGCAAAGACAGGTTTTCACTGTGGTAGGGAGCCTTGTGAGTGCCAGAGGTTCTGCCACTAGAGGAAAGAAAAATTCAGCCTTTGTGATGAGACAGAAACATTGTGGTGTGAGGAGGTGGGGAGGGCATCTGAATTTGTGTCTTTCAGCACACAAATAGTGTGAGGCACAAAGTATTGGGAAGGTCTATTTATAAAGTTTCTAAATGTAAGCTTTGCATTAATTACTGGGTCAAGGACATTAATTTTGCTCATCCTGTGCCAGTCACAAAGCATTTGTGCTTATATCCAGTTTTAAGTACACTTGCATATAGACAAACCTGTATATGAACATATACAAAGCAAGTGCTTGTATGTACAGGGGTTTGCATGCTAATCACAATAAAAATTAACCACTTGAACAATTCCTGTTAACAAAAGCATAGCTGCTGATTCAAAATAGTCATAGGCAAAAGCATCAGTATTAAACTTATTGGCTCAGACACAGAAAGAAACATATTGCAATGATCTGTGCTGCAAAGGGGCCTCCACTTTTTTAAAGTACCTATGCCAATATCACTTTACTGAAGCTATTGGAAAGCCAGCAGAAACATCTCAGATGGAGACATGTAACATACCAGATGTGGCTCAGAGGAATGAGTGTGGGGAAAGCAGCAGCAGTAAAATTGCACAAAATTTTATAGGGTCTGACAAACTGCACGAAAGAGGTGGGCAGGGGAAAATAATATTCTGCTCAAAGTCATAATCAGTACTTGCAGAAATGTAGGATCTTGTCTGCAGAGATCATCAGCCAGGATCTGAACCACCTAAGATGCCTGGCAGGATACCCTGGGGAGCTGCTGTGCTATATGCATCAGAAGGCAGCTGCTAGCCTTTCTTCATTGCTGTGTATTTTTTATTATATAGACTATAAAACCAGAGAGCCAAATTCTTGCTTCACTTGTGCAAAGGCAGTCTGAAAATTTAGACATGTGCATAATATACAGAAGTTACGCTCTTCAGAGTGAGCTTACAGAGGTGGTATTTTTCACTTACATACATTTTTCACTTGCATTTTTGAAGGCCACTGACCCATGTTCATACCTAGGCTTCTTAAAGATGGAAACAAACTATTTGAGATTGTTAATAGTGACCTGAGGGCAAGCGTTAAATCGTATTTCCTGAAGGCATATTCCTTCATAAAGGATTGATCATTTGGTCTGTGTTTCGCAATGCCCCATTTGCAGCTATAGCTGTAAGAAATGCTCTATTTCCAACTGTGTGAGACAGATGATAATCTGGTAAACAAATGAAAAAAAAAACCCAAAACCAAAAAAAACACAACCCAAAAAAACTACAAAACACCAGAAGTTAGATGTAACATCTAAGAAGTAGATATTTATACCTGATATAACTCTTTAGACTTCCTTTCCAGTTAGTGAAGAAAACCAGGCTTTCCTAGAACAAAGTTTTTGGTTGAATGTAGGTGTATAAAGCAGGACAAATAAAATTATTCTTTAAGATGCAGAAGGAAAGCATCTCTCCTATTTTGCTGTGCTCATAAATGAATATAACACTGCAGATTTTCTGTTTTTCTGATATGTTATTGTAGGGAGAACATTTCTCTTATGCACTCTGAGTATGGTATTTAAAAATATCATTCCATAAAGATTTTTCAAGGTGCACTTAATTTTATTCAGGCAAATAGAGACAGGTTGGTTTTTCTTTCTGACTATGCTGATTCAGAAGTATTCATTTCTTGTGCTCACTGCTCCGACTTCATCCAAGTTGATCTCTGCTTTACTTGCACCCATGCATCAAGGCATTTGAATAGAGTGACTCACCAATGACTTTTTTTTGAGCTTATGCAGAAAAGACTCTGATCAGACAGAAGGACCCAAACGGATCCTAGCAGCAGCATTCATTTGACTTTGCTAATTCTAGAGATATTAATAATATTGGAATAGATATAAATAATCTCTTAAACATTTAGGAACACTGCTATGATACATAGGCCACTGATGAGATTTAAGAAAGCTCACCAGTTCTGAGCAGCTGGTCCAGCTGGCTCTACTTGGAGCAGGGGGTTGGCCTAGACAATTTCCAGAGGTCCCTTCCCACCTTAACTACTCTGTGACTCTATAAAATATTATGGAAAATGAAAGGAGCTCTTACACAGCCTTCTAGAAGCACTGGATTCGGGTGCTTCATCATTAATGGCAGAGCTTCAAGAACAAATCTGACTGAGCAAGAAAATCTCCAAGTAGGTTGGGCTTTCAGTGTTGCTCTTAAAATTAGCTTTAAAAAAAAAAAAAGAATGCCGATACACGTGAGGCTGCACTGTTAGCTTATATTTAACCCATATTCAGTATCATATCTAATACATGCAGGACTCAGTGTAATTCTATTTAGACCAGCAGATATCTAGAGCTGGCACTGGGTGTAACCATTACCAGGCCTGCCTGATTGGTACCAAGATACCTCTTCATCAGAAAATGAGAGTATCGTGATGATGCTTCTTAAGGACTTCCATCTCTTTGTTCCCTTGGCTGAAAAACATTTGCCTTGAATCTTGTCTAAATAAGAAATACGTAATAGACAAAAAATGTCTAAAGATGCCAGTTTGGAAGTATGCAAAATACATTTTTGCAGTGAAAATATTATTAGGAACTGAAGAGGGCTTTTTACTAATCCTGGTGCCTCAAAGAAATGAAGCTGGCACGATCATGCTGTCCATCTCTCTCTGGTATCTTAGTAAATTGCTACAGAACTTTTAAGCTCATTGGCCAGTTTTAAGTAATTTAACAGAGCTGAATTTGACAGACTTTTTGAAATTATTAAGTACACAGGAACTTTGCACAGATAGGATTTATTAAGATTTCTCTTTTTACCAGTAAGTCAAAAAAAGACTGAAATATTTTCTCATAATTAGAGGATATCTAATCTCTTTCTTTTGATGTCTAATAACAATAAAGCTCATGAGGAAACATGCAGTGAAAAACTGGGTAAAAGACACAAGTGCATTGGAAGCCTGTCGCTAGTTCCAGTGCTGGTGGAGTGGTGCCACTGGCAGTACTGGGAGAGCCCTCATATAAGTGGCCTATTCACAGGAATCTAAAACAAGAAAACAAAGCCAAGTCATATCTGGCACTACACAAGCACAGTTTAAGATGCAATTTGTTGTCCTGGTGTCATGGTTTAAAACCCAAGCACAATCTCTCTCTCACCACCCTTCCTCCCCCTCACTGCTCCCGGAGGGATGGGGAGGAGAATAGAAGGAATGTAACTCCCACGGGTTGAGATAAGAGCAGTCCAGTAACTAAGTTATAACACAAATCACTACCGCTACCACCAATAAAAATAAAGATAGAGGAAATAAACAAGGGGAGAGAATACGATACCACCCACCGAAATGAGCCCTACCTGGAAGAGAGCAAGCCAGAGCCCTTCCGGACAACTCCAGGCTACCTCCCCAGGTATGATGTGCTGTGGTATGGAATACCTCCTTCGCTAATTTGAATCAGGTGTCCTGTCTCTCTTGCCTCCCGGCTTCCCCTCCTTCCCTGGCAGACCAAGAGACTCACAAAGTCCTTGATCAGAGTAAACATTTGAGCAGTAACTACAAACATAAGTACTATAAGCACTGTTCCCAGCCCGCAAGTCAAAACACAGCACTGCACCAGCTACCAAGAAGGAGAAAAAATTACTCTTATTGCTGAACCCAGGACACCTGTAAAATCTGCTAAATGGTCAAGATAAACTAAAGATACACATGTGCAAGCATGTATGGAAGTCATGAGTGGAGGGAAAGGCAGAAGAATAATGTTATAGACAGGTAACCCGCAGATTGTAAGTGTGGAGCTAAGAACAAAACTCAATTTTCCCAAATGTCAGTTTTTTTCTTTCTCATTAGCAGCTAATGTGAAGTTTTAGGCAGGATTTGAAATGGCAAAAGGACAGAGTTTAGTTTGTTCACTAGCATGTAAGATCTTTTAGACTACCTTCCTACATTTTGTTGGACACAAACATTGTTGTCTATGCTAAAATAGATAGAAGTAACATGTATGCATCCATAGAAAAAGCTAGAAAAGAAAATTAGGGAAAAAAATCATGCCATTTGATGATCTGCTATTCTTTATTTTTCAATAGAAACTAGTTTGTAAGAGTCAAACTGTCTGGTAGTTCCCAGGTAGACTTTATAAGGTCTTTGATCTAATTTTTGCTTCTTAGCCTCTTAGACAATCATGGTATTTTATCTTCCTTCTTGACATCCTGAAGAAAACATACCCCTCATCCCACCAACTAATTAATCAACCAAATATTTACAGAATTTTGTAAGAATTTTCTAATCTGGTTTTTTTTTTAATTTTTTTCCCCAGAACTTTCAGAATTCACATCTTGTAACACCTTGTAGGGTCCAAAATACTCTTACTGGGAGTAAAAGAGGGTGTAGTAAAAAAAAAAAGAATAATTAAACAGCACATATAGATACTTCTTGCAGTAAGAAGTAATTCTGTCTTAAAAGATGGGCAGTGTTTCAATCTAGCAATTCCAGGGTGAAACAGCTTATCACAAAGAAAGAAGCTCTTTCAATTTCTGACTACAAACTAAATCTGATTAAAGAACTTTCAGAGAACAGCTACTTAATTAGCACTGTAAAGCTAACACTATTGTATATGTTGACTAATACAAATGATTATACTGGAAAAAAATGAATCCTGAGAAGAAATTTTGCTATTATGCCTAACTGCCCTTTACCCTTTTAGCATCACAGCAGGTGGACATGCAAGAAAGAATGTCCCCAGCAGACACTGATGGCCAAAGTTTTCAAATTTCTACTCTATACCATGTACTCATACCAATAGTGAAGTATGCATATGGACTAATACTCAAAGTGGAAATAAATGTTTCAGCAGTCACACTTCATAACAGTAGTGAGAATCAGAACCTCATGTTTGCAACTCTTCATCACTTCTGTGGAAATATCTGAAAGCCTTAATTGTCCATGCATCTAATCATGAGGTGATGATCACTGCCAGCAAAGTGCTGAGAGCTTTCAGCTCCCACGGCAGTCAGAGCGTGGAGATGAGGATACTTGGTACTTCACAGCAGCAGCAGCACCCTCCTGCCTCTCCAAACACATACTATTTTCTGAAGGTCCTAGCTGAGAGCAGCTGTTGTCACTAAACAAACAGCAGCTCAGCTGGGGTCCCTGCTGTGCTCAGGCTAACAGCCTCAATTCCCTTGCTCAGCTTCGAAGAAATTAGTTGCTGATTCTGGAGGAGAAACAAGGCATTTGATCTGCGACTTGCATAAGACCATTCCTTCCCCTGTCCTCCTGTGCCTTTCATGTCTGCTTGAATTGCATCTCCTACAAGAGAAGCCAATACTGGTGATGTCAACAGGACCCCCCTAAGAAGCCTACGTGCATCAAAGAGCTGCTCTTCAGAGGAAACCTGCAGTAGCACCTAGAGAGAGGCTGCCAACCTCAGAGAAACATTTCTGTTATTGAACAGGGCCAAAAGGCACTGGCGCCTGTCCTTCCTTTCATCAAATCAATCAGGCACCAAGGAGCAAATCCAGCAAAACAGTCCAAAATAAATACTATGATTTTGAGAAGGATAAATGATACAAGAGGCCAAAGGAGTCCTTGAAAAAATAGCATGGTAATATTTCATTAGACCACCTACTGCCAGAGTTAAACAGCTCCATTATGTGCAAGCATAAGGTGATGAGGTTTTGAAAAGCGTTGGAGCCCTGCAGGAAGGAGGGGCCATATTGTCACTCTAAAAGCAGACTAAAACAGCTTCAGAAATCGTTGCCCCAAAGCCTGTAAAACAAATAAATGAGGAAATTTACCTCTGAAAGTGTTTTAAGGTGATTGCTCTTTCTGAATGTATGTTTTATTTTTTTCTTTTAATGCACAACAAATCTTTACTAAGGCCAGGACATCTCTGGTCTAGAAGTCTTGTCAGGGCTAACTCTTTCATGAAAGTTTAGACGTTTTGTGGTCATGCCAGGCTATGAAGTTCAGTAGTCTTTTAGTGAAACACAAAAGCAGTCCTACCTGCCAAACCAGGGGGTTCAGAGCTGCAAAGATCATGTGAAAAGTTTCTGCAAGCCGTAGAATTCTGCATAGGAATCATGCATAGAAAATGCATTCATGCTCACAATATCAGAAACCAGAAAATCACATGTATAATTTCACATAGGAATTAGAGCCAGAAGTTGTACCTTTTCCCTGAAGCTGCTTTTCCCCGAAGCCGCTTTTCCCCCTCCTGTTTTAATACCAAACACTGCCTTTCAGCAGGACAGCTGTCATCCCACTATATGAATTTCTACTGCTTCTTCACTACAGAATTAGCTGTGACAAACTGAGTTGAAATGAAGATTTAGTTTTGCTGGTGTCTGACTAGAAATGACCTTTGGCTTTTTTAGATTAGTTATTTTCAGGATGCAGGCCACTTGGAGGCTTCATCCTTTTCTTTCAGGAAGTTCTATCATAGAGAAACATTGGTGTTTTATTTAAATATCATAAGAAAATGTTTCCCAATTTTTATGTCATTCATCTCTGTTCTGCCTGGTGCACAATCAGAAATAGATCCCTGCAGCTCTGGATGGATAGAGGGACTGCTCTGCACCCTTGCACACCTTTTGAAAGTGTTGTTCATGAAATAAGGGCTCCACAGCAGCAGGCTACAGCTGCAGGTCACTGCTCTCATTGTGTTCTTAAGAGTGAAAAAATCTTTGTAATATCTTCTTCCAGTGCAAAATTTGGTTAATTTTGAAGACATATATGCCAACATTGTTAAACTAATATGTATTAAATAAATGATCGTGTAATATGTGCTGTAGAACACTTTTGCCATACCTGATTTCTATATGATAGTCCTTACCTATCAATGGTACCGATGGTTAACAAGGTGTTTCAGCATTGTTTATAGTTTCTTTTTGATATGGCCAGAAAAGTGCTTAATATGAGCATCTGAAGACAAATAGTATGGCCTTAGATTATAAACTTGTAACTAAAATGCCTTGCAGGTAGGGGTGGGTTTGTTGTTGTAGGGACTGAAGAATCAAGCAACAGAGAAACCTGTTAAGAAATGTTTTAAGCTTTTACTAGAAGCCCAAAGTCAAAGATGTAGACAAAGGGCACTGATTTTTATTTTTTCAAATAGAACTAGTTTAAATGGAAAGTGGAATCACATACACAGTCTTGCAAAAGTCATAGATGCAACACATTCAATTTCTTTTTTAGGTCAATGGATGAATTTACAGGTTCACACATTCATGAACTTTACATGACATATATAAATAGATGTGCCCATATAATTACATAAAATTTCATAAACAGTATTTTATATTATTTAAATGAAGACTATGGATTGAATGAAGAAAATAATTTACGATTAGAATGAAACATTGTATAGACATGCTCATGGTTGCATAGGCATATTAATAATAACCAAGTGAATGGAAAAGGATTCAATGGTCATTTCTAGTCTCCGTTTGGGTGGAAAAATAAGTGTTGTCACTTCCAATGAAGGACTGACAGAGAACTGTGTTTGTATCAGTTCTGGTAGATGTTTAGCACTGTGAACCTTGGAAAAAGACTTTCTTTTAATAAATTCTTTCTACAAGACATTTAGGACCATTATGTCTTCCCTTGTTTACTGACAATCTCTGTTTGTTTAATCTTTCCTTTTAATTCAGATTTTCCATCAGTTCATCGGTTTTTAACTCTCCCTAGTTAGTTTACATCTTTATTGAATTACAGAGACCTACTCATTACATAGCACTCCAGCTGGTTACCAACTGTTAGCCCACATCACATCTTTTAGTTGTTGCTCTCCATCTTGCCTTTGTCAGCTTGATTATTCCTTTCATTCAGCTTTCTTTCAGACTAGACTATATCTAAGATGTCTAAGTATTAGAAGTGTAGTTTACTCAGCATTCTCCATGGGTTAACTGGGTTTCTGAAAAAGCATATGAAAACACACCAGCAACAGATGCAGTACAAAAAACTTTTTTGTGACTTCTCATGTCATAAACCCAGCTTCAGCTACACTCTCTACTATGCAGACAGGAAGATGTTTTTGTTTTCCTGAGCTCCCTGGTATGATTTACCACACTCTTTAGCCTAGGTCTCATTTGTTTATAAAAATATTGTATTGCTGATTCCAACCTGAGGTATTCTCATCTGCATGAGGACAGAGGTCAGCTGTTGGCAAGCTTGATCATGAAATCAGACTTGCTTCCAAGAACAATGAGATTTGATACCTATCTAGTTTAGGAGGTTTTACAACAAGATGTCCTGAGTATCTGACAGCCGGAGCAAACACTTCATAAATGCTTTAATAAACTTCCTGGAAAGGGGAGGAATAGCTACCCTCTACTGATGTGACTTGTAATCTAACCAGTTTTCAACATCACGTACAGAAGAATGGCATACCTGAGTTGCTGGGGGGCCTTGGAGCAATATTTTATCCTCCTTTAAAATTCTCTGCTACCATTTATCAGGATTTGCTAAGAGCTTTTTTTCCATCATATTCTTGTCTCAAGGGGATTAAAATCATGTGAAGAATTCGTAGCATGCATTTTTTACTCATTAACCTCCTGAGTTGCTTCATAAGCATACAGACACATCATACTGTGAGAGAATTGCACAGCACTATCCATTAATTCATGAGGCTGTAGTCTCAATCTTCATGATCTTTGGAAATCTACCCAAGGGGTGGTATAACCCTTGTAAGACCCCAGAACTCTTTTCTCATGACTAGTGAGGGTTAGATAAACTATACTGGGGTTCTGTGATATAGCTATCTTATATTTGTTTTATTTACTATTTTTTATTCACTTCCCTTGAACCTTTCAGAATGAAATAGTATTGCTTGAGTACAGGGAAAACAAGTGTAAGCCAAGGTTAAAGAAAGAAACATGAACATTTATAGTTCAGACAATTCTGGAATTGTTGTGTCTGGGTCAAAATGATCTATCAAAGCTTCTTTGGCAAAGAAAATGCAAATGAAAAATTTTGGTCAAATCTAATTACATTTATGCAATAGTGATAGAAGAACTAGATCCTTCTGTCTGATAGCCATATTCTTCACTTTTTTGGCATTATCATTTTGCTTGTTGACAGCAATTCAGTATTCCTTGAAGGTTCCAGTTATCATTAGAGCCCATTGTGTAACTGGAAAGCAAATGAGTCTTCTCTTGAAAGGTCCTGCAATGCAAACCAGCAGGTTCAGGAAAGGGGAGAAATGCATAAGATACACTATGATTTAAAAATCTGTTGTTTCAAAATTATTATTTTTTTATTATTATTCTACAGGTGACTTTTAATTGTATTGTCCAGAGTTTTGTCTTTTATGGTATATGTCAGAGTAATAATGTCACATGTAAATGTAAATGTGAGCTAGGGCACTGGTGAGTAAGAAAGGGGAGAAAAAAAAGATAAAGCAAAGGAAGAGACACGTAGAAGTAGGAAGGTGGTGAAGGTGAACTGAAGGAACTATCTCTCTGGTCAGGCAAACTGGCAAAGGAGGAGAAGGAACAAGTTAACTAGGTAGAGAGAGTAGTTTTATAACTGTATCAACTCCTGAAGATTCCTTGAGAAACTGTTTACTGCTGGATCCAATCCTCACTCCAGTTATAACACAGATTTTTCTCTCTACTAAATAACTGACAGAGGAAAGAGTAGGATAATACCTAGTGCACAGTGCTCTTTTTGTCTATCAGGTTTAGCTGAAAGCAGTAACATGAAGCTGAAAGCATCATGCTGGTTTCTAAGTCTGTCCTTCAAAACAAACAAATAAGAAAGCTTAAACTTTAAAAAGTGAATTAGTCATCACTGGAATTCTAGTTGACAGGAAATTTACTAAAAAGTAAAAACAGTTATTCTCTCCTGAAAAGCTCCTCTATAGAGCTTAAGCTGTACAGAAACAAGACTTTTTGTGTCTCCTCTCTTGTCTACTGCAATGACATTGTCTTTCTCTTTTATACTAAAATTACTAATTACAAATGACCGGGAAAACCTTAAGCTCACTCTGTTGTGCAAAGGCAGCATCAGAACAATCTAGGCAAGTCTTCAAAAACATGAAAAACAAACATACAAAAGTTGTGTCCGTCATCATCTCTGCTTCTCTGCAAGACTACACTTCAACCTATTTCACTATAAATTTGCAACTTGGTAAAGGGGTCACCTGATTTCTTTTATGTACATAAGAAGATTTGTAAAAAACAAAACCAAAACAATCAAAACAATAGTAACTATAACATGGATTTTAACTTTAGCCTATTATTCCAAAAGCAGCTGCCCCTGACCCCTGGAGAAGGGCTCAACTGATAAGCATTCAAGAAATGCATTTTTTTTTCCTGAATCCTTTTCTTTTTCTAGTGTTTGTTTGTGCTCTGATTTTCCACTGAACTTTATCCCTGTTATATTTTTGGTGCATTCCTTAAAATTCTCTTTATTTGTCAGACAGTTTTTTGTTTATGCTTATGTCAAGCCTAGAAAATCATCTACATCATTTTCACTTTTTAAGATCTGATCAAAATAAGCTAATTTATAGGTATTGAAAGCTAATGGATAAGCTAATTTATATATTAACTGGAGCACACAAAAATTAATCTGTGAAGTAGGTAACCCAGTATGGAAATTAGCCAGAGATATGTTGCACTTTGGCTATATATATTATTAGCAGTCTGTGCTGCTAAGGTATGTGCTCAAATCACATCAACTATGAAAAATTTTCAATCACTGCTTATTTCTTATGAGCCTCACAAGGCCTGTGCAACATCTAAGAGTCACTTGTATGTTCTCAAGCACAACTGGGACTTAAGCAGAACTAAGCAGCTTATAGGCCTGATGCATATCCCTTTCCACCAGGGTGGATTTCACCTTAGAAAGGTTAAGACGTAAATGATCTGCTCGATAAAAGCATCAAGTTGCCTGGTTTTCTTTTGTTTAAGGATTAAGCACCTGGAGTTGTGTGGGTGGCTTTGCAGTGGACAGTGCATGCTTTTCTTGATTTACTATAAACCTCTCAACAGAATGTTATCTACTCAGTAAGAACTTCTGCAATTCATTAAGATACAGACTTATCAATTCTGTAGCAGGGAAGCTGTTCAAATGAGGTCTTCTAAGTAATGAAAAGAAAACCACATTCCACTTAGAGTCTTTCAGAAAAGACTTGGGCTTAAAAAGTTCAAACTGGTTAGAAGGTTGGAAGAAAAACAAACCTGGGAAGATTTTAATAGAGACTTACTAGCAATTTTGGATACATTTGGATAAAGTACATTAACTTTGCTAGACTATAATCTTTATGACCAGATTTGTACACACACTACCAATATGTCATAAATGAGCATTTTGCCCTAGTTCATCTTTTTCTCTGGACTGCTGCTACCAGAAATATTTACATGAATATTATGAGCATTCTGTAGCCTCCTAACATAACAAGTGTCATTTCAAGTAAGGGAAGGATAAGTGCACTGCAGGTTTTAGCCTCCTTCATATTCATTTGGCAAAAATATGCTGTTATTTAAAGTCCTGACAAAGGTTCTGCATGGACATTAAAGATAAGACCACAAGTGTCCTTTCAGAAAGCTTAAGAATTTCCAGGCAGCAGGACCTTAGAATGATTTGGATATTCTGTCTGAAGGTGTCTTTAAACTGTGGACAGTTTATGGTCTTTCATGAATTCCATATGAAATCTGCTCAGATCACAAGTAAAATGTCTCTTGTAATTACCTAACAACCTTGCAAAACTCATCACAAAATCTAAAATGCTGTCTAAGCTCTTTCTGTCAGGGGTTAGGAATAAAGATTCTGGAATCACAATTTATGTAGAAATGATTGTACAGTGTGACCTGCAATAGAGAAGAGAAAATGTATTTTTGAGCACTGAAGTTAGATCAGATGCCGATTGGAGGGAAGGGGAAGGTGTCTTGAGTAGAACAATGTCATTTTTACATAGCTGAAGTTCAGAGTAAAAAATGAACTGACAGACAACTTTAAAATATTTTCCCAATTATTATGCCAAGTCTGCAGAAATCATGTTATTGTACCCACCAACACACACAATTATGCTCTATGTTAAGTTACCCAGGGTACAATCATCAGAGTATATTGCCCCTATTCATTCCCTGGTCTGTGATGTCAGATTCTCTTTTGCAGAGGAAAAAATCCTAGCTTTAAGGAATAAATCAGACTTAATCTTGTAAAGTGCAAATGTATCTGGGGTTTCAGAATCATTGCATCAGTCCTCCAAAACGATGAAAAAAATCCCAACCCTAACTTTGTGAAGAATGTTCTGTCCTGATGTGTGTGGAATGCGCAGAGCTAAAAACATTTCATTATTTTAACCACAGGGAAAGATTTCATGATTGGTCATGAAAATCATGATTTTCATCCATGTGAAAATACTAAGGAAGTCTGCGCCTGAACACAACCCCCTTCTGATTCACAACAGGATTTTCCACATTCAAAGCTGCACCACATGTTGCTGTGTAGTTCCTTGTGCTTCTCTTTTCTTTGCAAGAAGCATTGAAGATCATATCACATGTATTTTAAAATGCTTGTTGCTGCAGGTTAAAAAAGATGCTGTTTGTGATAGAAGTTGTGCCCTCTCAGCACTGCAAAAATTCTGTTATGTGCATTGTATCTTTTTCTCTGAGCTCCCCAGTTCTCTTGGATTGCAATACATATGCAAGTCACTGGCAATGGCTAAATCACAATCAGTAATTTTAAATGCTACTCTTGTGTAGATTTGTCTTGCAAGTAGCTGGCAAAGAACACAAATGTAAATATATGTGTTCTCTAGTAAAATACTCAATATGTTTAAGAAATGTTTGTTTGAAAATGATCTTTATACCAAGTATTTGTATAGTAAATGCAACACTTACCCATATATTGCCCTTCAGTATATTCCACTTCAGGTAATTACATTTCATAAGTTTGAAGTCAGACCTTTTAGGCAAATTGTATGTGTGAGTTCTGTTCAGTGTGAAAGATGCCATGGCGGGGATGTTGGGCATGAATCCCTTGTCATTCAAAGCTGGTTTCACCAGAGGCTTCAGGTAACTGCCTGTCTGCTTGATGATGATGGCTTGGCTTTGCGAGCAAAGATTTTGGGAAGGGCTTTAACCACGCTTACTACAGGCACAATGACCAAGGCCATGTGGGATATGCAAATCTGGTTGGGAAAGGGTGCTTAGGAAATCATACATTTATCAACACTTCTCAAAGAACTAGAATAAAGCAAGTACCTTAGACTGCTTTGTTCATGAATACATATCACTTTGGTGAATCAAGAAGCAGTGAGTTCATGTAAGACAATTGAAGACTAAAATCTAAATAAAAAAAGGAATATTGCTGCACAGCTTCACCAATAGAATGGTCTGCCTTGATGCTTCTCTATAAAACTATGCATTTGTTTCCCAACTGTTTGCATTATCAATGTCTATGCTAAGGAGATTTTTAAACAATGCTGCAGAAATTGCCTGTGCCTGCCTAAATTAGCTGTATGACCTACAGCTGAGAAAAGCACTTCTGGGAGAATGTGGACCATGGCCATGGTCAGAAACACCAAAAGCTGGGAAGATGGTCTTGCACATCCATGAGGCAAAAACATGTATAATTAAGTTTGCTTAGTCTTGAGAATTTCTTTTCCAGAAAGATTTGCATATGGTACAGTTGCCCAGAATATGGGAGTCCCTAAAGAAAGGCTAACGTGTTTGGCTGTCTTTGTTACACAGAAACAAAACAAAGAAAAACAAAACAAAGAAGGAAAAATAAAGCCTTTTTGGCAGGGGGGTAAATGTGTCATTGGATAAAAATCCTGCAGCTGGCTAACACTGTAGCTGGGAAAGTTAATTATATATAAGAAGATGTCAGGATATAGCTCAGACAGCAAAAGACAATGAAGCAGAGGTTTGGTCATGGCAGTCGGTTCCCTCGGCAGGGAAGTGCTGAGTTTGCACGCACAGCCTGGGCACATGTCCTTGCCAGAAGAATCCAGCCTGTGGCATGTGAGCATAGAGGCTGAAACCCTTCCTTGGACATGTGCTCAAAGCAGATGTGGCTACTTAGAGATCAGATTTTTCCCAAATAAGAGAGGTTGAATATGGTGTTTGGAATTGAGACTAGCTCTGCTTTTAGTCATTCTAAGGTGCAAGCAAGTATTCAGACACTCAATATCTAAGTGACTAAAAGTACGGGATGGCAAGACTGAAACCTTGCCTCTGGTTTATAGAGGATACACGTCTCCATGGCAATACAGCAGGACTAAGATCAAGAAAGATCTAAGTAAATCACTCGAAACTATGGTCAGTGAGGGGGGACTTCAGCTCCATCTTTATTCAAGTTTCTGTCTGAACATTCACTGGCACTCCAATCAATAAAATCAATTGAACCCTTATAGAGCAATCAACCTGACTCTATGGCAGATACTTGGCAATAGTCAGGTGAATAATATTCAGACTACTTCAGCATCCATACAACTTCTTGTTCATGGGCATTTAATGCCTCAGAGCATTGTTGTCTATCCCCCCAGCAGGACACTGACCTCCTGTGGGTCCTGTAATATGTTTGCCAGCTGCTTGGACACTCCTGCACCTCTCTAATGAAGAAGCCTGTGTGTGGGCTGCAGAATAAAACCTTGTTGATTGTACAGACTAGACCACTGTTGACTATAATACCTTATCACCAGCAAGGAGCAGTAGATACAGACAGATGCATCTGTCATGTAGGTGTACATATACATGTAGATATAGCTGACACTAGATGTCAATTGACCAAAACATTCTGGTACTGTGTCTTTGAATGCTGAATGGTTTGGTTAGCTTCTGCCTTACTTCTGAAAGTATTGCACTGAATATCATGTATTAGGAAAGTGCTTAGGTAAGGGCTAAATGTTACACACCAAGATTGACCGGTGCTCCTGGGGCCCAGGAAACCCATCCTATGAGTAGTTTAGCTGCTGTACCATAATGGAAGATTTTTTTTTTTCCTTTTTTTTTTTTTTCTAAGTTCACTGCACTTTCTCTTTCCTTGAGCAAATAAAAAATTTGTCCCTTATGAGGTACATTAGATCACTGTCTCCTCCCCTCACATCAAATTCTGAACATTAAGATGGATAAAACCACTATTGCACAATGCACAGCCACAGAAACAAACATACATCAAACATATGGCTATGCATTTTAACCTTATCTAAACACTGTAAATTTGTTAGGTGGTAAGGAACTAATATTTATGTTTGCTTCTGCTTGTTGTTCTTACAGCATTTGGTAGACAGCATGGGACGTGGTACAGAAGCAGCAGGAAAGAGCTGTGGTGCAGTGTGATTAAAGCAAGTCCCGTTAAAGGAAAGAAAAGGTCCAGCTGCCTGTAGTGTCTGGCCAACCACTGAAGTTTGATCCTTGCTTGTTTTTCCATAGCCTTGCATTTGAGGTCCATAGTCAGAAGTCCATGATGTAACTGCAGTACCTGCTGAAGATTAGATGACTACTCCAGTCCAGTAACTAATGAGATGTTTTACATGTATATTTTTGCACTAACAGCAACTTCAGCTAAGATTTTCAGATGAAGTAGAATAGCATGGTGCCAATTTACCAGTTCATGGTTGGCTGCTAATGTGAGTTTTACTAAAGAAATCCAGGTTTCCCAACCATTAAAATGCTATTTCAGAAACTAGCACACGGTCTGAAACCTCCATGAGAGGTTATTTGGATCCAAGTGGTTCATATTATCTTTCAATGCTTTTAATGTACTTATCTGGAAAACTGTTAAATTTGATAATAAAGAGTTAAATCCTGTCGTCACTGAGGCTAACATCAACCCCTTCTTGACTTTCCCTAGAACTTGAATTTTGCTCATAACAATGAGTATGCTTTTTTTCTATCTTGCTAACATAAGTGATAACCCATTATTACCCTATTGGTCATTTTTCCATCTCTAGAGTAGATCATGTTCCCTTGAGGTAGTTCAGGAAGAAGCCATTCTGGGAGCAGCTCTCCCTTCTATCTGGGATGATGGCTTGGGATTCTGATAGGGTACCATCCGACTGATTAAGTCCTTATGTGTGGTCTGTGTTCAGGCTATGGAGTGGATAAAGGGAAGAGACATGCCAGATAGAGTAAATGGGCCAGGTGCCATGTCTGATACTGTTTCTTCTTCATGGAAATTGTGTGAAAAACCTGTGTACATAGCTGTCCTGAATAACCAGATGATATTTTTATTTCTCTTTCTGTTCTAGTGTTTAACGCTTATTGCTACCTTGTTTCTTAAGTGGAAAACTTCCACATGAAATTTTGATGATATTATGGGCCTTTCAGCTGCCATGCACTGTGCAGGAGTTGGCAAGAAAGTCCAATTCTCCTGTCTGCTGGCTCATACCCCACAACTGCAGGAAGTCTCAAATTTTTTTACACAGAAACAATTTCTGACTCCAAACTTATTTCCAGGAGCTCTCCAGTATGAGAACTGTCTAAAGGACAGAAATCGAAACAGCGACAATTAAAAGAACTGCACTGCATACAATCACAGTTTAGATTCCAAAAGACAAGATAAATTACTTGCTTCTACAGTACCAGCTATAGTAATACTGATGACAGACGTTTTACCCTGAATTCACATATTTATCAGCATTGTATCTGGTAAGAAAAATATCTGAAAGGCTCAACACCGGTATATATAAAAACAAAGCAGATTGATAGTTGCTCATGGCATCAGTTTCTTGGGGATTTGAGTCAGAAAAGCAGGATGAAAACCATGATATTTTCAGATAATACATCTACGCATACTTATAACTTGTTTTTTTTTTCAATCCAGAAAGTCAGGAGTGATATCCAAGAGATACTCTTGTGCAGTCAGAGGAGACTGCTTTATCTTCCACGATCAGTACTGAGTTTTTAACACAGGTGTGTTGAAAAATCTTCAGAAGAAAGGGATGTAAGAGACAAAAATCACTTCTTAGAATATGGAAATGATTTTTTCCTTCTAATTTGACTTTCATGATGTTTCATGTCCAAAAGCCAAAAGATGTGGTAGTGTTATCTGTCTGAATCAAGCAAGCCACCAAACAAATACAAATAAACTCCAAAATATTCCATACTATGCACTCTCCAATATCCAAAAATAATATTTTACCTCATGTTTCCATTACTTCCCTTTGCAACTCAGAACTGTGTTTGGCAACATATCTCTTTCTATTGTTCTTTTCATAACATTAATCAAATTACTGTCTACGCTGCAGTCACTGTGTTTGAGCCTCATGTAGACAAACCTGTCAAAGATTTCAATGCTCCAACATGGATATTGTTAGTAAGAGAGCTGTGGTACCACAGAAACCAACTCTGGCATATCTACCAAATGTCCAAGTTTTCTTGGGCACATTTGTTTTTCACCTTGCAACTTTTTAATCATGGAAATGTAATACATGCCTAGGCTGACTGGTAACCTCTGCAGGGCAGATGATTTTATCAGACTGTTGTTCATGTGGAGACACTAAGAATACTTTCAGTCATATGTCCAAGATTTCAGACTGCTGCATGCCTCAATTGGGAGTACTGTTCCTGCATGCTGTGGTGGATTACCATATGCAGCCAGCTCAGCACTGTGCAACTGCACAGGTTCCAGGAAGTGTTCACTAAACTCCTTGAACATCCTCTTCTCATGTGGCTTGCACATGCAACAGAAGTTAAATCCTACTCATGCTCAGAAAAAATGTATAGCATGTCTGATTCTCATGGATGGGCTGTTTCATCTGGTTGCTCACATTTCGCTGTGTACAGGATTATTATACTTTGTTGAAATTACATGGCCTTGGACTAATATAGAAGACTATATGCCTATGGCAGAGGCTGAGGTATGGTTCACTGGGTAAATGGGGCAATTGCCTCTTTTCTGACAGCAAAAACAGAGCAGAGACAGGGCATCTGGAGTCCAAGCTTCCAGAGCCTGCCGGAGCAGGCAGTAAGCCCACAGGGTTCTCAGAGCAGCTGCATGCCAGCTTGCATCCAAAGCCTACCCCACATCCCAAGGGAGCTTCTGTAAAAGTTGTGGCAATGGAAGAAACTACGGAAAGTGGCTAGACTGAAGAGCAAAGCTGGAGAGAAGGACTCGTGCTGCGAAAATATTCTGGGTTAGAAGAGAGCTTTGTTTTAAAACATTTGATTTTAATCTGTTTCACTCAGCAAACTGAAATGCTTTCTTTTTTAAAAGATTTCCTCTTTCCTTCTAGAGACTAGAAGCCCCTTTGATGGCTTTGTACACAAACCTTACAGGAAAGGTGGGCCAGTTCTCCCTGGAGTTCTGGCCTTGGACTCTTGTCTGAGAAACATGTTACAGGGGTATTGGCATGTATGCATTATGGCATGCATATTTCTGTCTGGGCAAGCAAAACTAGGGACCAAAAAGTTGCCCAAGTGGTGAAGTGAATACTGGATACTTTACCCATGCTGCTGAGGTCAAAGCAGTTCCGGCTGATAAACAGATGCAAGAATGTTCCTGTAGTCCTGACTACATCATGAATTCACAGGGTTTATGCTAAAGGGAATGAAGGACAGAAGGGCAGACATGTTTGTACAGGTGTATCTTTGTACAGATGCTGAACTAGGCTCAGTGTCTTGATATACTCTTTAGTAATAACATAATTTAGGAAGTCGAGGAATGGCCAGGGTGATAGTAGGAGTGTGGACGATGTGATTTAAGGGAATGTCTTTTTCAAAAAGGCTGTACATGTTGTCATGGTCCCCAGAACTGCCAGGGAGGATGCCCTCTAGGGTACTCTAGGGGACTACTCTGTGCTCTAGGCTACTTTGTGCTCATTTGCAATCTATTGGATGTATGAATTCATCAGCTAACCACCAGAGAAAAAGTTCAATAGTAACTGGAGGGAGGAAGCAAAAAAAAAAAAGGGAGGGTTTTATTAATATTATTTAGAAGCAAATATAATTATGTGGAATTGAGTATATGCTTTGTTAATTCCATTTTGATTATAATGTGGATAGGATACCATTACCATTTCAATAGTATGTGATGTGAAAACCAAAGCAAACATAAATAAACTAAGCAAACGTGTTCTCTTGTTAATTTGGTACACTGTTTAGGTAAATGTTAATTTTCTGCACTGCTGTCAATTGTGCATGATTTCATCATTGGTTCTGTTCTCCAAAATTCATGTTGTCTGCGTCCTGTTCTGACCCAAATGATTTTTTCTATTGAAGTGGTTAAAAAAAAGGTAATATTCACCATAAAGTTTGTCATCTGTGGCATCCTGAAATATTTTAGCCTGATCTTATTCCTTTGTATCTTTGCTGTTCATTTTTTAGACAGTTACACTGATGTAACTTATATCTCTGCTTACACTCATGTTTTTGTAGTTTCTTTGATAATTTTCCAATACAGATATTACACTATTACCTGCATTTTAAAACAGGTGATTTTGTTATTTAGTGAAATGAATTTTCACCTCATCACACTAATCCAGGCTAATGAGAGGTTATGGATTGTGATGTCTTTGAAAAGATAACAAAAATCCTGATTCCTGGTCATAAATTAGAGAATTCCAAAAGGAGAAGCTCAAATGAGTAACCAGATTTGGAAATCTAGTAATTAGGGCAATTCAGACCCAGAGTAAATTTGCACTTCACTGGTTATTTACAATTAATTAAACGAGGACTGGACTATTATGTTTTTCTGTTTTATGATATGAGAGCTTTGCATCATCTCTAATTCTAGCATAAATTTTTGATAATCGGCAATTCTAGCAAATTAACTTAAACCCAGCATCAATTCATAGGTATGATTCACATTTTGCTCAGTTCTAACACTATAAAATAATGCTTTCCTAGGACAGCAACACCATAAATTTTAGTCTCATACACTGTGTGTTGTGCAAATATGGAAAACCATTTCACAATAAACAGAATATTTTGGGAATGATGGACAGATTACACCTGTGCCAATGCCTTAATTTTTTGTTGGAAAGACACATTAAAGAGTGAAATTTTCATATATCATTGCAAGCTATAGACAAGCCACTGACACCAAGAGAGTGAATTTTGCCTCATTCTGTAGGTTTTTCTTTTAGAAGGACATATTTTGGAAGTGAAATTAAACTGTTGTAAATAGACCAGAAATGAAAAAGCAAGGAAAATAATCCATTACAGTAGAACTTTACTTTTTAATGTGGTTGTTCACAAAAAATCCTGTTCTCATTGCTGAGTGAACACTACACTATATCAGATGCAGGGATTATAAATAAAACCTTTGAATAGCATTATCTCTGCCAGCTGTTGACATGATCTGTATTAGTCATTAATTGCTACAGTCATGGCTCACACAGGCAGATTGAGTTCAGCTGTTCTTGGCTGGGAAATCCTCTACTGAAATCAGGGTGTCTCTTCTAAGGGAGAATTGCTTCTCCTTTGAGTTGGATTTGTCAAAAATATGTGTAGAGCAGGTATATACTTTCATTAGCTGAAGTTGCATTCTACTCCCTGTTTTGTAAGTTATATCTATCTAGAAAGTCCTCTTGTGATAAATCTAAAAAGGGTTTTAGCATTTTTGATCCTAAATCATTTGATATTTTTGGTCTGTGATATACCACAAAGCACTTGGTTTAGAAATATCACTGAATATCACTATTTTTCGCTGGGCTTGAACATGCACAAATGAGATTAGAGATTGCTTCGTTATTCAGTTTATCATTTTGAATTTGAAACTGTGTAGAGGTCCTTGAAACATTGATATTTCATGGAGGAAAAAAGCATTCTAAGAAACTCTGGGCAAATCCTGTGATAGCTCTGTAGTGATGACAAAGGAGGATTTTGAATGGTTGGGATAAATGTATGTGGGAATTCTTTCCAGATATTTAATAGACTTCTTAAAGGTAAACTAAATGAAAACAGTGTTTATGCATTGCTTTTGCTCCTTGCTGCTCTTTTCTTGGTAACTGCTCTGTACTTATTTTTATCAGATAGAAGTGTATTGTAAACCAAATCAGATATTCCATATATTCTCTGACGTAAATCTTTTTAATGCTAAGTAAGGTTCCTGAGGGCCTAAGTGATAACTCTGGATGTTGATTCATTTGAGAAATGGTATCTCATTATGATGACTGCAGCCCCAAAAACTCCTAGATAAATTTATGTCCCATCCTGCTAAGTAAGTCCTGCTCTGCTCAGCACAAAAGAAGAAAACTGAAAAGGCTCTGCTCAGGCAAGGCCAAGGGTGGGCTCCAGTGTAGCATGTTGTTTAAGGCTGAGTCTTCTGATATAGATATTAGGAAAATTGTGCCTCCTGTCTGGCCCTGACAGTGTTCTTCAGCTAAAGACCAGGGTGCAGCCTCTGATATCAGAGCACTCATGGGCTTCTTGCTTGAGTGAGGCAGGTCACTGTATTCAAGCGTGTTCAGCGATGGCTCACTAAAAAAATTAACAAGTAAGTGAACAGGCAGAAAATGAATAGTCAACCAGTTAAATAAGTAAATATTGATTGACAAGTAGATTTTCAACATGGATGTTATGGATTTGAAGTCTTTTTATAAAAGGGTCTGATGGACCACTGACAACCCCAGTTTTATAAACACACCTGTACTTCACAATGTTTCTTATGGTTGGTGACAGTTCCTAAGCATACATCTGAGTTGGCAAAATCTGCTTGTAGGACATTTTCAGTCTTTTTCACTTGAAGATGAAATGTATTCACAGTTCAGTTCTAAGACATTCACCTACTTGTAGTTCTGGCTCCAAGCACTGCTTTTGGAAGGGTTACTTTAGTAGCTTAATCCTGTTAATGAAATAAGGCATTTAAATATGTATTGTTCTTTTTGTCGTAGCCTATTGCAACTTTTTTGAGGCTGAAAGGAATGACACCAAGGTATATTTTTTTCTGATTAGCTGTTTGTTTTCTGTACATTTTTTTTATGTGAAAGACATTTAAGAAACTAGTTTTACATTCAGGCACACTATTAAACAGGGTTAGCTGGTCTCCTTCTTAATTATGGTACCCCTGAATAACATGAGACGGAAATAAATCTTACTGATTTTCACATTCATCTAAAGAGACGGGAAGAGGTGAAGGGTTTTGTGGTGTACTAGTTTGAAAAGCAGACTGCAGCTTGTAATTCTTAGCTTGGCTACTGATTATCTTGTGATTTTAGAGATTATTTGGGATTGATATTGCTATTCACCTGTATTAACTGTCATTATTTCCAGAGATTTCTAGGACAGAAATGTGTGCACATACACCATCTAGTACATTTAGGTTGCACCATAAATTTAAAAGGGCCAGGAAATGGACATGGACATGGCAAGTCATTCATCTGTACTAATAAATTATTAGAATGAACCTTGTTATGGGTTTGACTCAGTGGAATTTAATTAATGCTCTCCCAACAATTCCCAAACACAGTTCTGGACCTGGCCATGAATTAGTCATGACCTGTCCCTAATGATTAGTTTAGATGACATTGATCTATTTGGGAGGATAAGGCAGTTTAGTAATATGGATGTGGGACACCCCATATCAGTTGTCTCAGTGCCAAAGAATAATATATTTAATTTATTAACATGTAACCTCAGTGTCCAGTGCAGCAGATATGTAACACATCTGCTGTAGTTACAGTGTGATCTGTATGTGCTCACTCATTCTCATCCAGCTTAGATATGTGCACTTGGTCTGCATGCTTACAGATTTTGTATTTGATGTACTAAGGATGCATGAGGGCCTTCATGCATTCATGAGCAGATGCATAGTGTGAAGATTTGTAATACAAGCTTCAAATGTGCAATAAAATGTATCCACACATAGCACATATATTGCTGGTCTGAGATATCCTATGAATAGACTCTCTGCATGTGGATTATATCCTGGACAGCTAGATGTCTGCCATTCCCAACCAAAAAGGCTAAATTTATCAATTTCAGTATTCTTTTTCCCATGAACAGCTTTTCTAAGTAGAGAGATGTGGTAAATGCAAGCTTTTGATACCACCACATGGTGAGTCACATTCAGGTGTCTTTGCCTTGTTCTTAATCTATGACTGTGTCAGAGTCACAGAAATTAAAGAAACTGTGTCAGTCAGAAGACTTGAAACAATCTTGATAGTTGGCAGTCCAAGTCTTTTAGTCGGGTTTTACTGAGACTAAGCAAAATATACGGTACTGCACAGACCTAATTAGATGCAGTGTAACTGCAATGGAACTCATAACTTGACTCTCAAATGAGATTTCCTAAAATACTGAAAGGAACCAATGAGAAAATGACAAACATGTCCTGTCTTTGTAAATTTTTATAGCCTTTCATGTGTTTCAAACTTGCAAGCACTATTGTTTAACTGCATAGGTATATATAGCATACATAAGTATACTGTAGAGACTGTAAAAACTTTATTCAGTATTGTATTTCTGAGCTGTTTGTTCCCTTTGCCTCAAACATTTATGGGAAACACAAGATACAACATAGTGTAATGGTAAGGGTACTTGAAAAAACTGTCACTACAATATCTACTGCCAAATGCTTTTCATTGAAAGCAATCTGCTGCAAACTAAATAGGGTTTACTGCATCTAAAATTATTTAAAAAACTTTAAAAATCTACTCCCAGCTAGTTTTTTATAAGAATGATGGGACTACTAATCCCTATAAGGATATAGCTAGAAAGATGACCCTGAAAAAATATTTTTAAAGCAGCAAACCTGTAATTGGTGTAAATGGCATGCCTTGCAAATGTACAATTACAAGCTCTTGGCCTCATTACTAGAAGATTTAATTATGTTTCTGTTACATAAGATCTTTGTCTGTCTTCCTAGGCCTTTTTGTTGAGGATTCTTCTGCACATGTGTGTATCCATCTGTCCAGCCACATCCTAAGGGACCCAGAGAGTGAGAGAATGAGAGACTGTTTTATGTCTGTGTAAGCAGTTGTTCCACATCTACTCTTCTCTGCACCACATTGTAACTGAAAACCTATTCATTTAAGTCTTGAAGTATATATTTCAAACAGCATTCATTAGGAATGAATCTCCTTTCCCTTTCTCAACCGCATTCTTACAGGGCTACGGAAGCTTGAGAACTGCATTCAGTCTTGGCAGGTCCCCACCCCCATCCAAGGTCCAGGTTCAAGCTGTATTTGGGTTCTTTTCTGCTGATGCTTGCAAGTTCAGCAGGGAAGTTCAAGAGAGGATAGATGAGCCCTAACACTGCTTATGCTAGTCTTCATTTCAGAGCTGAAAGGTGACAAAGAGTGCAAAAGAGAATTTGGTCCAGGAAGGTTTTAAACAGCAAGCCATAAATTATCTTTTTTTTCCCTTATTCTTCATTCTTTCCCCCTTCTCAAGAGAAGGCATTTCCAGTAAAAGCTAAATTTGTCCCAGAAATTGGCTCTGTTCTTTTCAACACTGCTGAATGCTTCTCTGCTAAGAAGGACCCCTAGTGGTTTTGTCAGGTTTCATCTCTTTCAGGCTTATGTATTTTTGTGTATGATGCACATATAAATACATGAATAATAAAATAGACATTATATACACATATACATATACATAGAGAGTGAAGAATCAAACTTTTTCTGCAGTGAACTCAAAACCTGCACCCAATCTATGTCTGGATCTGCAGTTCTGGTTGTTTTGAAAAGCATACTGCATCCTGGAGAAAGCCAATTTTATACTCTTAACAATGACTGTAGACATGCTGCTCAGGATTACTTGTTACATCCTGTGCTACTCAAACAGCAAAGGGCGTTTTGTCTAGATGACGAGTCAGATCCTAAGGATGATCATTGAGAGTTCTAGCTTCTAACAAGCTGTAAAGAAAGATCTACAACAAAGGGCCACGTACATATTCTATTCAGTAATACAGGGGCTACAGAGAAAAATACAGCAAACAAGATTAAGAGTATTATTTGGAGGTGGAATAAATGAAAACATATAACGGAAGAGGCAATTATAGACTGAAGGAGAAGGAAATGGAAAACAGACAAATTTTAACTTTCGTTTTCTTCAGAATCCCAGTCAAACTTTGCTAACAGTAGTACTTGCTCCTAAACAACTCCCTAATTATAGTAAAAGC
Organism: Melopsittacus undulatus; assembly: GCF_012275295.1. Taxonomy (NCBI): domain Eukaryota; kingdom Metazoa; phylum Chordata; class Aves; order Psittaciformes; family Psittaculidae; genus Melopsittacus; species Melopsittacus undulatus. The sequence continues at coordinate 87,240,034 of NC_047529.1, read as the reverse complement.
CAAGTAAGCTTTCCCAACATAAAAAAGAGCTATTTCAATAAAGAAAGGTGGGTTGAAAAAGTTTGGATATAAATTGTAGTCTTCAAAAAAGAGAGCAAATATTTGGAAAAAAATGTGAAAGCAAGAATCATATCAGAAAAAAATAATAATGCTGTGACATTTTTGCTAATATTCTATGGTATCCTTTTACTAGGAATTTTTAGGAGGATAAGACACATGACATACGTCTACAAAAATCTGTGAAATATGCCCATTTGATGAGAAGAGGGTCCATCAGCCCAGCAGTGGGCTGGCAATTCACCCAAGTCCACAAAGGTGTAGGGTGTGGAGGGCTGGTTATCCCTCACTTGGAGACAGATATGCTCTTTAAGAGGGCTGCACCCTGATGTCCCTGGGGTCAGGCCTGGCAGCCTCAGGCCCTTGAAACATATTCTGTTTCCAGGCTTACATGTCACCATAAAACTTCATCACACTGGGATGAAGGCAATGAGAACCCCAGCAGGGGAAGAAGCAAGTCAGCTCTGCTGGCAGCAGGATGCTATCTTGCAACAGAGCCATGGGATGCCTGGGGAGCCTCTGCCACCTTCCCCAGATTGTGCCATCTGAGTGACTTACTGCAGGGATGATGGCCTGTACCACACATATAGATTTTTCTGCACGATCAAGGCATTTGGCTGTATCAGATTTAGATGTAGTTTTTCTCTGTTATTTATTACAGGCAAATCATTAGCTGAGAAAAAATCAGAGTTGGAGTCCCTAAATGTGCTGTACGTATTTTGATGATTTTTTGACCTGAGAAAATACCAATTAATCTAAAGAGAAATATGCCAGAAAGTTAATTTTGACATTCAATATATATTCTAAGTTGCCAGAATATTTTGACCTTTCATAAGCAAAATGTTTTGATTTTCAGGCTCAAAATTTTAGTAAAACAATGTACACTGAAAGCATTTAGAAAGGGTGAAACTCAAATAGAAATGTGCAAAAAATATTAAAAAATCCGGACCTAATTAGTTCAGACATTTTTTTCGTATAAATTTTTAATATTTTGTTATCTTCTGCTTGTATACTACTCCCAGCATCTTCCCTCTCCTTCTGCTTTGCTGTCTGAAGGGCTGTGATTAATGGGTTTCAGCCATATGAGATTCTGATATGTGGCTTCTGCTAATTTACATGAGAACTTCTTCTCCAGTGTCTTGATGGGAATTTTTTCAGGTATGTCAGTACTTCTCTTAATATGAAGCCTGTTTTCTAACCATGAGACATGCCAGCTTCTGAAATTTAACTTTAAATGAAAACACTTAAAATTTTCAAGTAAACATGAAGTTTCATCTTGTGGATTGAAAAGTTTATCACTTTTTCATTAACCTGGCCACAAGAACTGTTTCTCTTAAGGATGTGGCACAATCTGGCCACAACCTTACAGCTAAACTCTCTAAACCCAAAACTGAGTAGCTGTCTCCAAACTGGGTAATTGGTCCCTGCCAATGCTAATCCCTACAACATGCCTATGGATCTGGGATAAAGACAGGCTAAAACCATGCCAGGGTCTGTCCTGTCGTTAATGGATCAGAAGATTGTGTTTCACTTCCAGAAATATTCCCTAGCTCTGTTTAATTTATTAAACACAGCCCTCATGACCTGAATTTTCTGTAAGATTTCTCATAAAATTCAGTATTGGGTACCCAAAGGGAGAAAGTTACTCTCTGAGCAAAATCAGGCTGTTCATCCTTAGATGCCAGCTACCAGATGAAGAGGTGTTAATTCCTTTTGCTTATCAGATGAATAGCTGGCAGTGGGCTAGGAATTTCTGACAGGGCTGTGTGTTTGGGAAGCAGTGAGGTTAGAACAGTACCCCTTTAATGAGGAAGAACTATTTATTTTTTGCTGCAAAAATATGAAATTATTTTGCACAATTAAAAGTTCATCACTTGAGTGGCAAATATGCTTTGAAAGTCTAAAATGTGTAGGCATGTGTAAAAACAGGAGTACACCATGTAAGCCTGAAGGAAAGAAGTGCTTCATGAGAACTTTTCTCTTCTTCTTAAGCAGCAAAATTAGATAATGTCAGAGACTGGGGTCTAGACATAAGGGAAGAATAATCTCATCTAGTTTAATAAGTTTTATGCCCTTAAGTAAAGTTTTTGAGGATTTTATCTGAACTGTTTTATTGTTCCACTTCAATCTCTGTGTCACTTTTAATTTCTGTCTTTTTTTTCACTCAGAATTAGGTAGATCAAGCTGCTGATCTGTTTTCACAGAAACATATTTGATGTAGAGTGTGACTATACATTTTCCTGTTAATAAGGTTACCCAGAATTTAAATTAAGGGACCTAGTGCTGCAGATTTGTTACCAATAACTCCAGCATGCTACTGTCTTTAAAGACATATTCAGAGAGAGGGTACTGTCATATGCTGTAAAGTTTTCATTTGGCAAACCCTGAAGAAAAGAAATAATTTCAACAATATAACCCAGACCATGAGAAGTATCTGCTTCAGACTGAAAAGCCTGAAATCTAAAACCTGAAAAAATAACATAAGTGCTCAGAAAAAGGGAATACTAAAAGCCAACAGCTTTCATTTTGTAAAGAGCTCTTGGATTTGGATGGACTAAAATATTTAAGCTTTTTCCTGGAATGCAAGAACATAGAAAAGATGAGGGAAAGCAAGAGAGGAACAGAAGCTGTTACAAGTCTAATGAATGTTATATGACTGAATCATTGTATAATTTACAAAATCAAAATCATGTGGGTTTTTTGTCTTCTCCATACTTTTTGCAAATTCTTTTTCATGTGACCACAGAGTTCCCATTTTTAAGAAACCTAAGTGCTTTCTCTATGGTTTTCACATTAAACCTAGTGAAATCATCTTACTTTCCGCTGACACTCTGTGCTTTCTGCTTATCCTTTTCCAGCCTGACTTTTCAGTAAGCAAGATCCCTCTGACTTTCTGGAGACTTTTAAAAACTTCTTTTCTCAGGAACTTAAATTTTCCAGATGTCAGAGATTTTAGAACATCCAGTGTATAGTGATCTGATCAATGTTTTAGTAGTTGTTTAAAAATGTTGACATAATATGTAGAGAGGCTACATGATGGCATGTGGAGATATAAAGATTTTATTGGCATTAGGTTGTACTGGCTGCATCGCTCACATATGGTGAAGCCATGAGTGTGTTTTGTTATCACTGTTTGTTATTTATATAGTGCCAAGAATGTGCTCTGCAGCACCTTGTTATGAATACAATAAAACCTTTTTACAGCATGGTCTATCATGTATTTACATTACGCTCTGGTTTAGAAACATTTCAGAATACACTGTGGGGTTTAAAAATTGTGTTGGTTTTATTTTTCAGTGTCTTTCTCCCTCAAAATTCTGGCTGCCTTTACTCCCTCTCTTTCCTTTTTTTTTTTTTTTAGCACATTCAATATTTACTTTTATGAAGCAACCCACCAGTACATTGCAATTTGCCTGGGATGTATATTGGTATGTCTTGCTGCAAAGCAAGAATATAGATATCCACTGGGGCCTGATATATCTCATGCTCCAGAATAGAAAATTTCTTGTAGTTTATTTGGAGATAAAAAAAAAAAACAAACAAAAAATATAATTTTCTTACTTTAATGCAAGAAAATGGGGAAATAAATGTGCCAGAGTGTTTCTCTGTTACCTTTCCTTTTTTTTCAAAGCAGTTAACCTTTTCTCATAGTACAGCATGCTCACTTAGACCAAAAGATGCTCCTTGCTTCAAAAAACATATTTTGTGCATGACCAAAATGTTCTTAGTAGTAGTACTATAGTGGATGCATGCCATGGATTCTGTATGTAAGGCTCTCATACAGTGGACTATGAGACTGTGGTTCGAAAGGGTTGCAACAAAAATAGGCAAGAAAATAAAAGGTATTGAGAAACATGATAATTTTTTTCATACTTGATTGTCAGGACTGCAGGGCTAGCAGTAAGT